>NC_081415.1:486218003-486818003 GCF_030272615.1 Cryptomeria japonica | reverse complement strand
AGTAATACATGCAATGTTTAAATTGTAATCCGAACTTCGCTGTCAACTTCAAATATTCCTGAGAGAGGATCACAACGAGTAGCCACAAATAGTATCCCATAGTATCCATCTTGTACTACTTGTGGAGGGTGAATTCAAAACTTTAACATGCACACTTGCAAGTCATGAATACATGCACAATTATTCATGCACATCATGGAGTCTTTCCATGCCATCGATCACGCATATCCATCATTCATTGTCTTTACCTCAGTCTTCTCCCAAAGAAGAATGTAACGTCATAATCTTCCATCTTGTACCCAAGCATGGAGTGGAGTTATATAATCATTGTTCTCCATAAGCATAAAATGAAAACATAGTCCTCGATCTTGCACACTGTTGACGTGTATTTTGTACACTATCAAACACAGAATAAAATACCTAAAGGTACCTTATCCTCTCTTGAGTAAAGCCTCTGATTGCTGAAGATATCGCGGAAAAGGATCAATCAGGATGACTTCAAGGTTCTTGTATGTAGGGTCTCTACGTGTGGATAATCTCTCTGTGGTATGATGTGATTTGCTGGAATCACAAGGGGACTTACATTCGATGATTGAACGTCTGATCTGCTTTGAATATTGCTGGAACACAGGCTCTTACTAGCTTAGATTTGAAAAAAAGAAAAAAGATGAGGGCGAGGAAAGGATCTAATCCTAATACTAAGAATGTAAGAGCAATGAATGATCTTTGATGGAATTCTAACTAAGTCTTGTTTTGACATCGCAGGACCATCTCCACAAGGTTAGTGCGATCTTCGAAGGAAAGCTTTATGATGTTCAAATCATCACTACAGGCATAGACACCATCAGGTTGATGCATATCAATGAAGAAGCGACAACTGAAGTTAAGCTTAAGCTGAATGATTCCAGTTGACTACACAAGGCAAGTTTGCAATCAACAAACTACTAGTAGTATGGATATACGAATTCCACCATCAATCAAGCACATTTCTTCCACTCATCTAATAACATGAAACCAAATACGAGAAGTATAGAGACCGTGCAAATTGTCGAATCGACCCATAAATTTCACCATTTCTTCAATGAAGTTACAAGTCTTTTACAACAACATCTTGGCAACAATCTTTGCCTTCTCTCTCTACTCTACTCTAATTGCTATTCTATCAACTAGCTAATCACCTTCTAACTACTCTCTATCTGTCTTCTAACTACTTCCAACTATTTTCTAACTCCTATCTCTTTTACAAAATGAAGAGTCGGGGCTTATATAGTGCCCACAATACAATTCGATGGCTAAGATCAATTTGAGATCAATGGCCAAGATTCAATAATGAAAACCCTAATTAGGGTTTGTTACAACCATTACATAACATTTAATGCTTGACCAATGATAAAATTGTATTGCTTGGACACATGTCCTCTCTAGAAAATTCCACCAATGGATAGTTGGGGTAGGTACATTGGAGTTTGTGCCACCTTCCATGAGTTAGGTACATTGAATCTGGAAATGCTGAGGTGGACCACATTGACTGGAGAAGTGATGACTAGGATGCCACCTCGTCTGACACTTGTAACTTAGTAAATATTCAACTTGATGTTGTTGAGAAGCTAGCTTTAATTAATTCATTTGGAACTATCTGCTTCTTCAACGAACCCTTGTTCTAACTTCTTGTGTCCTTGATGTGCAGGATGATTGTTGTACCTCGCCTTGGAATACTGGATTGGAGAAGTCGCCCTTGATGACGTTAGTCCAAAGAAGGCCGTCCTTGTCGATGCTAGGCTGGAGGAGGTCGCCCTTGTCCTTGCTTGATCGTCCTTGATGAGAACCTGCCGACTTGTAGATCCTCCGGGCTTTGGAGTCGCCATCTTGATACCTACACAACATTTCAAAATTAGTAATATATCTTGAAATCTAAAAATTAAACTTTAAAAGGAAGATTCAAGATTTTAATTAGGAAACTTCATGATAAATCTTGAGTTATCATTTCCTAATTAACCATACAATACTTAGATTTTTCTAAAAAAAATGTCTAAAAAAATCAAACCTTGAATAAGGGTGTCAAGATGATTTTGCCATACCTCCTCTTGAGAATTAACTCTACGAAATGATGCAAAAATAGGAGAATTCGCTAGGCAAAATGTAGATCAAGACTCCCTTTAGCAAAATGCGCCTCCTTTAGTCTTCACAAGCATCAACTCCACCACCTTTAGTCTTCAATACTTGAGGAAAATTCGCTCCAAATAGGCCAGCTTTCGCACTTCTTCTTTGCCTCTCCAAATCGCACTTGAAACAATGAGTGAATGATTTGAATAATGAAAACATGCCCCAAATATATAGAGCGCTCACCATTTCACCTCCCCATAGGCCGACTTGATGAAAATAGGTCAAAAAAATAAATAAAATTAAAAAGGAAGAGGCCGACTTAGTAAAATAATGAAAATGATACCTCAAGCGCTCTCTTTTTTAATTTTAAATTTAATAAAAATTAATTTTAAATGCCTTAATAATAATAAAAAAAATCGATCTTCCAAGGCTTAAAATTAATTATTAAATACCCATGCACCTTTATTAAATGCCAATTTAATTAATTTTTTCAAATATTTCGAAGTTGATGATTTTGGCATTTCATGCGATTTGGAGGATATTAACGCCCAAGTAGAAAATAGTGAATGCCAATAACTTCGCTCTGGTCCCCTGGAGAGGGACAGGAGCGCCTTTTCACTTTTGTCCTCAATCCTTCATTTTTTAATTGCCAATTCACGTTGTGGGGCTAGCAATGATCCCTTTCGTCCCTTCAGTGCATGTTCAACTCGTTTTTTGCAAGGCAAAATTGATGTTCAGAGATTTTCACCCTGGTCCTTCAGTGAGGGACAGGAGCGATTTTGCAAATCCAAGCTTATCCGTCCTTTGTTAGCCTTCCAAATTATATTCAATGGATAAATCATGTTTTCCTTGGTCTCTTCAAATCATAAAATTGTCTTGATCCTGCAAGAACAGTGCAAATTTGAAATTCAAGCTCCGGTCCTTCAGTGAGGGACAGGAGCGAATTTTGTCTTCTAGGCCAAAATGCTTCACTTTTCACCATGAAATTCCTTTGCTAGGGAAGATTTCACCTTACTTCATGCTATGAATAAAAGTTAAAGTCTAAGAAAGGTCTAAAAATTTGTATATAAAGAAAATCGCTCTGGTCCCTTGGTGAGGGACAGGAGCGCGGAGCGCGGAGCGCTTTTACCTTTCTAGACAAAAACTCCATCATTTCATTGTCTTTGATCAAGTCTGGATGCTCTATAATGTTCATTTCGTCCTCCACCATACCTTTGATGTTTCAATTTAACCAAACGAGGTCAGGAATGACTCAAATAAGCCTTTTCGCCCTGGACCCTTGGAGAGGGACATGAGCGATTCACCTTGGACCCTTGGAGAGGGACAGGAGCGAAATTCGCTCTGGGTCCTCAGTGAAGGACAGGAGCGAAATTTGACTTTTTGAACTCTCTATCAGGATAATTTTTATGGAATATAACATTTAAGTATAAGAACTTATACTTTAAGTTATATTCCATATATACTTTCAGGATGTTTGAGAGTGGTTTCAGACCTCCAGGAGTTATATTGCAAAATCTAGTTTTTTGAGGTTTTTCAGTTTCCAGACTTAGTCAAATTTCAGGATCAGGACTCTCAGACTTAGCCAAATTTTTAGGATCAGGACTTCACTCCAGCAGGACCTGCTATCCTATTGATCTCCCCGACAACACTCAAAAATGCAAAAGCCAACTGACAAAACCCTAAAAGACCTAAAAAAAAAACAAACCCCAAAAAGCAAAAAAGCAAGGGTCCCCATTTGCAATGGGGCGATGTGTGAAAACGTCACTACACACACAAGCATAGAATGGAATCTAATAAACATAATCCTCCATATTGCACACAAGCAAGGAATGGAATAAACATAATCAGAATATTGTAGTCTTCCATCTTGCACACAAGCATAGAATGAAACTACATAACATAGTATTCCAGCTCGCACACGAGCATAGACTGGATCCACCTTACATTGCCCGCAGAGGGTGGAGAGAATCTTTTCTATCATCTTACATTGCCCGCAGAGGATGGTAACAATTACTCTTCTCCCTGAGAAGATTACACTACCACCTTACATTGCCCGCAGAGGGTGGTTGATACAACACAATGTATCACTGAGGTTGAGACTCCTTCTCAACCAAGGCAGTGTTCTCCACAGCTCCAAGTCTATCTTTTGAAGTACTCAAGCTTCAAGAGACTTGGTGAGAACATCTGCAACACAGGATTGTCCTGCCATAAAACACTGAATTGTCAGGTATCTCTATACAACCCTGATAATAAATCAAAACAGCATAACAAGAATTTTGAGAAACCACACTATTTCTCTTGATGCAACACTTGCAACAATAGGCTTAGCTTTGATTACCTGAAGCACTCACCAATCAACCTGTCTCTATTCAGATGAATCTGCAAGATCATAGATGGCTGTAGACATACTCAACTTCTTTAAGTTAGTTTCCATATAAGTTTACAATCCATGATTCTAACATATCAATAGTAAACTTGACTTAGAATAATTTCATTAGATCCTTGCCACACTTCTAACCTAGAAGTAATGCATTTTAGGTTTAGATCTTCCATCTCAATTCTGAGCTACTTCTTTCTTATATTAAATCATAAGGCTATCTTTATCAGTCAGAGTTAGATCATCCACATAAGAAATCAGAATTAGCATTTCAAATACTTTAAGGAATAGGTTAGAATCTTTACAAAACCCTAGGCTTATCAAGTACTCTTTCATACCAAGAGTTTTATTGAAGATCATAGGGCTCCCTCTTAATCCTCAATATCAGACTGATAGCCAAGCATCATAGATCATAAGTATTCATAAACAAGGATGAGAAATGCCAACTTCACCTTTTATGAATTGGACACATGGCTCAATTATGATCAGGACATATCCTCAAACTTCTTCTAATTGAGTGTGAAGATCCTTATGCCTTATTTCAAAGTTCCCTCTGAAGCCACATCAATCCAAGCTTATGGATTTCTGATGTCAGTATGGCCTTGGCCCTCGGCATACATCACCTACTATATGAGGTTATATAAAAATGACTTTGGGTGAGGATCACAACGTTCATGATAAGTTAGATGCATCCCTTTAACAATATAACCAATGATACATAGAATGCTGAGACAATACTTATGTAACACAAATTAAAAAAAAAGGAGCCAACCTGTAACACACAACCTTGAAAACTTGTACATCACCATACAGGTTATAACAAAAATCTAATTTTCATAAAGAAACTCACAAGGGTTAAGTCATGATCATTTTCTGCCTCACCAGGGTTTCCACAGATTTGAGGTTTATGCATACAACCATTAGTATGACCTAATAGAGTCTACAATTAGCTCAAAACGTACGGTAGTTATCAACTAGAATAATTCTAAGTCAGCAATTGAGGATATAGTGTATATTATTAATTTCCATAATACTTCAAACTTCATGATAGCAAATACTCAACTGAAAAGTCAGTTTTATGTAACTATTATAGAATCATTCAATTGATAGTCAAAACTCAATCAGATCATAGGTGAGGAAGTACTAATAGAATGTTTACAAGGAGAGTGAAGTATACTTAATGAAGATACTAACCAAGCAATGATAGTGAGAGCCTATACTTCCATGAATCAATAGCAATTAGTAAGCTGCAGTATATATAATCAAAATAATTTTGATAAAGGATTTAGATCAAACCTCTAGACATCCAATAGCAAATACATCAAAGGAATTAATCTTTGGATCAAGCATTGTGAACAATAAACTTATTTATGACATTTATTTAAGGAATACTTCATTTACTCAATTATCTGTGATACTTATGTAACTGGCTTATTTTCCCTTACGCACATATATAAAGGCACACATAAATTAAACGAAGTTCAAAACAGAGAGGAAATATTCAAGTTCTCAATGTCTTTATAAATATGAAGTTCAACTTTTCTTCTCTGTTTTGATCTCTCATTGGAACAATTAAGTACTAGATAATTAATGTGGGCACACATTCCATATTTAATTTTAGTATTTAATTGATCAGGTCACAGACAGGCACGTACACAAAATTTCCCCTACTAGGTTTAGGCCTATTTTAGCCATAATTAATCTATTTCAAAATACTTATGACTTCAACTAAATTGATTAGAAGACAAAATCTATCTTAACATGAATCAAATTTGTGATCTTTCATAGTTCAATTAATTTTATCAATTATTAATAAGTAAATTGTTCATTTACCATACTAGAGAACTAATTATATCATGCTAGATAATTAATTTTATCATCCATAATTCTTAATGCAAGTGTCAACCTACGTTACTACTTCAGTTCTAAGGAAGAAGGGGATGTCTATGTTACCAAAGCGCTCAGAGACCAAAATACAATAGGCTCCCTCAAAGTTTACGGTTCCAAGCCCTATCTTGGGACCATACCCTTAAAGTTTACAGGACGCTGATCCTTATCCTATTTTGAGAATCATCCTATTGATTGGATTTAGATTGCCCCTCTTTGGAAACAACTCCATTCCCAACTTTCTTAAATACTGACAGTAGTAACAAGCATTAGGCTATAAGTACACTAACTTGTCATGTATTAAGAATATATATGAAATTAAGTATAACTGTCATACATAATGCAGTCCATATTAATATTATTATTAAATTCTGCAGAAGAACATTATCAGGTATCATATATTAAGCATACATATTAAGCACATCCCCATGCATACCACCTAGAACAAAGATGTTACTGCCTGTAACTTAATAACAGTTATGATCCGATCCGATCCGAGGTGATATCACTGGATGCTTTGATTCCTTTCCTTTATCTCTCAATACGAGGGAGAGGTCACACCTCCTCATCATGTATGCTCTTTGGCAAGAGACACACCCTTTCACCATTAGATCTGCAACTCTTATTTAAATCAGATCTTAACCACTACATAAAATTGCAGCCCAAACGAAATAATAAGCCCTTAACAACAACCTTAATTAACCAAGCATCCTCTTATAATATTCGGTTTAACAAGGACTAAATAAAAGATATGTTCATTTAACATTTAATGTTTTCATTGACATCAAAGTCGTTTTATTGAGAGATCCTTATATTTACTAACCTATCACCAAAGAAGGAAGGAACAAGAGACTGAAATTACATGATTAAATCTGATCACTGGTTAGTACGAACCTAGCTCTGATACCATGTTGAACATTATACATATAGATTAATGTAAAACTTAGAAATCAGGATTTAGTTTCTAATTAATTTGTTTGTTGTTAAAATTTAGAGATTTCTAGATCTAGGCATAGCATAGAAATGAACGAATAAGAGCAAAACACAATTACCTTGAGAAAACCTCCTAGGAGGAAAAACTCAGCCAGAAAAGATCCTCAGATCTGATTAAGGATTATATTCATATAATGATTGCAACACTTATCTCAAGTACTTGAAGATGTCTGTACTTAGGGCTGATAAGGTCTTCCACAAGACTGCACTTTCATAAGCATCAAGCCTTCAAGTCTGCCCCCTTTAACACTTCAAACAACAATCAGGTCCACACCCTAGGTCTGCATTATATTGTATCTGAAGTCTGCACCTTTAATGGACTGCAACCTTAGCACCTTGACCTAGATCAGTTCGCTCTCCTTATGATGATGTTTGCACTTGAAATTCGCACCTTTAATGGCAGATATAGTTCGCTAATATTGCTTTTTCAACTTCGCATTTTGGCAGATGTATATTTCGCATGGAAGGATATTAATTGTAAATTGAATGAGGTGAATGTGTCTTTACTTATATGTGATGCAAGATCCATTTATGTCGGCCTATGATAAATTAATAACCTTTAATTTCTTGTATCTCTTTAATTGAAATGCTTTATAGGGTCGGTCCTATTCATGTTAGCACGTTATCTTGCATGTAGCGTGGGGTTTTATGAAGTGCCGTGAGATATAGGGCCCAACCCTACACGTTGAAGAAGGGGCTGGCCCCTTGGGCGGATTCCAATGTTGCCCAAGGCAATTGGAATCGACCATTCCCTAATTACAATCAACAATTCCCCTTAGTGCTAAAGTCTTAGTGCTCAATTAGTTAGACACAAATGCAACATTCAAAAGCTCTTGACAACTTTGACACCAGATCGACACTTAGTATCTTGACCATTTCACTTGTTGCTCTTAACAATCCTTAGGGATCATTCTCAACGTTGTAAAACAAGACCTACATGAAATTCCCAAGCAAAGTACTCCTATTGATGTTGTATCTTTCAAACCAATGAGTGATTTTGAAAGGACTCTGGAAACCTTAAGGAGAAAGCGGTTTGATAATGTAAAAGAACATTTTGATTCCTTTGATGAAGGTGAGAAACAAGAAGTTGTTCAAGAGGTAATCAATCACTTGTGTCAAAATAATCGGTTACCACAAGATATTCAAAAGGACATTTCTGATTCTTTATATTCAATTCTTGAAAATAAATGGAAGTTGATTTTAGATCAGGACCAAGAGATTATTGATAGAATTTTTGTTCAATATTTTTTTGAGTTGTCTCGTGAAGAATTATTAGCATTGCTTGCTAAATATAAAGGACAATTTTTTATTCTAAAACAAGGAGACAGACTATTGGACGGAAAGATTCAGCATGTTGAAGATGATACTCATCGAATTGCACAAGATATTCAGAGGATGAATGCACTATTGAAAGGCTATGATAGTAAGCTTGATCAGATTGAGATTGGAGTTCCATTGGAGCTGGACGTTGAAGAAATTATTACATCGGATGTAGTCTACCTTGTCAAGAATAAGGATGACACAAGTTCTCCACTGGTCATATTCTTTGTGGATGAAACTGAAGAAATTCAGGATACTGTTGATACAACCGGTAATGACACTAAACCGGTTAAGGAAATAGAACAACAACCGGATATTGTTAAGAAACAAATAGCAGAGGAAGCATCGGTTACTGAACCAAGTGTGGACATACAACTACCACCAGAAAAAGAACACAAAGTTGCAAGTCAATTGCCACTGGTCTCTACAACCACACAGGAGGAACAAACAGAAACATAGAATACAGAGAAGAAGGTAGAAGAGAAAAAGGATGAAGAGGAGAAAGCAAAGGAGAAGAAGAAAACCTATGATGATGATGATGATGATGACCCAATCAGCATAAAAGGTCCTATAGATGTGGACAATTTGAATGCATCGGAACTGATGCAGATTGCTACTGTTATGCAATCCCAAGCTCAAAAGAAAAGGTTGAAAGAGCAGAGAAAAGAAGTAGAAACTATTCAAACTGCTGTTAACATTTTGTCAAGTAATTTGTCTACCCCTATTGCCAAGCTTGGACAGTTGGTTGCTGATGCTACTGACCAATTGAAATCACTTGAAGAGGCAACACATGCCTTAGCTGAAAAAGATTACAAGAAGAAGAGGGGAGAGCAATTAATTTCAGAAATTGGTAAAGGCAAGATTGGTTTATCAGTGAATAAAGATCTTTTGAGAACTGGTATAGAAACTAGAGGTAAAATTTTGGCTAATATATCTAAAGTTTCATTTTTCTATTTTGATTTGAAGAAAAAGCGAGAAGATATTGAAAAGGAACTGGAGAGGATAAGTGATGCTTATATACCAGTACAGGATTCTGCTTTAAATTTTGGCAAATTGGTTGATGCTTTGCAACATCTGTTAGATGTTTATGATTTTGAATAGGTTAAGCGAATCAGATCCTTGAAAGAACTGAAGTACCAGTTGATTCCAAAAGTTGAAATTCTACAGAGGGCATACAAGGATTCAAAAGCAGTTTTGGCTACCCCGGAGATGAGCACAGTGGATACCATGGAAGAATTTGCTGCACAAATTTTGACAAATGTTGAGATCACTGAAACATTGTTAGAAACATGGGATAATGATCTTGCACAGTTTAAGATTCATTTCAGTGACATTTTCTTAAGAATTGCATTGTACACACTTTAAAAACTCTTATATTTATATATATGCAATTTTTCATGACAAATTTTGATCTAATATATGTATTTTACTTTTCAATTTGGCATTGTTGTCAAAGGGGGAGTAAAAATATGAATGTGATGTGAAAATTTTGTATGTACTGTTAAGGGGGAGTCTATACATTTTTGTAAGCACACTTAGCTGACAAAATTTTCCTAAGTGTTACCATCAATGCCAAAGGGGGAGATTGTTGGCACGATGATGAATTTTGTATTGGATGACTTTATGTGTTGTCATTGATGGCACACATATGTTTTGATTGTCTTAGTTAGGTCAAACCGGTATCATATGTATAGAGTAAGTCTAACCGGTATGAAGGTGTCTAACTTGTATATGTAGACAACCTGTATATGTAGACAACCGGTATATGTAGTAAAGACAATTAGTTTTGGACAATTCCATTGTCACCAGTTTCGAGGTGCAACAAAGAGAGGCAAGGAGGCGAATGGAGACAATCGGTATGTGAGTTGGAAGCGGTCAACACTCAACTGGTATCGATGTTCCAATTGGTTCCACAGATTGTGTGATGAGTTATCACCAATCGTGATGTGTTATCACCAACCGACATTTTTGGTGGTGATTTGTAATGTGTTAAGGAAGATTGTCCAGATTCACTAAACCTAGGAAATTGTGTTGAGGTTCTTGAGCCAAAATGAAATCTAATGTTGATAAAAAAACATTTTGATGAATTATTTTGATATGCAAGATACAAGTGATGTTATGAATTAGAGTTGATGCGATTTGTTGAAGGAGTTGCAGAGTAGGTCGGTGATGCAGTATTGAGTGAGCAGAAAAGGATCTATACAAGCAGAATGTGCTATTCTTAGATCATACCACCTGTTGTTTTCTAATCACTACAACAATTAAATCCCCTAATCGGGTAAACTCTAACAAACTTCATTGTAGAAATCCTCTAACAAGGTGATTCATTAACTTGGATCTAAATCGTCGATTGAGGTTACCTTTAACCAGGTATAGCTCCTAATAGGGCTTGGGATCTTTAATAGGATTCGCTCCTAACATAGCACTTTGTAGACCTTAACCTGTCAGTTACCTATTTCTGCAGATAGTTAACTTGTGAGTTCCATCTCACCGTGGTTTTTCCCAGTTGGGTTTTCCACGTATAAATACTTGTGTTATGGTGAATGTTTTACTTGTTGTGAATGCTTTTATAACACTTTGGATTGTATGCAGAGTCTTAAGTAAACTGGTTAAATGTTTTTACCGGTCTGGTTTAAAGTGTTATTGTTTTTGCTATCACTAATTCACCCCCCCTAAGGTAATCATGAAAACATATGAGCTTACAATTGTAGAGTTAAGGAATTGCTTGTAAAGTTAGAAAAAGAACCGATTGATGGTCTCAAGAAAAGATGTTCATTAAAGGTCTACTTTTGTCATTAAGAAAAAGTATGAAGGTGGTACCACTCTCTTCCTATGCAAAAGCTTACAATTGGGCAATGGACATAGAAAGTGAAGATAAAATGTCATTGCATGGTAAAAGGAAGACAAAGGAAGATGGAAGTTCTTATGTCAACAAGTACAAGTGTTTTAGAGGGACATGCTCCAAATAATGAAAGAATTGAAGGCAATGAAAGAAACCAGCGAAGAAACTAATATACTATGGTGTATTGCATGAAGGCCATACCAAAGGTAACTGTCTTAGAAAAATGTTTTTCTAGATTTGCTAGGTATGGGTCATTCAGTAAAGAGTGCCATATAATTTGAAGATTAGAATTACACATGTACTCATTACATAGTGAGAGAAATCCACTCCCCTGAAGCCACGTGATGCATCTTTGGGCTGTTATCGAAATCAAAGAGGAGTTCAAAGCCAAACACATTACGACCCAAGGGACGTCCGATTACACAATATCGACAGTGTAATGAACGGGACATTTTGTGAGAAATTGCTAGAACAAGTAGGACAAAGCACAATTATTGTGCAAGTGGTGTCTCCCTGGATACCTGGAGATCCTATTCTAGAATTTTTGTTGAAGGCTTGGCACAAATTACTACTTTTCTCCTAATCATCATCTCAGCTTTTCCACATTTGGCTAAGTACCAATGGACCTCTAAAGATTGTCAAAGAGTTCTTGTGCAGCCAAATCAAATACATTGTTTGTAGTTGTAACCATAGGAGCTTGATTTGTGATATGGATCTTCAAGTTGGTGGATGCCTGGAGTCTTCTCCCTTTTTACTACTTGAACACATTGTTATTTCATTTGAGGCTTCCCTATGGGGCATGTTGGACCAGATTGAAGATTGTTCTTTTGACTGTGATTAAGTCCCTTGTATTTTAAATATCAGATGCTTTAGGCATCTCACCTTTACAATCTACCAGATGGCTGAGAGTTGCCACATTATAGTCTTGCTCAAGATGTTTTTATTCGCAGAAATATCCTATGTTAAATGGGAACATTTCCGCACCCCTCCATTCTGCATCTGTCTTGGGGATGTTTGACCATCCATTGTATCGTTGGAAATATTTATGATTTGATGTCCCTAATTTTCGATTAAAAGGCAAGTCATTTAAGAAAACCATTAAGAAAGAATATGGTGAGCCCACATGTCCTCCCATGCCCCTTTCAAAATCCTAACTGAAGCGTTAAGCAATTTTTGAAGGCTTTTCAGCTTTGTCAAAAGCGGTAAAATTGTGGAGTATGATGTGTGCCATGAATATTACCTCAAAGGTCTTAATGAGGGGTTCCGCCCTTTGACTTGTCTTGGATTGTGACAGGGAACATATGACGGATGCTGCCTTTGGACCCCATTGGAGGTTGATTTCCTAAACACTTGTTTTAGTTCCGAAAAGCAAAAAATAAAAGTTGTTTTGGGATGCATGGGAGGGAAAAACAGAGTTTTTGTCTTGAGTTTTTTCTGATTACATCCTGAGTAATTGAATTCCATTTATCCTTTTGATTTGCTGAGTCAATTGTGATACTAATTAATGCTAGTATGATAGATAGCTTTTTAATTTATCTATAACATATATGATTTGACAATTGGCATTTCTTAACTATCATCAATTGTATTCTCAACTCTGTATACAGCAGGGATTGGTTGGGATCTCATTGGATGAGTTTTAATTTTATATAGAGTGGCTTAGAGTAGGAGGCTGATTTTGATATGCATAGCCCAAATGTGGCATAGCTTTATTTAGTACTATACTTTTTTATATATCTATGATCCTACTGATTTGGCTATTGGTGGCCATTTTGTCATTTATGATTTTATAGCTTTGGGGTTTTGTTGTAATGAAAAAAATGAAATATCTATTTTTTATTGTGCTACACTTGAATCAATTAACTTTGAACACTGAATGTTAAATTTAATACATTAAGTGAATGTCTAAATTTGGTTTTTGTTGAATCTATAGTTAAACTATTTGAGTGTGCACACACACACACACACACAGCTGTCTGTCCCTGTTTCCATGCCATTCTCTTCATTTTGGTTAGTTCTTTTCTGCCCTATTTTTAGTCTGAAGTCTATGACAGTAATTTTTCTTTCCATTACAATAATAGATATTTAGAACATTATGTTATTTGTTTCTCACGGGATCTTTTGTCAATTCTAGATTGCTTCCCATTGGTCGCTGATACTTGTTAATGGATTTTGTGCACCACCTTTGAAGGTCTCTTCTAGTTGATTAATTGAGATTTGATTTGTTTTGACAGCGCCCTCTGTTCTTCAGTTTGAAGATGGGAATCCCCTCAGCAGCGAAAAGGGCACTAAAGCTATCACTTGCTGCACTTCCTTGTGCTACAATCTTAATATTTTTAATGCACAGCAGGTTCCATTTTAAAGAGAGTGGAAATGGTTTTTTGTATTTGCAGTTTGTATTTTTTCTGGGGGCATATCCCGTTGTCTTTTGCTGGGAGTTGATTCATCATCTAATTCAGGTTTGCTCTTTTAAGTTCACCTAATAATTACTGTAACCATTTTGTGCTTTTAGCTACATATAGTTGCTTTCATTGTTTTTTTTTTCACTTTGTTTTTGGGAGCAGTATTTTGAGCAGGTTGATGATATCAAAGACCGTAATGGAAATAAACTTTTACCAAGGCATCAATTTTTTGTGGTTATTTCATTTCTTTCTTTTAATGTTTCTAGGTGGTGCATACCAGAAGGCATGTATTTGCCCCACCCCATGGTTCAGCTGCTGCAGAAACAAATCCAACTGAGCAATTGCTTGTGGCATTGGAAGAGAATAGTGAAAGATCATTGCCTCAATATCTTGCTTATCTTGATCTCTGTATGGTATGTGAAAATAATGTGGATAGTTGGCGTCGAACTGCCTTCTTTGAAGAGACTGGGGAGACATATAAGAGAATCATATCAGCATGTTTAAGACCTTTGGAACAAATGGTAACAAGGCTGAGTGAAGGTTTGGATGGCACTTCTGTGAATAAGACAGCAGATTTACTATCTCATCAGATGCGTTCACCAACAGATTACCCGGTACATGAGAATGTCAAAGAAGCCTTTAATGATTTGCAGGTACTCCTTGACTTAATTTTAGAAGCTGTTTTTTTGTTTTGTTCTGTTAATAATTAGCACTTTTCTATTTTCTAAGATGATGCTCATATTTCCTCAAAATAGATTCATTTCTGGGTCGTTGGAACTTGTAACAAGTTTTATAAATGTTAACCTTGTTGAAAGTAAAATGATGTGAATTGCTTTTAATAATGTCAACAAGATACTTAAGTCTTTGAATTTATTTTCTAGGATTTTTGGTTGACACTTTGAATCTTAATTTTGGATCCATCTTCAAGGGATAATGGAAGCCGTATTTCTTGAAGTTCTAGGATAACAATTTATTTTGGTTTGATTTTTGGGATGTTGGGGGATGTGGGGTTTTGGCAGGAGGGTGATTATTAAAATAAGTTAAAAGAATGTCTAAAAATTAAAAAATACCAAAAAAATACACTTTATAAGTAAATTAAAAGAAGCTGATTTAGAAAAAGAAGCATATATAATTTGTTGTTAAGTGCATAAAGTGTACTCCAATGTATAATTAGGTTTGTGAGGTCTGCAGGCTAATGAATCTAGCTTTCTTGTTTCTTGGAGCTTGCAGATTTTGTCCTAAAAATCTTCTCTAGAGGCCTCAAGGGTGATGATGCTATACTGACCCTTGTTCTCCCAACCAATTCTTGCATAGTCTGGAAAGTTCAGATTTCAAATTTTTGGATGCAATCCTGCCTCACTGAAGGCGCAAATGGGCATTGACTATATTACTTTATCACATCTTTCTGTTCCAAAAGCTTGTATAACTTTTGTGAACATGTCTTCAATATGATACATTTCACTACACAAAGCTACATAAGGAGGAATGCATGTGATTGGCAATTATGTGTTTTGGAATGGGCATGAACCTGAAGAAAGCAATTTTTACATCAAAGTCCATTTTGATCTGGTTAAGTTTTTGAAGTCCATTTTGATGGTCAATGGAAAGCATAGAAATTTGACTAGGACTCGGCATGGTCTTGGTGAGGGTAACTCGGGACTCGGCAAAAGGACTTGGTGCAAACTCACCAAAGTGAAAAACCCAAGAAATTTAGAGTTTTTTAAAGGAATTAAAACTTATTTCATGCACCCATTATTAAATAAACCTTTAAGACACAATAACTCCATCAAATATAAGCTAATTTGATCACATACACAAGTATACATCGATCACATAAGTATAAACACAAATTGTAGTTGAAGGAAATAACAAACATAGATATATAAACCATAGTATCATTAATGGCTTGGGGAATTAATTGGCAAAACAGAAGTATAAGATTTTTTGAAAAATCGGGGAAAAATGGGAAAAAATCGGATTTACAAAAAAACGTAAAAAATTGCAGAAAAAGTCAATAACTACATTTTTTATATTTAAGGACATTTCCATAGCAATAAACTTAAATAACTGATAGTTTTTTCTAAGTTACAACCAGGACTAATCTATTTTTTTAAAGTTACAACCAGCCTAATAAATGTTTTACTCTAAAAGTGTGGTTTATAACTTTTTAACACTACAAAATAAGTTCACATTTATAAATGCTTGTCAAATAATTTATTTTTTCCAATTAATTTAAAAATTTATATATTTTTCAATTTTTTTAATATTTTTTATGAAGATCTTTGTAGAATCATATTAAAACATATACCCATAAAAAACAAAAAGCAGTATTTAATACTTATTTTCAGCTTCAATCAATTTCAAATATTATTTTTTAATTTAAATAAAGATAAATATTTATTAATTAATAATAATATTTTTTAATAAAATATATTATTATTAAATAATAATAATTTTTTTTAATAAAATAATATATATTTATTTTTATTTCAGTTAAAAATGATATTTGAAATCAAGCTCAAAATAAGTATTATATAAAAACACAAATAAATGTATAAATATAAATGATTTTATAAAGAATAATAATAAAAAATATTAAATAAATAAAAAATATAAATATCTAATTAATATCAATAAAATCATATAAATTTTATATTGTTTATACTTTATACAGAAATTACGTTTAAAAAAAACAGATTTTTACAAAAAAAATTTGATAAAAAAAATCAATAAATTTTATACATACCTCCAGGTTGTGTGTGCTGTCCTCTACATCGAAAAGCCTTTGATCAGCTCGCACGACCTTGGAAACATAGGCGACCAACTTTGCAGAATCTCAAAAAAACCCTCGACCTGATTTCATGTGACCCAACATTGCTATTCATGTCGGAAAGCCTTTGATTTTTTCCTCTGCGGCTTGTCGACGACCTTCTACAATTGTGTGATGTATTTTATACACTTGGTGGTTTGTTTTTTTATTTTTGAGGCAGTCTAGGGTTTACCCGCTATTTTTCTTGTCGACGTGTTTTTCCTCGATCAAACACGTCAAAAGTCGTTGAAAATTGATCAACGATTTTTTGGTAATTTTTTGGGAAAAGATTGGCAACCATGGCGATTCAAGATTAATCGTGATGTTTTCCAGATTAATGCTACTATGATATAAACATTTTCAAATGTGTACAAAACTCATGGAATATGAAATCCATGACATCAAATGTTCCAAACCAATATTAAAACAATAACTTCAAGTCTATGGCTCAGAGGAGCTTGCATCCCTCCTATGAATGCGTCTAAGGTAGTTCCTAGATGATTCAACAACTATAATCTCTGCTTGTGACTTCATGCCACCCTCACCAACATTAGTTGCACCTATGTCTGCTCGTGCTCTATCCTCCTCTGCAATGGCTACAGCCTTAGCGTCTCTATCTACTTGGTCAACCCAATCAAGGTCCTCGTCACTAAAGACAAGATCCGTAGCCTCAGTTATCCACTTAGATTTTGGATCAACCTTCCCTAGTGTGATGAGGGTGGAGTCATAGTCCAAGACTTATCTGTCTAAGATAGGTTGTAATGAACAAAGACTAGATCATTCAACCTCTCCACAGGCAGTCTATTGCGACTCTTGGAGTGTATGTGTGCTCTCACAACTGGAAGCACTGCATGGTTGGTTCAAAATGCGAATGACTATCCTCTAAAGATTTGGTGTTTTAGGTCCAAACATTTGCCACCTAGATTTACGAACTCTAGGATCAATACTAATACTCCCACTACCATTGGCACTAGCACAAGCACTTGCATCAACACTAGCAGAAGCACTAGAACGAGGACGAAATGGAGGCTTGGAAGAAGCTTCTCCAACACCACCAATGCTCGCCAACTCCTCCCTTCGCCTCTTCTACATTTCATTTTGTATTTCTAATGTTTCTAATTGCATTTGGTACTCACAAATAGCCTCAGGAGGTGCTAGGGTGCATAGTACAACATCGTGGCCGCGCGTGTGGGCAAGATGTTATTTCAATCTATTTATGCCTCCATGAAAAATTGTTTTGCAATATTTGCATTTTGCCTCTTCTTGTTTTTGCCCTTCAAAAATTTCAGCATATTTGCAAGCTGGGTCCTTTATAGCTGGGGTTCCAAGAGTAGACATTGTGAAAAATATGATTTTCAAAAGCTCAAGGTTGCCGCAATAAGACATAATGACAAAAAATGAACATTTGTGCATTTTATTTTTTAATTTTATTAAATAAATATAAAATTTACGGGCTTTATTACAAATAAAATGTACGGTTTGTTCAAAAAAATATGTAGGGTTTGTAACTTCCAAAAGAAAATGTAGGGTTTGTTTTTTCTTTGAAAGGAAATGAATTGAAATGTTTAAAAAAAAAACAATGAATTTTTTGTTTAGAAAACACAAAAAACCAATAAAAATCAATCTTATTTTTCGTCACAACTCACTCTTCTCCTCCTATTTTGCCAACACAATGAAATGAATTCACTTTTAGGATTGTAGAGGCAATATACAACAACAAAAAAAAACAACTTAAAACATTTAAGTTCATGTTTTTTTGGCACTTTTTAAGTGCTATCTCACCGGCCGAGTCCAGGCATTGGGCTAGGTCTGAGTCGAGTCTTGAGTTTGTGTGAGTCTTGCCTTGGCTTCGGACGAGCTAAGTCTAGGCCCCTGGGGCTTGCCTAGGTTCACCCGACTTGAGACTCATCGAGTCTAGGCGAGTTTGGGAACTATGATGGAAAGTAATTATAGAGGAGATGCAAAGCCATATGCAGTGTGGGAAGTAAAGGTGGCCCTATGTCAGAAGCATGAATGGTGATGATATTATATTCAAATTAAATGCTCCATTACGAAATGAAGCCCAGGGCTAGGATATATGATAGGCTTCATTCAATGTTGAGAATCATAGGACTGTGCTGCAAAGTCCAGACTTGGTTTTGTTTTAAAGGAATAAAAGCCCATAATGTCTGTTTAAGAGAATGGTCTCAACCATCATTAATATGAAATTTTATAAATCCAATGGTCCCCACACTATTCAGAGTTTGAAAGGGATGTGATAGAGTTAGTACTGCTAACTTAGCAGAGTGTGGGACCTGCCTCTGGTATTTTATATCAAAGGTGGACAAAAAATAAGTTGTGCTATGTTAAAAATAGTGCACACATGTTAAAGCTTAATTCTTCCCCCAAGTTGAATAAATAATATAAAGCCTGTATGAGGTAATAGTAAGTTTTGGAGTCAAATTAAAGCCAAGAGCATTCAGCCACCATATTCAATGCATGTCCAATGGCCCCCACTTTTGGAAAGTGTTTGCAAGAGTTTTTAGAGGAAAGTTAGCACCATTGGCTGGAGAATTGCATGAGAGGGTACTGCAAGCTACATGGTGCCATCTCAATGGTCAGGAAACATAAAGAAACTTGCGAGTAAAAATAAAGCTTGCAGGCTAGCAGTTGTACTTAAAAGCCTTTCCTTAATATAAAATAAATCAAAAACCTGTTGCTTTTCAAACTAGTCCTCGAATTAAATATAAGGCTTCAACTTATTTATTGTAAAACGATGAGCTCGCAGGAAAATAAAAGTCACTGCCAAGATACTAAACTAGGGTTTTATCATTGTTAGAATCAAAATGACCTTGCAGACAAGTGACAGGTTTCACTGGAGTTGGTTTTGTGGTATTAATTTCTCCAGTTCAACTGATTGTCTTAGTGGATAGAATAGTAACGGAACATTTGCAACATTCATTCATTTGCAGTTGTGGCACCATTTATTGCTAACATCTTGAATTCTTTTTCCCTATCAGAATTACGTAAGTTCTAGAATAGGCAAGGAACCAACCTTTCAATTCTGGAGGTTCTCCTACAGTTCAAAGTCTCATTCTTGTAGGGATTCCCATTGCCAATGCTCTCCACATGACACTGATGTTGCAAATGCATTCGTGCAAATATGTAAGAGAGTACAATTTTTGGCACATCAAGTGGGATAGAATCCAAGGCTGAAGCCTTAATTTTTGTTCCTCAAATCGAATGTTCGAGTCCTAAATTCTGTGATTTTGGTGGAGAATCATAGAAAATCTACTCTAAGGAGCATACAACATCCACCTGACAACTCCATTAGTTACAATATTCCCTTTCTCTGTTTGAAGAGACCATGCGTGACCTTCAGGCTTCAACTCAAATATGATCACCAATCCTAGAAATTTGCCTTTTGTGGCTTGGAATTTTGCAGCCTTAATCTTTGTTCTACAAAACAAAAGTTTTAGTTCTAAATTCTGTGATTTTGATGGAGAATCATAGAAAATTTGCTCTGAGGAGCATACAACATTCACTTGGCAACTCCACTAGTTGCAATATTCCATTTCTGTGTTTGAAAAGACCATGCGTGACCTTCAGGCTTCAACTTGTTGGTGTACGTTTTATCATATACCGAACATTAGAATAAGATACCCAAAGGTATTCTATCCTCTCTTGAAAAATCATCGCTTATCATATGGCAATTCCAAGGTCTATATGTGCGAACAAGCGACTTTAGTGGGATAGGTACTTGGGTAGTATATGCTGAAAATCTCAAGGGGGACTTACGTTTACAAATGTCTTTCAAGCTTCTGGACTTAGATAAATTTGTCAATTTCAGGCTCTCTCTTTCTTTTTGGATTTTCCAAGATTTAGACAATCAAAAAAAAGGAAAAGGGGATAGGGTTAAGAAAGCTGATCTAAACCTACGAATTCTGGAGACGGTATTAACTAGGTGTTCTCGGGAAACCACACTTTGTTTCGCCACACTAAGGACAACTACATAGAGTGGGTGCAATCTTCAATGGGTTGTGCTTATGATCGAAGTTTTGGCATACATAGGGGCTAGGCTTAGACTAACTTTGCACAGTGAAATGGAAATCATCCATTCACCAAAAGTATGAGCTGAGATACACCGTTAATTAATACTTATCATTCATTCAACTCTAACAACTTAAAAGCAAATCTAAATTAACTTTTAACTAATGTGTTGAGGAAATTGAAACCATGCTAATCACTCAAATAACATAGATTACAAAGCCTTAAGAGAAAGCGCACATGCAATGTATTATTTGAAAAATGACCTTCACGCAACAATATGTCAAAAACCTCACCACTCTCCAAATGAGAGGAGGTAGCCTTATATAGTTTTCCAGAAAACAATGAACGACTGAGATCAAAGAGTGATCAAGGGCCCAGATTGAAAGCTACAAACCCTAATTAGGGTTTGCCAAAACTAACTACCCCTCAACCAATAAGAAAATTACACTTGGGGACACTTGTCCTTCTTGTTAAATATGAACCAACAATGAAAATAGAAGGTTGTTGCATTGTAAATTGTGCCTTTCTAGAAGCTTTTGGATAAGTTAGGTTCATTGAACCTGGACATGCTGATTGGAACAATCTGATTGGTTGGAAGATGACGAGGCGCCACCTCAGCATGTTGGATGTCTTTTTTGAATTCTCCATTTTGTGTGAAGAAATTGTCTAAGTATGAAAATTTGATTTCTTCTTGTCACCATTTGATTCTGATTGGGAGCTTGTCTTTTAAATTTCTTCAGGAGATAAAACCCTTCAAGAAGTTGGAAATTTATTTAAGTTTTCCATATTTTTTCCAAGTCTAAGAACTTTTCTTTCTTGATGCCTTGAGATTCTTTCAATTACCTTGAATTTGGGGAAGAATCCCTTTGCGAAGTATTTCTCATACTTAGCCAAATTTTGGCCATCTTTATGCTCGGACGAACCTTGCTTGTGGACTTGTCTTCAATTCTGAATTTGGCTCGAAACTCCATTCGTGTTTTCTGCGATGATCCCGCCTTCAGCTGCCAATTTATGTTGTGTGGGAGAAGGGTAAAAAACTCTGGATAACTCCTCACAAATATGAATTGATGTGATCTAAAGTTCATTTTTTCAGGCATTTATCGTGTTCAGCCATCATCCAAAACCTGCAAAACCAAAAGAAAATAAATTAGAATCCTCATTTTGAGCGTAAACTTTGAAGGTTTGATGGCCAAGTATGCTCTGATTCTCCAAACACTTTTAGCTTTCAACAAGCTGCAAACACTTAGAAACTTTAGAAACCCTTGAAAACTCAATCTGACTTGAAATTTGCCTTTGATTGCTCTGAAAATGAACAACTTAGTCCCAAAATTCGTGAAATGAAATCAGATTTGGATATAGGGAAATGTCTGAAAAATAAACTAAGTTGTGAAAACCAATTCCATTTTCCATGAAAACTCCATCAAAATTTGAAAATTAGATTGAAAAACTTAACCAATCTGCCTCGAATATCCCTGTCACCTTCAAAATCTAGACAAGAAATGAGTAGAAAGGATGCTTGGTGTGAAAATCTTCACTTCTCCCTCTTGTAAATGCCTTGAAAAAGAAATCCTTGAACTATTCCTGAGGCTCTGAAATAATCTTCTCTTCAAGTATCTTGCTCTCCAAACTCGAACTGTTGAAATGAAAGAGATGAATGAAGTATTTGTATGGAGTTTGAATTCTTCATTTAGAAACAAAGAAGATCCTCTTGAATTTTGTTTCTACTTTAGTCTTTAGTCCTTCAAAATGCAAGAAAAAGTTTCTAAATTAAATCTCAGTTGAACTGAATTATAAATCTCAGTCTGAATGGAAGTTTCTATTTTGGTTTTCAGTCTGCAAATCGAATTTGATCCTCCATATTATTCTTTCAAAAACTTTCCAAATCTGCACTTAGTTTGAACTTGATCAAGAGATTGTGCTGATATCACATAGGAATATTCCTTCTCTCTAAATTTAGCATGTTTCTCATGAGGGCAGACTTGACTGACTTTGTTTCCCTTTGCAAAATGTTGCTGGGCGGACTTTACTTGAAGTGTTTCTTCTTGCACTTGAGGTAGGGCGGACTTGGAGGGATGTGTGCACCATTCCTTATGAGTTGGGTGGACTTTATCTATTTCATGCACCATATGTTTTACTTCTTGAGCAGACTTGATCTGATTCTTGGCACCACTTCATACACTTAGCCATATTTCCTCATCCTCAAGGTAAACTTCACTTGCTTCTTTTCTCAATACCTCCAAGGTGGACTTTACTAACTGCATGTACCTTACTCAGGGCGGACTTCACTGATCTTATCCACCTTACATTCAACCAAGGGCGAACTTTGCTCATCTTAGGCACCAAGGAGGGCGGACTTGGTGAAGTTCATGCTCATATCTTAGGCAGATTTCATCATTTCCTTGCACCTCTCACAAGTTGCTTCTTACATTCTTGGGCGGACTTTGCCAAAAATTGTGCACCTTTCACATTTGTCAAGGGTGTACTTTATCATCTTTATGGCTCATTGCTTGAGTGTTACTTGTTCTCTTCCCAAGTAGGAAGGCAGACTTCATGCCTTTCACTCCCCACTGCAAACTAGTCCTAGGTGGACTTTCCTTGCCTTATGCACTTGGTCTTTGTAGGAGGGCGGACTTTCTCATGTTCACACACCACTTACCATCTCCTTAGGTGGACTTTGTGAGACTTATGCACTTTTTACCTGCTCCTTATCTCACCTTAGGGCGGACTTTGGAGGGGTTGATGACACTTTACCTCAAGGCGGACTTCAAGAGGAACATGATTATGCTTTTGCTTTGGACTCACCCCTAGGGCGGACTTTGAGAAACTTGAGAAACCTTAAACTTTCATTGCAAAGCGGACCTTTGATCCATGATCTTAGGAAGGCGGACTTTTTTGGAGTTAGGCACCCTCACTCATCACCTTGGGCAGACTTCCTTGCCTCCTTGGACCTTCTTCATGGGCGGAATTGCTTGGGCAGACTTTGGAGGGCGGACTTTGTGAGTCTCCATCATGGGGTAGACTTTATCAAACTTAGGAACCATGGAGGGCGGACTTTGTTGACTTCCTTGCACCATCAACATCATCCATAGGGCGGACTTTGTGAGTCATGTTCCAATGTTATCAAGAGTAGGGTGGACTTTGTGAGTCTCCATCATGGGGCAGAGTTTTGGAGTTCCTGACATAACATTAGACACCAAACACGATTAGCCAAACTTAGAGAAATATTTGGAAAACTTTAAAATTTGATAACTTAATCAATTTTAGCTAGATTAGCATGATATTTGAAACCTATACTCAGGTAACCCATCCGAAGCGCCATGACCCCTAAAATGTAGGAACTTAGTTTTTTGGGTCAAAACTTGAAAATTTTCGATTGCGATTGATGCTAGTCAGTGGTACCGGTGCAAGCCCTAGGACCCCACTCCGAAAAAGCAAAAAGAAGACATTTCTAAAAAATAGGGAAAGCTTTCTAAAAAAAGCTATTCTGGGGATCGAGCTAAAAATGCCAAAAACGGAACTTCCTAATAAATAGAAAAAAGCAAAAAAAGCAAACTTTCCAAAATTAGAAAGTTGTTAGAATTCGTTCAAATCAATTGTGTTCTTCGTCCTTTGGCCTTTCTAGGCACTTTGATGGTGTCTAGACTCAGTTATCACTTGGCTTGCAAAAAAAACTAACTTTCAATCCATAAGACTCAAACCATTCAAAACTGACAAACTTGGCAATACCAATGCCTGAAGGTCGCAAGGCTCTAACAAAAACCCTAGAAAGAAGGAAAAAAGGGAGGGTCCCCATTTGCAATGGGGCGATGTGTGAAAAAGGTCACAACACAACTCAATCATTTTCAATCTAAAATATGATCACCAATCCTAGAATTTTGCCTTTTGTGGCTTTGAATTTTGCTGGACCGTTGTAAGTACAACAAGGGAATCCCCATTCCTAAATCAGCTTTAACAGCATTGCCTGATTTGAATGGAGATGACTATGTACCTCATTGACCACATTTCATATGTAGCAAATTTGTGTATGATACATGATATTGTAGCTTCAGATGTGGCTCTTAGATTGTTGGCTTCATCTTTGAAGGGAAGAGAATTTGATTGGTTGAAAGGCTTGGCACTTTATTCCATTACAGACTGGGATCGACTTGGAACTTTGTTTCACGAACAGCTTAAGGAAAGGGTGGGCAACTTGTCATTGATCTAGCATCTCACCACAGTAAAGAGAGCTTTCGTGGAGCCCACACCTGCTTTTGATTTCAGATTCAAGTGGACATGGGAGAGACTACCTATTGATGTCCGTCCTTTACCAGATTTGGGTTTTTGCTATTGTCTAAAAGCTTTTGATTTTGAAATTAATTTAATGATCCATTTATTAGTGGTAGAACCCTTTTAGAAGCTTGTAGTGTAACTATATCGTTTTTCTAATGAGTTGATAGGTTTCAAAAGGCAGCTTGGTATCCCAAATATATCAAGGTCTTATTTGAAAAATACTTATTTTTCTGAACTTGCTGCAGTGGAATGGAAATAGTCAAATTCATGCTTTGAACATGCCTTAAAATAGAAAAGCATGTGGTATAAAATCAAGTTTTCCTCATGTGAGATGAGTGTGCAAATGGTAGCATTTTTTGCCCTAGTAAGAGAAGATAAGATATTGCAGCTTTATCTTCAGTTTTTGTAGCAGAGCAGGTTGATTCTTGGTATATAGAAGATGTTAGTTAAGATCAAGACTCTTTGCCTACTACAGAAGAGCTGACTTGGTAGGGAATTCGTGAGAAATCTTCACAGTTTGAAGATGATTGTAGCAGTATGTATCAGAGAGACATCTGCCTCCATGAAGGAAGCATATCAAGGACCTGTTTTCTATCTTCCACAGAGTATGTTCTTCATGTTGATGAAGAAATGTGAAGAGATGGCTTTAGCAACAAGGTTTTGGCCTTGGTATAAAACCACCCCTTTCCGAGGATATTAAAAAAGGGACTGCTGATGAACTTTTGGATACACAGAAGATGGATCTATTTTTTATTTTTGAGGGAGGAATATAGTCATCTTTTAGATGAAGGGGAACATATGTATGTAGTGTCTGATTGCAGCACTGAGAAGCCTCATTTTTGGAACACATTCCTGTTATTTTGCAACAACACCGGTATTCCATTGAGATTCAAGACTTTTATGGGAAGTCCAGTCCACTTCAAGCCAAATATTGGCATTCCCTAAACAATGAGAACAAAAAACAGGAGCATTCAATGAGCAGTGTTAAGCCACTATACATGCTTAATTGGAAGCATGAGCAAGAGCTTCAGCTCCTAAAATTTCTTTCCTATCCCTTGCTTGGTGCAAATTGGCATTCCAATAATGGTGAATGGCAGACTCAACTAAGGATTCAGTCAGCAGAGCACAGGGAATTGAAAAGGTATAAAGTTTTGCTATTTTTCTTCTTACAATTTCTGTCTAGTTCTGTTTCAAAATTGATATTGTGGAGTATTATTATCAGGAGAGGCAGATACTTCTCCATGCCCACAAATGAGTGAGTTTGAGTAGGTTGCTGGCAGTGTTAGGCCTTTTTTTTTGCAAATAAGTTGTTGCAACCTAGATTAGTTTGTTTTCTCAAATAAATGCTTCCAACAAGAAGAGAGGTAGTGGAGCAGCCAGGCAGAATGTAGGTGTTTTTTGAATTTTCAGTTTAGGTTTGAAGGTTGTTGTATTTCTTCTTCTCTGCTTATTTCATGCTTAATGGATTAAGACCACATGCTTTTGGGCTTCTTCATCTTCCACATGCTAGAGACACCTTGTGAGTTGCCAAAATTGTAGCGTGAAAATTGCAGTCCAATGTATAATTAGGTTTGTGTGAGGTCTGTAGGCTAATGATTCTAGCTTTTTTGTTTATGGGAGCCTGCAAGTTGTGTCTTCAAAATATTCGCTGATGGCCTTAAGGGTGATGACATAATTCAGCTCTTGTTGACAAGGGATCTCCCAACCAATTCCTACATATTTTTGAAAATTCAGATTCAAATCTTTGGATGCAATTCTGCCTCACTGAAGGGGCAAACGGGCGTTGCTTATGTTACTGTATCACATTTTTTCCATTTTGAAAGCTTGCATTACTTTATTTAACGTGTCCTTAAGATGTTACATTTCACTATGTGCATGAACCTATATAAGGCAATAATTGCTTTGGAGACCATTTTGATCAGGGCAAGTTTGTGAAGGTTGCTCAGCAGACAATGAGGGCTTTATGTGAATTTGGATGGTCCTATAATTTTGGCAAAGATAGAAAAGGAGCATAGTGACATGGAAAGTAGTTATGGAGATGATGCGCAGACATGCAATGTGGGCAGCAAAGATGGCCATATCTCAGACGTAGGAACGACTATGATATCAACTTCAAATGTAAATGCACCATTGGGAAATGGAGCTCATGGCTTGGATATTTGATGGGCTTTTTTTTTAATATTGATAATTATATTTGAAGGTCATTAAAGGAGCCTGTGAGCCAGTGTGCAGACTTGGGCGTTGTTTCAAAAGAATAAGAGCTTGCGACCTTTTTTTAAGAGAATCGTACTCAACCGCTGTTAATTTTTTAAATGTAATTGTCCCTGCATTTCTGAAGAGTTTAGTGGCAATCTTCATTTATTTCCCTTATAGGTATGAGAAGGCTGCATTGTTGTGGTAGTTGTGTATATTTTCATTTTTGTGTATGCATATGTGCACATAAATAAAAACACATATAGATAAATACATATTAGGGTTAGGACTTGGTGGTGTACGTTTTATCATTCACCGAACATTAGAATAAAATATCCAAGGACACTCTATTCTCTCCTGAACAAAATCACTACTTGTGTGAAGATTGCGAGAAAGATCACAAGGCGACTCCAAGGTCTATATGTGCGAACGAGCGACTTTATGTTGGATAGCTTCCTTGGTTATGTATGCTGAAATACAAGGGGAACTTACGCTTGACCAATATCATTCACAAGCTGGGACTTAGACGAATATGGCCATGAATGCTCTCTTTTTTTTGTTTTGAATTTTCAGATTTGGACTCCAAAAAAAGGATAAGGGTTCAGATTTTCTATGCTCCTTCTAAGCTATTCCTATGAACTCAAGAGACGGTAAAGATTGGGAAAAATCAATAACGACACTTTGTTTCACCACACTTGGACATCTACACAAAGCAGGTGCAATCTTCTAAGGTTGTGCTTAAGATTTTTATACTTGTGAATAATACCATCAATCGAACAATATTTACTCCAAGTAAAAGTTAAGGCATCCACATCATAAGCTCAGGCTAACTTTACACATTGAACGGAAATTATCCATCCAAAGAAAGTATGAGCAAGAGTTTCACCAATCTAAACTATCAAATCCTTCATTCATCTAACAAATTTGAAAGCAAATTTACTCTAAGCAACACTATTATATTCTATTCTACTGTTGAAGAAAGTATGCAACCATGCAACCACTTAATAACAATAAGACTTCAAAGCAAATCTGCAAATGAACTTTTTATTATTCCAGTAGCTCTGAGCAACAATTTCATCAATCTCTCCACAACAATGAAATGAGAGAATGAGAGTTTATATAGATTTTTGAAAACTAATGAAAGGTTGAGATCAATCTAAGATCAGCGATTGAGATTAAGACAACACAACCCTAGATAGAGTTTCCCAAATTAAAACTAGAGACAAATGCATGTTAGACCAGTGGCGTAATTAGCCATCTCCTAGGAAGGCACATCCTTATCCTCGTGAGCAGCAGTATGTTCAATGAATCTAGACACAATTGAGCCGACCTCTTCCATGGTGACATGTGGCAGCATATTGATCGTGTATTCCCATCTGTCCAAGTCGTCTGGCAAATACAATCTCTCATTCTAGCTCTTGTTTTTGGAAGGCATCTCGGATGGACAAGAATTCTGATGCCTTGGTCAAATTTTGCTTCAGGACTGGTCCTATGACTGTGAAGAAAATCTCGAGTTTTGAGCTTGAGATTTTCCAGCTGCATATCACTTTCCCGGATGGTTTCTTTTTCAAGCAAATCAGCAGTTAAGAGGAGAATTTTACTCCCTATTTCTTTCATTTGCTCCTCGGTCTTAACAGTTTCAGCCTTTACTTTCTCTAAGATTTCGCTGCGTGCAACTAATGCCCAATGCCATGCATTGAAATCATAGGCAGCCCCTACTGCAATTATCTCCTTATCAATCAACTCTTGCTTATGCATGCCTTTCAATACTCTAAGGCACGGTATAACTCTGTCCTGAATATCTTGGAGGTCGACCCATGCTTCTGTCATGTTTGCAATTCGAGAAAGTAAGAAGGAGGTTTGTCCAAATGTCAACATCAATTTATCCATGAACGTGGCTGCTTCTTCTCTTTTGCTAGCAATCCACTCTTTGGCTTCTCTGGCTATTACCTTTTCTTCATCAAGATTTTCAGTTGCTCCTTGTGAAGGATTCGGAAGTAGAGGGATAGTTGCATCACCTTGGTTAAGTGGCTTGGCCAGGTGCCGAATGTATTCCTTTAGACGCTCAATTTCCTTCTTATATTCTGTTTTCTTTCTTACTTCTTTGTCTATTCTGGCTTTCATGGATGCAATTGAATTGTCTAAGTCTTCTACCCCCTGACCCTTTGTAGTAGGTCCCAAGTCAAAGGTGGTAATTTCATACTCTTGATGGGTTATATCTTCTTTTGAGTTGTTCACTTTTGGTACAACGATTTGAACTATTCGACAACGTGTCTCATCTCTCTGGATTGTGGAAAACTTCCTGGCAGGCTTCTTTGCAGCAACCTCTCCTAATTTGGCCAAGAAATTGGCCGTGTCATCTTCCTCTTCCTGAACTTCCACTGGTGCTTTTATTTTCAGTCTTTCTTTCAGCCAATCAGGGATCGTAGGTTGCTCAATGCCTTCCTCCTCCTGATCATTCTCTTCACATGGCATATTTTGGCCTCCTCGAAGAGGGGTAATCATTCCCTCTTGAAATTCATTGCCTAGAATATCCATTTCATTATCAAGCATCGATCTCCCTTTAAATAATAGCTTCAACAAAAGCATCAATCCATCTAGAATCCTCTTTAAGAAACTTAGGCACAATTTCCAATGATGTGTAAATTATTAAATTGATCCCCATAATAATTTGCCTAGGAGAAATAACGTTGTAACTTAAATGTGTCTCCAACTTAAGTCATAATGATGAGTTATAACATTTAATCTCCAATCATTAGCTTATTGGGCTATTAATAAAATTATTCACTCATTCCCTTGTTAAATTTATTAATCCTAGCCTGGGGAATACTGTAGGCTAGGACTTGACTCCTTGTAGCCTGTCATTGAAGAGGGGACATGACATTCATCTTCCTGCTGGATTGACTCTACATTTTCCACATGGACCGGAGAAGGAATTTTTATCTCAGCTAATGATTCATCAATAGTTAATACATTGTTTCTATTCCTAGATGCGGTAGAACGAGATGGTTCTTGCCTTTGCTTCTTTTGAGCAGGTCCTTCATCTATAACTGTCTTGCCCTTTGTCCTTGAAGAGATTCCAACTTCTTTCTTCTTTTCCCTAGAGTTAATGCTTTCATTGGATTCAACATTTTGAGATGCTTCTGCATTTTAAGAATATGCTTCTGTTTCACCCATTGGGTTATAAGTCAAGGTTATATTCTTTCGTCCTAGCCCATGAACTTGTTGATCGACACACCACTTAGAATACTTGACCACTGGCCTCATTAAGGTAGCCAAATCTGCATGCTCTGGTTTAGACCAACTCACAGGAGGAAGAGTTGCATTCTAGTCAAAGCGAGGCTGAGTGTATTCTCCGTCATCTTCCAACTAATCCGGCACATGAAAAAGTTCAGTTGTTCTGATCAAGCTTACTAGTAGTTTGGACCATAGTCTTTTCCTGATGTCAAACTCATCAGCAACCCCTGCCCAAAAATCTTCTAGGTCTACTCTATGTCTGTACCTTTCTCCATTTACTGCCCCAATATTTTTGTGAGGGTCATAATCAGCCCTAGACCGGTAGAATGTGAAAGGGTACCATTGCATCTCAAGTCTGACACTCCCAACTGCTTGTGCCGTTGGGCAAGACTCCAACATATTTCCAATGAAGAAAGGAAAGGAAATAGCTGCCTTCTGCTTTGCTCTTTGGAAGCCCTGATATGTCTCCAACTGTCTAAGGACCTCAAGTAGGACCATTCTGTTGGTAGGATAGATTGGAAGTTGATAAGGACAACCAATAAAACCTTGAACTCTTATGTATGTGAATTTTGGAAATTGGATAAACCAAGATCCATACTTGCTGATTAAACTCTTGGCTTCATGAGAAAGCCTTTGATGAGTTCCTCCTTGTAGTGTCCTTGTGATATACATCAGGAATGCATCATTTACCCGCTTGAAGTGGGTCTTTTCACTAAGTTGCAACTGCGGGTAATAGTCATATGACTTGAACTTATTCTCCCCGTTGACTACTACACCTTTGCAAATCAATCTTGTGTATTTGTAATTTCTGGCCAACAGGAAGACAATGTAGGAGCTCATGTAAAATGATTTTGTCCTTTCTAAGCTCTTCAACTGTTCATCTAAATTATCACTATTTATTCGGGACCAATTGAACATTTTAACTCCTAAGGTGATCTCATCGATGAAGTAATACATCCATGTTTCGAATGGTGCACCCTGAGGGTTACCCATTACTCTGTTCAGCAGTAGGATGATGTCACCATATTCGTCTTCGAAGTCTGTGTGCAGTAGCTTCTTTGGCACTTTCTTGAGGGAAGCCCTAGGCTTTTCTAACTGTGACTTGTTGACATTTGTTGCACAGAGGTCAGGTTGGCCATCATAAAGTTTTTGGGTGTCTTCTTTGGTTTTATATGAAGTTCTGTTGTAGTTTGGTATCCCAAACACTTCCTGAACGGTTAAATCTCCAAGATGAGCTAAAAATCTTCCATCGGGTGCAATGATCTCTCTTTCTTGTGCGTTGTAGTGAATAGCACATTCAACCATCAGTTTTGCACGTTCCATGGCTGGTGAAAATCCAGTTGCTTGGGTGATGCCATTTCTCATCATCTGGCGGGCAATAGGTGTTGGCAGGTACCCATCGTGCCCGTACATTCTCTTATTGAGTTCTTTGAAATCAACGTGCTCGAGGTTGGTGTTTGTGACATTCTTCCATTTAGAATTGATCTTCGATTCTGGCTGCAACCCTTTATTGGCAAACTTCATTTGTGCTTTTCTCGAAGGTGCTCCTTTGGTAGTCATCAACTTGCAAAAGACATAAAAATTTAACATTATTTTCGAGAAAATTCAAAGGTTCTAACTTTGATTTTGATCCTTTTTACTTGAAAATTTTACTTTCAGCCTGTCAAAAAGCTAAATATCTGTGAATAATCAGACTGAAAGTGGAAGAATCTGGCCAAGTATTTGGTAAATTTCATGAAATGAATGAATAAGACAGGAGGAGGGTGGAAGTAATCAGTCAAACTCGGATTCTGGATCTTCAAATTTGATCTTGTGACTGAAAATCTACCTTCAATTCTGAAAATTCCGTCTTGAACTTAGAAAAAACACTCTATTTCTTTCTTCCAACACTTAGAAAATTTTACTTCTTCAAAATTCAATCTTCCAAAACTTCAAGAGAGAGAAAACTTCTTCCAAAATCAAACTCCAATCTTCAAACTTGATAATGAATTTTGAAAGGGACAAGTTGAGTTGATATAGAGTTGAGAAGTTTGATTTTTAGAAGCTTCCTGTTTTTTTTTTTGTTTTTGTTTTTATCCAGGTTCATCGAACTTAGCCTTAGGTTCATCGATGAAGTAATACATCCATGTTTCGAATGGTGCACCCTGAGGGTTGCCCATTACTCTGTTCAGCAGTAGGATGATGTCACCATATTCTTTTTTGAAGTCTGTGCGCAATAGCTTCTTTGGCACTTTCTTGAGGGAAGCCCTAGGCTTTTCTAACCATGACTTGTTGACATTTGTTGCACAGAGGTCAGGTTGGCCATCATAAAGTTTTTGGGTGTCTTCTTTGGTTTTATATGAAGTTCTGTTGTAGTTTGGTATCCCAAACACTTCATGAATGGCTAAATCTCCAAGATGAGCTAAAACTCTTCCATCAGGTGCAATGATCTCTCTTTCTTGTGCGTTGTAGTGAATAGCACATTCGACCATCAGTTTTGCACATTCCATGGCTGGTGAAAATCCAGTTGCCTGGATGATGCCATTTCTCATCATCTGGCGGGCAATAGGTGTTGGCAGGTACCCATCGTGCCCATACATTCTCTTCTTGAATTCTTTGAAATCAACGTGCTTGAGGTTGGTGTCTGTGACATTCTTCCATTTAGAATTGATCTTCGATTTTGGCTGCAACCCTTTATTGGCAAACTTCATTTGTGCTTTTCTCGAAGGTGCTCCTTTGGTAGTCATCAACCTGCAAAAGACATAAAAATTTAACATTATTTTCGAGAAAATTCAAAGGTTCTAACTTTGATTTTGATCCTTTTTACTTGAAAATTTTACTTTCAGCCTGTCAAAGAGCTAAATATCTGTGAATAATCAGACTGAAAGTGGAAGAATCTGGCCAAGTATTTGGTAAATTTCATGAAATGAATGAATAAGACAGGAGGAGGGTGGAAGTAATCAGTCAAACTTGGATTCTGGATCTTCAAATTTGATCTTGTGACTGAAAATCTACCTTCAATTCTGAAAATTCCGTCTTGAACTCAGAAAAAGCACTTTATTTCTTTCTTCCAACACTTAGAAAATTTTACTTCTTCAAAATTCAATCTTCCAAAACTTCAAGAGAGAGAAAACTTCTTCCAAAATCAAACTCCAATCTTCAAACTTGATAATGAATTTTGAAAGGGACAAGTTGAGTTGATATGGAGTTGAGAAGTTCGATTTTTAGAAGCTTCCTGTTTTTTTTGTTTTTTTGTTTTTATCCAAGTTCATGGAACTTAGCCTTGTTTTATTTCTTCCAAAATGGAAAGTTTTATTCTTCATCCAAGGCGATTTGGCATAGAATCTTTTAGATGATTCTCCAAAATTTTTCTAAGTGTTGATCTTATTCTCCCTTTGAAAATAATTTAAGTGTTGGAAAAATATAAAAATATTTCCATGTATTTTATTTTCCAACCCCTTCATCTTGATCAATGGTGAATTATCCATGTGCTTTGAGTCAAATTTATTTGCTCTAAGCGATTTTCTCTTTCTCATGATGAACTTGATTATCTTCATGTCTAGCCTGATTTCATCATTTGGCTAGCCATTTCATCTTCCCATCTAGGAGGACTTGGTGCTCATCTTTCCATAAGCGGACTTGGAGAGTGCTAGTGCCAAGGTGGACTTTCTAATTTCTATGCCATTTCTCTTTGATTAATTTTCTTACCTTGCCACCATCAACTTTTCCTAGGCGGACCTTGTAGATGCTTAGACAATCCTTTCATCTTGCTTGGCGGACTTTGGAAATTGCTTTGCATGTTCATCTTGTTTAGACATCTTTCCTCTTTGCTGGGCGGAGTTTACCTCTTCATTGGCTATGTCCTTTATGTCTTGGGCAAATTTTGTAATCGTTTGGACATTTGAATTCCAACCCTTCCTAACCTTGGGCGGACTTTGATGTTAAGTGGACATTCTTCTTGGCAGACTTCCAACTTATTAAGACATATTCTTCAATCTCCCTAGGCGAACTTCATCTATGCTTAGGCTAAGGTGGATTTTCATCTTGTTTAGACATAAGGGAGGTTGGACTTAACCAATGTTTAGACCATGCTTTCTTTTTAATCCTCATGCCATGTCCCATCTTCTTCCAAGGTGGACTTTAGATAGTCTTTGTCATGCTCAATCTTGTGCAATTTTACCAAGGCAGACTTCATCTCTCATTGGACATACCTTAAGGCAAACTTGATACTTGTTTGGACATTTTTATATGCCTAGGTCGGACTTTAGAGGTGATTGGACATGTGCAAGAGCGAATTTCACCGTATGTTTGAACATCCTTCCTCTTGGCGGACTTCACCCATGCTTTGGACAAGGCGGACTTGATGGCTTCTTTGCCATGCTTTCTACATGCCTAGCGGACTTTGCCTTGGTTTGGACATCCTTTCTATGTGCAGGTTGGACTTTGAATATGTCTTGGACATGCTTGCTTGCTGCAGGTCGGAGTTCAAGCTCTCTTGGCATGTTGCTTTTCATGTGGCAGACTTTGAGTAGTCTTCCAGCCATGCTCATCATTAGACGAATTTGATAGATGCTTTTCCATGGCGGACTTTGATGCTTGTTGGACAATGCCAACTCCCAAGCTAGGGCGGTCTTAATGAAGGTTTGGACATAGGTCTATGTGCCATGCTTCTTGAATTCCTTGATCATCTCTGCCATTTTCAAGTTTAATCTACCATTTTCTTGTTTGTTCTGCCATGTTGCTCCTCTGGGACATCTGGAACTAAGCCCTAGCTTGGAGATTTTATCCTACTTTTTATACTCAGAGGCACAATTTTTGACTCTGAAGACATGGGCATTGATGCCATGACCTAAGGGACCAAACCCTAAATCTACTTTACAAAAAGTAGAAAAAAACAAAAAAGCAAAAATCAAGCCAAAAAGCTGCTTCCTGGATTGTGCCCAAAGTGCCAAAAATAAAAAAACGAAAAAGCAAAAAAGCAGAATTCCTAAAAAATAGGAAGGTGTCAGAATTGACTCAAAGCAATTGCGATCTTCGTCCTTCGTGCCTTTTGAGTGCTTTGGTGATGTCTAGGCACTGATTGGGGCAAGAATTCTTTATTTGGCTCAAGGGGACTCTTAAAAAAACTCACTCTAAACTCTCGAAAATAGAGACTTATGAAATTGCAACGCTAAGACAAAACCCTAAAAAGCAAACTACTGGGGGTTCCCATTTGCAATGGGGCGATGTGTGAAATAGGTCGCAACAGGACTTAGGAAGGCCTTTGTAAAAACTATGAGAGAGTGGGTGCATTAATAGGATTAAGAAGTTTTCTCTGAATGTTTTTATGTTATTGCTGTGCATATTTCCAGCTCAACTATTTTGTCCTTTCCTCCATCCATGTTACTCCAATCAAGAGTGCATTTGTGTATAATTGCACGTTGATTTATCACATAATTTGTTCTTAAATATCAAATAGACATCTCAATTTGAACGATGAGAACCAAGTAATTTTTTTCAATTTGTCAGTAAAATGTGGTTCTCAGAGGATGATAGAAGTCTTTATCATTTTCTTTTTAGTTTTTACTTTTAATTTTCACTTAATAGTGAAAGGATGAAATAACTTTGCTTATGATTTGTGAACTTACTTGACTTTAATATTTTAACGTTGACTTGATTTTTATCCAACATCTCTTGTTTTTGCAGCTTTGTTCATGGTGTGCAAGAACTGTAGCTTCTTTGACGTCCTGCTCGCGTGAAGAAGACAGATTTGGAGTTGCTCAACTGAGTGGCTATAATGGTATAGTTGTTTCTACATTATTATCATGCTTGCTTATTGTTGAGGTGTACCTAGGCAAACGGAGCAACATCCAGTCTATGCGTTTAGTGGGGCCTGCAAGCATCAGGTGGAATTTACCATCAAGAGGTGGAATTATTGAGACGGGGAAAAAACAGGGGCTTGCATTAAAAAAGAAGTCTACTTTACATAAAAAAGCTTATGCAATGGCTGATGTGCTTCGCACAGGCATCTATCAAATTGTAAGTGTATTTAAAGATGAGATGCTTCTAGGTGGGACTCGCAATGCTGGACTTTCAGTTGCAGAAAGGGATTGGCTAAGCAAAAATAAACCATTGTATGGAACTCATGACATGTTGCTTCAAGAATTGAGTCTATTCTTGGAGTTCCGAGCAAATTAATCCCCTTGTAGTTAGATATGGTAAGCAGAGGATGATAGTAATATTGTTAGAATTTAGAAACCATTATTGTTTAATACAGAGTGTACAGATTAATTGGAGGGTATCTTCAGCTAATTGAATAGTAACAGGTTGATTGTTATTCTGGCAAAACTTTAAAGAGATTCAAATTTGACCTGGCAATGGAGTTTTAACTTTCATATCAATTGGTGATTTCCAAGTGTAAGTATTATGTTTTTCTAGTGCACTTGAAAGTGTAGAATCTGGGACTGTACATTCCAATTATGTTCCAGTTTCTAAACTGTAAGTTCTGGATATTCTGCAGATAAAAATCTGGTAGCTTTTTGTGCACTCATAGCCGACTGGATTCTTCGTTGGTACCTATATCTTAAATGGAAGCTTATTCCAGTGTTTATAAAGTTTTTCTTTGCCTTTTCACATCCTTTCAAACTTGGATTAAATTTATCTGCCATGGAACAGCCTGGATATTGCCGCTTATGAGTTCATACACTTCACATATACCATTAAACAGCATACAATTCTCTGGGTCGAAATAATTCCCAGACTATTAGCTACTGCTGCTTTGCTACAGCCTAACCCTCCTAAAACTTGAACACTTTGGCTTAAGATAATCAAATTGTTTACACCAATTCCATCAAAAACTTACCCTAGTTTGTCTAGTTAATCTATAAGGAATCCTTCAATTTCATATGTGCATCTTTATGTTTGGTAATTGTTGATAATATTGGGATGGTCTCGTAATTCATGGTAGAGAATTTTGCAGATATTTTATGCCATTGTTTTACTCATTCTAATATCTGATGTTGGGTAGCTATTTGAAAATTTCACTTAGCTTACTGTTTTGTCCAATTTATTTCCCGTCATCTGAATGTTTTGTTGGACAATCTCATACATAACACGATTGTTTCTGGGATAACATGAGTACATGCTTTTTCTGACTGAGAAAGGTTGTACTGAAAAATATTAATTCCCCTCCGCTCTCCCCCACCCTACAATTATTGATTTGTACGTAAAAAATTCCAGGGAGATGAATCAATTGACCTTTAAAAAGTGTGATAAACATATAGGGATGAGGTGTAAATTGACAATGCTTGAAAATATCAAGTTATTTTTATTTGGACTATTGACAATTTTCATCATTTTCTTAAGCCCGTTATTTTCAGATAATGGAGTGAAATGCAACAACCTTGGCGACCATTTTCAGAATAATGGTAATAGCTGATAAGAATGTTTTGATGGGTTTTCATGCAGTGATATATTTTTCAAGTATATGCACTTCGGTATAATAGTATCTTTATTAGATATTGCTACATTTTCTTTGTTCCTATTCCGTTTCTTGTCCGTGTAGTGTAACCCCATCTCTTTCTTTCTACGGTTCAAAGCATACACTAGTCGATCTACAATGTGTTTGGAGCAAGGGAAAGCTAATTGGATAATACAAAAGCAAACTATGGAGTTTGCAATTGTGGGTCGAGGGAGCTTTTAGTGGCACAGGTTCATGCAAATCGGTGGACTTCTATAAGATTTTTATTTTATGAAAAAGAAAAAAAAGTTATAGAAAACGAGGTCAGTCATCACTTACCGGTGATCATATCAATTGATTGGCACTAGGTATTTTATTGAAAAGGTTTATGATAGCTAAAACTCTTTACTGATACTTGAAAATAATGTTGTTTTGTTCTAATTTGAATCAGTTTTAACAATTTTTTTTTTTTTAAAAACTTTTAATTAATTATTCATTCAGCATCTATGTTCAAACAAGGAAAGAGAGAAGCCAAAACAAGTAACCATAACACCAAATTTACATGAAAAACTTGTTGAACCCAAGGCAGGACTAAGAGGGGCTGGGGGATGGGGGTGTAAATCAGTCTAAACAAAAATTTAATGCAACAGAAACAATTAATCAACAACACATCCAACACATGAACATCAAGATTTTTTATGTAGAAAACTCAAACAGGGAAAAACCATGGTGAGTATCTGCCCACAAAATATATCCACTATGTATATCGGATTACAATGAAAAGAGCTTAGTGCTTCGGACTTGCAAACTACGATTAACTGCCCTTGGGGTAAAATACAAAAGAGGACTTCAAAAATAGAAGTATACAAAAATGATTTGAAAAGAAGGATTTTCTGATTATGAAGCTATTCTTGAACTCCACATCAAGCGACTAACATCATCATACACAATTAAGATCTCAACTATCAACACTGTCTCATACATCTTCCATAGTCTCAAAACAATTTGCATATCATTTGAACACATCTCTTCTTCTCTGCTCTTCATTGAATTTTGCACACCACATTCTCTACACTGTTCTTTCCACTCTTTCTACACTCAACACCTCATTCTTTACATAATTCAATCACATTCATTTCTTATATATAAGATAGATAATCAAAGTTTGAACAAAGTCGACTTGAACCAAAATATGCCTTCCGTACCAAAAACACATACATCGATCCACTCTAGGAGAGAGAGGACCAAACCACATATTCCAAAGATTAATTCATTGATCCACAATCACCAAGAACATAACCAACAACATACCAACATGTTACACATCCATATAAGCAATTAACGAGCAAAACATATCTTCTAATGCAAATAACTTTAATCCGAATCTCCACATGTTACGGTGAGACCCATAACACATCAAATTACCTTCCACAAAACATATCCAGATCCAAAGATAGGTCTAGCATAGAGTATCACAACTTGTTATGAAATATACCACAACTTCCAGAGAACACATATTTTCAGACCATAGAATCAACATATCCATGATACCAAAACCATAATCAAAGAAGATAACATCATCAAACAATGTTGACAACACTTTTTGGACCCGAACACTTCCATAACAACCAATAGAACAATTGCAACATTAACACGAAGATATATTTGCACCAACAAATATTCCAAACCAATAAGTATCCAGACAACAAGTTTGACATCAATGACAACCATAGCAACACATTTTTCCAACAATCTCCCCTTTGTCATTGATGGCAACACTTGACAACACTTGATTAAATTCAACATGCAACCAAAACTTGACCAAATTGCAAAACAATACTGCTTTGTCAAAAATGTTGCAAATACTGCTCTAACTCTATATCTCCCCCCAAAACAAAAACTTCTTTAACTCTATCTCTACCTCTCTCTCTTTGCCATCAAGGACAAAGGCCACAACAACACTACACACACCACTGTTCCCTCTGAGAGCAACCACAACATCAATTTAGGAAAAGAAATAAGCATAAAAGCTCCCCCTAGAAAGATGGACCTCCACAATGCACCTAGCTAAAAGGAGGGGCAATAACCCCAAGCTTCTCTTGAAGAAACTCACATGTATTCTTTGCCAACTCCTTAGTGAAAATGTCTACAACCTGCTCTTTTGTAGAAATGTACTCCAATTGAACTTCCTTCTCAACAACTTTCTCCCTTAAGTAGTGATATTCGATTGAAATGTTTTGCTCTTAAATGTATAATTGGATTTTTCAAAATGTTTATTGCACTTGTATTGTCACATATAATAGCAATTGCTTCATTATATGTTATCGTGATATCTTTAAGAGTTTGTCTCATCCACATCACCTAAGTATAGCAAGATGCTGTTGCAATATAATGCACTGCTTCAACAGTAGATAGGGAAACTTAATCTTGTTTCTTATTGAACCAGGAGACCAATCTGTCTCTTAAAATGAAAGCACTGCCAATTTTTTACTCTTCTCGTCATCAACATTTCCAGCTCAATCTGCATCAGTATAAGCTTTCATCATGAAATCTCCACTTTTTTTGTACTAAAGTCCAAAGTCCACAATACCTTTCAAATATTTGAAAATTCTTTTCACAGCTTGCTCATGTGTCACCTTCAGATTTGCCTGAAATTTAGCCATCAAACAATCATCTTGCGTGATATTTGGTCTAGACAATCAAATACAACAATCCATCAATCATCAATATGTACTTCTTCTGTTCAACCTTCAAAGACTCATTATCTTTGCTCAACTTACATCCAATGGTTAAAGGAGTTGTAATCGGTTTACAATAATCAAAACCATTTTATTTTTAAATCACTATCTGTTTTTGGCTTGCTACCTTAAACATTTGCACATTCTTTTTAACATGCACATATTTCCAAATGATATATATATATATTCCCACAACATATGAAATCATCAATTAAGTCTGCAACAAGGTGACCTTTGGATGAAACATTAATACCACAAAAGTTGGCTCCAAAACATATGAACCAAGGCAAATAGGTCACAACAGACCATGCAAAGGGCTTAACTTACCCCAAAACTACCTTATCATGTCAGCATAGATCATACTTCTTAATGCAAAGTACATTTAGCATTCGCAAACTCAACTGCCAAGTCAAGTTGGCCTTTTAAGTACATATCACTGCAATCAAATTGATTTTAGTATCGAGGAAATAAAAATAAAACCATGTGGAGCAAAACGTGAGTATTATAGGACCTGCTAAACACCTAGTCTTCCCTTCTACCATTCTACACTGTTTTAAGTTGCCTCCAACATCAAGTCACTTGCATAGATGAGAAATAGAGCATCTTGGTTCACTATATCAACTTAGCTCCTTGGAAACAAAACCATCAAAACTCAAACAATTGAAACTTTGGAAGAACATCCTTTGAACATCAAAGAATATATCCTCAAAATCGCATGAGCAAATATTTTTATATGACGATATGCGAAGCATTTCAAATTACTCTGTTAATCAGTTTGCACTGTCTACTCCTTGTCCAGTACTCAGTCATTTTAGACTTTTTGTGCAGAGGGAGTCACCACTTAAAACTTTAGAGATACCTGGTTTCCAACTCAACCAACTTATCTTCAGAACCGCAAGACGATATCGTAAAATACGGGAGAATGCAGACCCAAACATTGTCTCCCTACCTTAGAATATATTTAGTGTATGCCTTAGACAACTTTTCAGATCATATCACAAGATGTTGTACATAAGTTTGGTAAGATATATTGTGAGCAACTTGAAATCATACTCAAACATTTGTTTCCAATCTCCACATCATATTATAGACACCAAAAGTAGACAATCCACCACTTTTAGATTACTTCATGTCAAGATCATATCTCTAGTGGACTTCCAGATTGCTATATTGATCTCAAACATTTTAAGTCATCAATCATATTGATTCTATGTGTGCATCAGACGGTTTGCACCAATCCATCTCTTATTTACATCCGCACTCACTAGTACATTTGGGGTTGATTTCTGATGGCCTATCGTTAGAATTTCGACTATTTTTCGTTGGATTGCCGACAAATGAAGCCGTTGAAAACTCGTCGTCGGACATTGCGATGGTGCCATCGAACGTCGGCATTCCGACGACATCACAAACTCTTCCGACGGTGGCCATGATCGCTCATCCGGTCAAAGAATGTCGTCGAAATTTCGACGTTTACTAGAAATTTGCAGCGACGACAACTACGACGAGCGTATGACAATAAAGTGTCGTCGAACATACAACATCCTCGTCGGATGTTTCTTCAATTGGTGTCGAAATTCTGACGCTTGCCAGAAACTATGCATCGACGAGGATTCTGTTTGTTCGACAGTTTGGCCGTTGATGCAAAGTTGGGTCGATGTTGGAATTCCGACGGTGATTTATTTAAAAAAAAAAAAAAGAATATGCATGCCAATTACAATGGTGCTTGTTGGTTCCCTTTTAGCATGTGGGGTATGATTCAGGCCTTGACCTCGGTTTTGAGACCTTGAGTATTGGAGGCTATTAAGCCTATTGGATGGGGTCTTCAACCTGTCTTCAACCTGCCCATTCCCAAACAACTCACCTTTTGTTGTTCTTGGTACAAGTTGATAAGCATTGGGTCTATCTGGTGTGTATGCATCTCTAAATAACCGACATGGTATACTCTCATCTCCAAAAGGTCTATTGTACAAATGTGAAGTGGATGTTGGTGCCCTATGAGACCGCATAACCATAAAAGTTTTTGCTATATCTGCTGGAGTCGAATGCGCATCATTACAAACCTGCAACATGTGCCATTATATCCAATATACCAAAAAATGAATAAATAAGTACTGTCAATAGGATGATTTATCATTCTTGAATGGGGGTTGGAAGAAAATGAAATACACATTAAACTATACAATAGATAACACAAGCAAAATGTGTCGACTTACATTTCCGGTAACAGAGGGAGACAATGCATCAGAAAACAAGCCATTGCCACAATAAAGGTTATCTTTCTCTTCCCTTGCCTTCTTCCTCTCATCTTGCCATCTTTGAGTCTCTGCAATTTGCACTCTGTTTGGTTCATTTCTACCATTAAGGTCTTCTCTCATTTTTACATCATAGTGTTCCATGCCGAGAGAATTATCTACAATTCGTGACTGTAATAAACCTATCAAGCGATTGAACTTCTCCCTGAATATTACAAAATCAAGTCCTTGTCAATAACATTGAACATAACAAAAAGCCTAGTTGTTAATATATGTAGTATGCCTCCTCCAATGACGAGCCAACATTTGTTACGCTCTATAAGCCTAAAGTAGTTCAGCAACCTCCCTCCCAAGGCATTAATTTTTTTTTTTGTTGATAAATTAGCTAAGACTAATCCTTGGCTTGCTGGAAGAGGAGAGGAGTTTCAAGACTCAAATGGGCAAACAATCTTAGATCTCTGCAAACCTAGAAACTTAACCAATAATCTAATTGACGACTAGTTTTGATCAAAGTTCTCCAAATTGTGATTGAGGATTGGAAAAACCCTGCTTGGGAAAGTGACTCCCAAACCATTACCAATACCATGAAAGAAGGTTGAATTAAAGCTTGCAAGAAGGTGAAGGTGGATGTTGAAGAGACTAGGTTGATTTCATCCAAATTTTAATTAGTTTTAGTCTCACACGAGAATTGTAAAGGTATTAGCAACAAACAGAAAGGTTGATATCCAGTCATTTAGACACCATTCGTAAGACTTGCAAAAAATACAACATTTGTAGAATGATTAAAAATTTAGAACTAATCCCATGTAACATGAATGACAATAACTTCTTAGTTCTTACCTAATGATGAGTGTATTAGTGAAGCTCAAAACATTGGGAAAAAGTTATTATGTAATTGGATCCAGAAATCCATCCTACAGTGTAATGTTACTTTCCATGGAAATGCAACACTGTGAATCACTATGAAGTTAACATAGACAAGAGAAGTGTATCATAGATAGAATGTTTATTTTGCAATTTAGATTTAAACTTATTTAGACATACAATTGACATTGAGATTGTATTAAAGTGATTCACCTCCTTTCCATTATAACTACATTGATAAAAGTTGCAAGAAGAAAAAACAACGAGTGAAAAGAAACAATATGACAGATAAGCATGATAATGGAAGATAGAAAAGAATGAACCGTACAAAGATCTACTGGAATAAAACAAACTTAAAACAGTAAACATTGTATTAAAAATAATTGCCCACCTCGAGAGTGTTTTATTTTTCAAGAGCTGCTCAAGTCCAACAATTTCAGACTCATTTCTTTGACTTTCCATTGGGTCGACTTCTTCCTCTTTATCAATCAAATTTATTTTGATTAAGTAAAAATAGGTTTTAAGGGACCCGAAACCCTTTACAAGGCAGGTTTTGGAAGGACCTGCAACCCGAACCGAAAGATAAACTTGAAAGTCCACTCAAAGAAACAAGACACAAATGAGACACAACATGGCCAAACCAAGGATGGGGTACAACACAAAAAGGACCCCCAGCAAGAACCAACAAGCTACAAGAGACCAACAACCCCAACCCAACCAGGACGAATCAAGAGTTTGACCTACCCTTATGGGATCGAAGGGTCATATCAAAAGAGGACTGAGATGATTTAGATTTTTTACTTTTAACAGTAATCCATCCCTCCTCAACCCTAGCATCAACCTTTTGCCAAGAGGATGGATCCAGAATAGAGGACCTCCCATCACCAGGAGGAACAAAGCCAACTTCCAGAGAGGCAGGGACAACAGAAATCAAAGGATCAGACAAAGATCCAACATCAATCTGGGAAGTGAGAAGGTCATCCACCAAGGAAGAAGATCCAACAATCTTCAGACGATCATTAGGGATGTCACCGCAAGCATCCCCACACCCCTGAGCACTAGAAACAGAGGCAGCAACCAGAGGCTCGGCCTGAGGATCCTGCGCAGCCACCTTGGAAAAGCTTTTCTTTTTAATAAAGTAGTGCTCAGAGGAGGCACCTTTCCACCAAGAAGCAAATTTCTTTTTCTTCTTATCCGATTCACACCGTGCAACATGTCCAATTTGGAAGCACTTTCGACATCTAAAGGGGATGCCCTCAAAGTCAAGCGGTTGGACCTAAGATCCCAAAGAAGATTCAATTTCTATCTCAGCTGGAAGCCCTTTAGAAGCATCAATGTTAACCAATATCCGAACATAAGTAGAATGATAAATTTGGTAAGAGTCCTTATCAATCATTAGGAATTCGCCTAAATCCTCCCCCACCTCCTCTAGTAGAGAGTCTGTCCATAGATGAAGGGGAAGGTTAGGGAGCCTAACCCAGATAGGAATCTCATTAAAAGAATCAGTAGAAGGATTAAAACCCAAGAACCAGGGTTTAACCATCAAAACAAATTTGTCCTCCCAGCTGAAAGGATTTGTACATAAAATTTTCGATCTATCCTCTTCATATTCAAATTTAGCAATGAAAAAGCCCTTGGTTGAAGGAAAAATGTTAATTGAACCTTTTAAAATCGGTTCCCAGCTTTGGGAAATCCAAGTGTGCAGTTGAGGAAGGCTTGGCCAAAAGCCCCGAAACCTATAAATCAGACCATGAGACTCAAACACAGAGGAGTTGTGGATGATCTCCTGATCAGTATCATCAAACACCCGGAAAGCCAATGGTTTGCAAACAGGAACAGTTAGAGGCCCCAAACCGCAGGTAGCCCGATCTGAACCAGAGGGCGCCGAATGCATCGAATCACTACCCTCCGTATTAGTAACAGGAGTCTTGGGCTTGCAAGGTGCAGCCACAGGAGCCTCCTTCAGCAACATGGTAGCATGGGAGCCCCCAGGAATCGGAGCAGACCCAACATCCACCCTCGAAGAGGGCAAGGCTCGCAAGGAAATCGCAGAAGAAACCCTTGGACCATTGGCTTTGGCTCGAACAGAAACCTCCACATTGCCCCCCTTCGCAGCTAGCATCCTTCACCGAGCTCCCCACAGCAGCAGCAGGCAAGACGGGAGTCGGCCTTAGGGTTGCGGCGGCGGCAACGACATTCAGCCTTAGGGCTGCGGCGGCGGCAACGGCTCCAGGAGAGCATGGGAGCCCCCAGGAATCGGAGCAGACCCAACATCCACCCTCGAAGAGGGCAAGGCTCGCAAGGAAATCGCAGAAGAAACCCTCGGACTGTTGGCTTTGGCCCGAACATAAACCTCCACATTGCCCCCCTTCGCAGCTCCCACAACATCCTTCACCGAGCTCCCCGCAGCAGCAACAGGCAAGACGAGAGTCGACCTTATGGCTGCGGCGGCGGCAGCGGCATTCGGCCTTAGGGCGGCAGCGGCTCCAGGCGAATACAATTTGTTAGCACAACATTCTTTAGACATATAACAAGTAATCAAACCAATTAAGAATGAAATACAACGAAAAACAAACTCAGAAAATATAATTTCACTACAAGCCATTCCAGTACTCCAGCTAGTAGTATTGTAATTGACAACTCATCTAATGCTGAAGTGTTGCAGTTGTATGGGATGTTACTCTAAAATTTGAACATCAGAGTTGATTGGATTACAGAATTGAATAAGACCTTCCAGTTGAATAAGACATTACTTTACACAAGCTCCAATATTATAATTTATTGCATTACAAAGCTTCCAAAAGTGCAGACAGTCAACTATACATGCTGCTGTCCAATTAAAGGATTTAATATTTTAAGTGAGTTGGGGAGATATGCCAACACAAGTTGCAAACCAACCTCAACAAATAAAATTTTGGCACCATGCAAATTTAGTTACATTATCAACCACTCTCCCATTCAAGTTGATCTTGAAAAAATCAAGGTGACATGATACCTAACATACCCATGCAAACTCAAATAATTGCACAACAACATGAGTATGCATTAGGGATGACCATACATCTATGAAGTAATCATGCTGAAAGCACAACATCATGAGTCAACCCCGTAAAGGATGAAGTATTTACATATAGTATGAAATATACCTTTGACACATATAGTGGCAAGACACATGAATACACATAAGATATCGATCAAACGTAAATCTTGGATCATACCAATAAAGAAATACTTATAAATACATGAATATATTTAAGGCGTGATTTGAATAAGGATCATACATGTGAATATATGTATCTTATAAAGCATGGGATGTTCATTGTAACACGCAGAGTGTCCATGAATTCACTTAAGCACACATGTTGTGTATGGAGCATGAAGAATACACTCGAAACATGAGGAATACAAATGAATATACATGAGTCATAAGGCATACAAATGAATACCTTGAAGCATGAAGCATACAATGAGCACTTAAAGCATGATGCATACAAACAAATACACTTGAATTATGAAGCATACAATAAATACTTAAATCATGAAGCATACTCGTGAATATACTTAACGCATAAAGCAGGAAGCATACATAAAGCATGAGGCGTCTAGATAAATCCACTAAAGTCGTAAAGCATACACTTGAATATATGTAGAGCATGAATTCTCTTAAGTCACTCATGAAACATACATATTGTTACATGCAAGGCAGGAGCATGAAGCATCCACGCAAGACATGAAGTAATACACATAAATACCCCCTAAGGTACAATGCATATATGAAAAAGTACACGTATAAATCATACAATGAGGAAATCATGTTGAAGACACAACAAACACATTAATATCCACAATTTATCAGGTATATATACATAAAACATGCATTTAAGAGAAATATACATGAGGCACATGGATGCACTTAAAGCATGAAGTATGCACATAAAACATAAAGAATACATATAGAGCATACACATGAATATACTTGTGGCAAGAAGCATTCATGCAAAACATAGTGTACACATAAGGCACAAATAAATGTAAAGCATGAAGTGTACACATGAATTCACTTAAGACATGCAACATAGACGTAGCATAAAGTATACATAAATATCATAAGATGTGCATACACATAGCATAAAGTATACACAAATACCATAAGATGTGAAGTGTACACATAAGGCATAAGATAATGGATACATGTAAGCAAAGAATCAACATACATGAATATATGCAAGGCATGAAGTAATGCACATAAGGCATGAAGGAACTATGTAAAACACAAACCATACATATGAATACATGCAAGGCATGAATCATACATGTAAACCATGAAGTAATACATAAATACACATAAGGTACAAGCATATATGAGAAAGGTTCTCATGGAGTGGACATGCTGAAGACACATCGATCATGAAGCGTACAAGAGAGAGGTATTCATGGAATAGACATATGAAAACATCTCATTCATGAAGTAACACAAATACACATACGATGTAAAACACATATGCTAGACACATGACATACATGGTGCAAGAACAAGGTATACATGAGGGAAGTGTACATATAAAACACCCATGGAGTAGGCATGCTCAAAACATATTAGACACTTAGCAGTTAAAGGCATACTCATAAGAATGCAATGCTGGCCAAATCAATTCAATTTTTGATTTATTTAAGAAGAGGGCTGAATCATTAGTTCTAACTGAGCAGTTGTTAAAGTAGGTTCGTCCAACAGGCTAGCAAAATCATGCTCTAAATATTGTCAATTACGTTTGACAATATAATTTTCATGCTCTGCATCACAATGCTCCAATGTTGACCTTACCTAATTCTTTGTTGCTCATTAAAGCTTACACAAATGCTACTAAGGATGTCATGGGAGCCATCTTGTTATAAGATGGTAAAATAGTATGCTACTATTCAAAGGTTTTCTTTTCAATGATGAGGAACTATCTAGCTTATGATAGAACTTTATGCATTAGTCTAGGCGATGAGAAAGTGTATAAAAAATAGTATGAGAAAGACTCAAATTATGGGGAATACAAATAGCAAGAAAATACATGATCAATGAGGGAAAATCTAAGATTGGTTGACAAATATAAGATAGCAACCATGCAGATCATACAACAATGATAAGGAGAATGCCTAAATAATAGTCCATATGAATCACCAAGTAATAGCTGCATATAGTCATAATAATCCTCACACAGAGCAACCATGGAGTCAAGTAATAAAAACTAGAACAATAAATTCTATATAAAAGTGGTTAGACTTAAAATGATAAGGAAAATTTAAAAATGCTAAAGAAAATGTCAAGTAATAAAAAAACTTACAAGGATAAGGCATATTCATAACTTTTGCAGTCCCGTCATGGATATCAACACTAGAAGCAACTCATACTGTTAGTGTACATACAAAACAATATGGGAGTTCATTATACCCAACAACTTGTGGTGTTGTTGTTCGTGTTGGCTCTGTTGGACCCTGCAATTAAGATTCAATATACATTATTCAATATGATTAACTGTGCAATATATTGAAATATTGAAAAGTGTGTTATCTTATTGAGCTTCGCTTGGTTTCAAGAATAGTTTAATATTTTCTACTTAATAGGGCCAACCATGTGAAGGTGGAAGCTCATTTGGCCCCTCCCCCCCCTAACATCTCTCTAAATTCCCCGTTAACATCTAACATTCATTCATTCTTTCTACCATTAATAAATTATAACATTCATTCATTAATATCACATAACGTTCATTAACATATAACATTGATTAACATTAATTAACACACAACATTCATCAATATTAATTAACACATCATTCATAACCATTCATTAGCACATAATTACATTCATTAACACATTAAAATAAGTCATTATCAAATAAGGTAGATTACAATCATTTCTTTTTTTCTTTTTTCTTTGAAGCTATGAAAAGACTAAGTGGAGAATCGTTTTCTTCATCATTTCCCCCCTCTTCAATTGTTCCGCTCTCTGCTCGTGATCTCGATGTATGCCTAGTCCTATACTGAGGACGAGGACACTAAAGCGAAGGGGGGTCCTCTGCAATAACAAAGAAATGGGTTAAATTCAAAACATTTATTATTATTGTTACAAATATTTAATTAATTTAGAGAACATAACTGTTGCACTCTTTACCTGATGGGGCCACATCATTTTGTCTAGCCTCAACCTCAACATGCTGAACACCCTCTAGATCCTCTGGAGTTGAAATACTAAAGGTTACATTAATGTTGAACACCAATTGCAATTAAATTTGTTTAAAGGAACAACAGTGGTCCTCTTTACTTGATTGGGGAACGTCACGTTCCTGATGTTGTGTACCCGGATCATGCTCCACTTGGTCACCATCGACTACATGCTCTAAAATATTAACAAAAAAGGTTACATTAATTACTACTCTAATTACAAATTAAGATGTTTAATTGTATTAATAATTACATAAATAAATTTGAATAGCAAATGAATACCTCCACTACTGGGATGCACATCTGGACCTTCATGTGCAGGTGGTGTTTCACGATTAGCAGGCTACATTCCAATGTCATGCACATTGTTATCATTGCTTGCTTATTTAAAACAAATATAGTCACTTTATGTTGGAACTCAACATCAATTAGATTATTGCAGGTAAAGTATTCAATTTGAAACAATTTTCATTTAGCTTATTTACCTGCGTGACGAATACACCAAAATCTTGTGTTTGCCCACTCAATTCTTGTAGTCGATCAACCACGACTGTATAGCCTTGCTGGTACGCAATTCTCTTGTCATCTTCTGTGGGCACTCTAATGAATTCAGAGCCTTGCATTTTTGCTTGGTATTGTGAATTTTGCTTGCATTGTTTGATTAAAAAAAAATCGTTTGCAATTTATAAATATTTTGATGCGATATTTCATTTATAGATACTTACAATTCATGTGGCAAGTTTCATATAACCACCAGAGCCGAGTTTGTGTTGCTTGTGCTTTTCTTGTATTGCCTTTGACGTGTCACTCAGTCTATGAAAAGTTTGAAATATGTTAGATTATATAAATATAAAGAGTAATTAATTAGTACATAATTACATTCTTAATAGTATCCCATACCTTCTTTTGGTGTCTAGTGGTGTATTTCCTTTTTTCCTTTCAATTCTCTCCTTGGCATCCAAAATTAGGTCCTTCCACTCCCTCTCTAGAATCATGGGGGGATGCTCATACTTTATGTTCTTCTCTAAATGGGTCTTGTATTGGTCCCTCACATACTTTAGATATGTGCCAACTTTTTCAAGGAGCTTGGTTTTGTCACATGTGTCATTTCCAAACCACTCAACCATACGGTTTGTCAATTCATCTTTTAACCTTTTTTCTTGGTCATTCCACCTTTTAAAGAAAAAGCAAACTTGTTAGATTCAGAAATGAACTGAAGCTACATTTATTATAGTTCAAGAAATGGATCAAAGGAAAACTATTCTAGCAATGATATGAAATCAAAATAGTGGATTAGGGTTAGTTCACATATGATGTTCCACCTTTTACGTATGGTGGGCCCAAATATCTGCAATGTAATGTCATTAAGATTTTTATAAAAAATATCATTTCTTGCAAAAAATTCATGGGATCATTAGTCCAAAATGAGTGATCAGAAAGTAAATTACAATTAGACTATATATAATAATAATTTTAAAGTACCTGTAACCTTCTGTATCTTTAAGGGAATCATTTCTTTGTCGCTCACCACCAATGTGGCCTGTAATGTTCCCGTACTAGCAATACGAGAAGATCCAGGAAATGATGGTATGTTATCAGCAGTAGTCGCCTCTGGCGCATCCTCATGTGCATCTCTTGCTGTAGAAAATGAATCCACTATGAAATGCTCCCAAGAAAAAATGCTTGAAGGGAAATAAACACATAACAAAAGATAGAGCAAAAGAGGGATCTACCAACAGTGGACAGGCCAATATGACGTGCAGTAGAGGATGTCTGCATGTTGCATGTTGCCGACATTGCAGTTGGCAATACAAGTGGGGTTAACCTCTGATGAGGCGCCGATGAAATTTGCATTGGATCATTGACAACACCTGAAGAATAATACATTAAAAATATAGAACATTACATAAATGAAAAGTGTAAGAATTGTAAACAAGGATGAACCTTTATTATGAACATTGACAGTATCAAGTATGATGTATTTTGGGTACTCAAAGTGATAAGCCAAGCAAGTGATAAGCCAAGAAAATCGTCATCACCTGAAGTACCTGCAATACCCTGATCATGGCCACCAGGTTGATGAGGACGCATAAATTGCTGTAAAAACAACATGTACATATTTTAGTTAATGACATAAAAGAGTATAAAATATAAACCATTATTGAACTTTTGTTATAATTACAGATTTCATTACTACTTGCAAGTTTTCTATTGTCCAAATCAATTTTTGCACCCTCTCTCGTATCTCATCAGTCCGAGGCTCCACAGATGCCAAAGCAACAATCTCTCTACTAATTTTTCTAATAGACTTTTTTATCAATTCCATAGGGTTTGTGGAATTTGCAGGGTCACCATCGCTTAATCCTGTTGAGTCCACATCCCTAGAGAGGTGCTCAGGTACTACAACTCCCTTTCCCTTTCCCCGAACATCCGTCTGTGACAAGAATATCATTAACAATTACAAAATTACTCTAAAACACTAAAAAAAAGAACATAATAATGTAACAGTTTGCTTCTATCTAATTTGTACAATTACAATGAGGTTTACCTGCTTGGTAGAAGTGTCGCGACCTACATCCCTGTCTGTGCTATGTGATGGATCCATGTCGCCCCGTGACAAAGAAAAAATATAAAAACGTTAGCGAAATGAAACCAATAGACTTAGCAAAAAAACTTCATCATAAAATGGTATATTGGAGTCATTAATTGGAGGTTGGTTAATTTAAATGGTATATAGTACGTACCACCCCCATGATAGTAACTTTGTTTGTATCTATACGATTCAAATTTTAATCGATTAGCAACTCTTCCCCTGCACTTATTGATTTTATCGCACATACAAATACATGATTTCCCTCGCGCACTTCAAATATGCAATCATGTTGTTTATTTGTTGACCCAGCTCGCGTATTATTTATAAAACCTGCAATATTCCCTATTCCTTTTGGCCTTCCATCAATGTATATAGCCACTCGTTACTTTGATCATTATCTTTCTGTTGTATACAATTTGCTAACAGTGCATACCTACGCATACTTTTTTTATAACGAACAATCTGCATCCAATTATTGTAATTGTAACAAGGTCCGACAAACTCCATCAATTCAACAACTTTGTTGTAACAAACCTTTATGTCGTCCATGAAAAATATGCCCAAACCATGTAACATCGAAGGTGCTATGCGATATATCCTATCGTTAACAAAAAAAATTGGTGTTTATTGGAGGAAGTTTCTTGGGTACCCATTGTTTCTGTAGATGTTTATACCTAAATGGCACCTCAATGTCTCCTTTGGTCTCATCATCATAAGAACATGACCTCCCTTGAGCAAGGAAAAAATTCACGTGTTTATTGAATTTTCTTCTAATCTTTTGATCTCTAGTTGATCTCCCTATTGTAGACCTACTACATGTTTCACTTTCATTTTCTATTCTTGCATTTCCCTCACTCGAGGAAGACACATCTGACAAATACCTATTTGGTGGTACCTACACTCCATCAAATGAGAGAGTTAGTTGGTAATGAGAGAGATATTTTGCAAATGAGGGTAATGTTGATGAAGAAGTTGGCCCTAAAGTTGATGTTGGGATTAGAATTTGAATAAGTCCAAATGGGGCCTCAAGTGTTGTGTAGTGCCCCTACCCTAGTCGGCTTGGTAAAAACCGGTTTGACCTTGGTTGACTTCCTATGTGGCATTCTTGAAAGGTTGATTTACCGTGATGTAATGTTGTAGATTAGATAATATGATTATTGTGCGTACCTATTAATGTGCTTTCGCATCGATTCTTATGTAATTTTAATTGTTTCCCTAATTCTTGTTTTGATCTCGAGATAACACCTTCATTAAATAAATATGTATATATATATGTATGCTTGTGAGACTCTTCGTTGCAGGAGATTGCATGTACAGTACCGTCGTGGTGCAAGGTTCGTCTTCACCTGGATTCACAGGGTTGAGTATACCTCTTTTGCCCTTAGAATTTTGGTTAGGGGTCATAAAACCCTCATTTTCCCTAGTCATGCTCAAGTGAGCGTCACCTATGGTCCGTCAGTTTCCCTTTTCGTTTGGGTGTGCGGGTCATGTATTTGGTTGGTTTTCTTAGGTTGCTTGTGGTAAAATGAAGTATTTTATCCTAAGTATTTAGTTCAATTTAATGTGTTCATTTACGTATTAGTAATTGAGAAATTAAAATAAATAGGTTTCTTTTATGTGATTAATCATTAATTAAAATGATCGCTTTATGTATGTTGGTAGCAAGTTTAAGTATTTAATTTGATTTAGTGTGTTCATTTATGCATTAGTAATTGAGGAATTAAAATATATAGGTTTCTTTTATGTGATTAATCATTAATTAAAAAGATCGCTTTATTTATGTTTGTAGCGAGTTTAATTTAATGGTTAATTTTAAATAATGAATTTAATTAGTTTATGCGTTTTAAAAAGGAAAGATTTAAAGTTATTTGAAAATAGAAATAATTTAATCCCTTTTGCATTTTGGAAAAGAAAGGTTAATTTTACTTATTTAAGAAAATTAAATTTTATTAGAAAAGCAAGTTTAATTTATATGTATATTTGATATAGTGTGAAAGATTGATTTTGGAAATTAATTTAATTAAAATATTTTATCCTCGTCAATATTGTGAAATATAAATGTTAGCTTAGTTAATATTGAAAAAATTAAAATTAAATGAGAGAGAAGCATTTTAATTTTAATTAGAAAAGCAAGTTAGATTATTTGAATAGTGGAAAAGAATAATTATTTTCATTTTTTTATTTAAAAAGTGCTTAAATTCGAAATTAGAAATTAGGTCAAAATTTCATTCTTTTAACCTAGGTCGGAAAAATATTTTGGGGTTGATTTTTTTTGGGGGAAAAATATTTTTGGATGGAGAAATTGGGGATTTTGGAGGAAATGGAGATTTTCTTGAATGACAGGTTGGGCTCGTCTTCAAAATCTTGCTAGGAATGCGAAATGAGGTAGGATTCAAATGCATCTCTTGATTTCTTGTGATATTGGGTTTGTCTCTTTAAAAAAAAAGAATGGTTTTTCGTGAAGATTTCTTACTTTAAACCTCCATGAATGTTGTTAAAATTTAGGTTTCAGTTTTGAAAATATTGGTTGTTATTGGGTCAAGATTGTCTAAATGGTTTTGTGTTTGAGCAAATCTTGCATATCTGAGGGTCATTGAGTATTTGGAAAATCATGAACTTGCTGGGAAAATTTCCCATAATGTTTTTTTGAACAATCTAGAAAATATATGGGACTATGTTAAAAAGAAATTCGGGGGTTTTTAGTTTGTTATTATTATTATTATTTTTTTATTATTGGGGTATCGATTTTATGAAAAACCAAATGTTAAAATGAAAAACGAAATTTAAATTTTGTTTTGGGCTAGGGTTTGGTGGGCGAAGGAGCCGAGGCTCGACTCACGTCGCCGCCTCCCCCTTTCCCCTCTTCCCCGCAGAAAATTCCGCAGCGAGCGGCACCCGCGGTGGTTGCTGCGAGTGACACCCGCGGTGGCCGTTGCGAGCGGCGCCCGCGGTGGCCGCAGGGAGGGGAGCTGCGGGGAGCTTCCCATCTCTCCCGTGATGGGAGGTAAGCCCCAGAGTGTTTCCCCCCCTTTTTTTTTTAAAAAGTTTTCTTAAAGGGAATAAAACCTTTTTTTTTATGCAGAGTGTTTTTTTTTTTATAGTTTATTTCATTTTTAATATTACATATTATTGATATATATTTTATTAACAAGGGTTAATAAATATATATTAATTAATATTTAATTCGAAATCTATGATTTATTCAATTTGTTATTAATATATATTTTATTAATGAGATTAATATATATAATAATAATAATAATAATAATAATAATAATAATAATAATAATAATAATATTTAATTGAAAATCGTGTATTATTAAATTATTAATTGTTTATATTTTATTATCCAGGGGCTAATAATTATATAATGATTAATATTTAAGTTTGGGAATCTGTTTAAATGAGGGAATACTCTTTGGGAATTGATAGAATAACATTTTTTTTATTGGAGATTTTTGAAATAAATTATATTTATTATTCGGCGATGTTTAAATTAATATATTATCCAAGGATATATTATTTTTGGATTTGAATGTTATAGGTCATCTGGGAAATTTAGAAATGAAATACTAAAGTATAGGAGTAATTGGAAAATGAAATATTTAATATTGGATACTTTGAAAACTTAAATGATATGCTATTAGAATTATCAGAAATTTAATAATGCATCGATTGGAAAATTGATAAGTTAATGATATCCTCATTTAGTAAAATACATGGTTTAGTTATGTTCTTCCTCGGTTTTATGAAATAGACAAATGGAAATATGGCAAGTTTAATTTATTTGTATTCGCTTTGTTTAAAGTGATGGCAAGATCCTGTTACATTTGTTTAGACCCTGTCATCTGTCTGAATTGTGGTTGGCCCTAAGATGGTCAGGCCCCTAGTTAAAGTACCATTAGGCAATGGACCTTTGTATCAGCTTTTAATATGCTTAGTTGGATCCGTTTCTATGTAGGTATCATTTAGGATTTATTTACCGAAATGGTCGCTTGTATATTGGTTGTGTTCGCCTAAAAGGAAGGAATGTAAATGACACGAACCTTATGTAATCTCAACTTATTTAAATGATCAGAGGGGTCTTGTAGTTGAGCAGACCCGAAGATGTAGCCCACTAGGGGTGAACTCCAATACCATCTTGGTGTTATGTGATGCTTTTGTCCTTGTGTTTCATGGTTAGTGTTAGCATGTATGGATGACATTTTGATAGAATGTATAAGTGGGTTAGAAGAGAATTATCGTAATGCATGTATGTAGTTGTCTTTTAAATGCAATAAATGGATCATGAAGGAATGTATTCTGTTAATGTTAATGAAAATAAGTATGCATGAAAAGACCTCATAGTCATGATGATGTTAATAGAGCGTTTTGGAACAAGATGCATGGCATGTGTTAATGTAGACTTGAACGCAATGAATGGTTTAAAAGTTATTGGATGAACTCGTCATATCACCTAAATTGTAATTCTAATGGATGAACTTCATGTTGTTAGCTACATTTTAATCTTAATAAATGAACTTCATCATAATAGCTATAATTGAACTAAAATAGGTGAACTCCTTTAGTTAATTATATTTTTAATCTTAATAAATGAATTTCATCATATTAACCTTTTTTTTACTATAATGGGCGAACTCATTAAGTTATCTATATTTTAACCCTAATGGATGAACTTCATTATGTTATTTACAATTTATCCTTAATAAATGACCTTCATCTTATTAATCTTATTTTAACTATAATGGATGAACCCATTTGGTTATGTACATTTTAACCTTAATAAATGAACTTCATCCTCTTAGCAATATTTTAACTACAATGGATCAACCCATTTGGTTATGTACATTTTAACCTTAATAAATGAACTTCGTTATATTAGCTATATTGTAACTAAAATGGGTAGACTCATCAAGTTAACCATATTTTAACCTTAATGGATGAAATTACATGTGATCTATGTTTTAACTTTTATGGGTAAAATTTCCTCATGTTAGCCTCATCTTCAACCATAATAGATGAGCGCCTCCTAATTTCTATAACGTTAATTCACTGAACAAATTATATCCATGTTTCAAGTAATAACATGTAATTAAGATATCCTGCTTAATTGGATCAAATGTCGCGAGTTGAGTTAGGTGTTAAGTTACGTAATCACATTGGGAAACTCCTTAGGTTGGTTTAGACTTCCGCTGTGTCATCGAAGCTTTAAGATAACTCAATGTATCTTAATGTTGTGTATTAAAGTTTAAAACAAAAAAAAATTATTTGCACTCCATTTGAGTGTTTTAGCTTTAACCCTTCGGGGTTTCTTGGCGGGGCATTACATGTTGATAACTGTATTAGATTTGCTGCTAATGTCGAAGTTTGAAAAACTGAGGAAGTTTGTTTTCCAAGTAATTTTTAAAAAATAAACTGTTTCTATAAGGTGTATTGACTTATACCTATCGATCCATGAGACTGTGCAAGATCCTGAACAACATGAACTTTGTAGACAAAAAGAGTATTAAATAAAATAAAAAGATGTTGTCATCATAATCATTGTAAATTTTTTAATTCCTTACCTTTACTTTATGTAGACTATGCAGGATCCTCAACTAAGGGTTGACGATGTCTGTAGTCAATGACTTGTTCCCACCAAGGGTGATAGCATCACACAAAATATATAAGTGAAATCAACACCATCAATTGAGCATCATAAGCATTACATTTGTAAGTTGATAAACAATAAATACATATGTATCATAAGCATCATAAGCATCATAAGCATCACATATGTATCATCATATATGTAATTGAGCATCATAAGCATCACATATGTGTCATCATAAACATGTAATCCATCACATATGTATCATAAATCACCATCCATCACATAGGTAATAAACAATCCACATTCTATAAATAAACACAAAGTTCAAAAAATGTCTTTTGTATCATCATAAACATGTAATCCATCACATATGTATTTTAAATCAACATCCATCACATAGCTAATAAACAATCCAAATTCCATAAATAAACACAAAGTTTAAAAAATGTCACATAAATAGTCACTCTCCCAATCTCCATCTCCTTGGGGTGGCATAGTTCTACTATTAGGACCTGCTAGAGGTGGAACATGAATTAAAAACATTAAAAGGTGCACCATGAATTAATTATGTAATGGCATTATAATTCAAAACATAATGAATTAATTATGTAACCATATAAGTCAAATACATTTCTATCAAGAAATCAATATTAAATATATAATATACTAATCACATACCTCATACATTTCATTCATCATCATCATCATCATCATCATCATCATCATCATCATCATCATCATCATCATCATCATCATCATCATCATCATCATCATCCTCATCATCATCATCATCATCATCATCATCATCATCACCACCACCACCACCACCATCACCATCATCACCATCACCATCACCATCACCATCACCATCACCATCACCATCACCATCACCATCACCATCACCATCACCATCACCATCACCATCACCATCACCATCACCATCACCATCACCATCGAGTAACTATCGACCATGATCATCATCTACATAATCTTCTACTTCTTCGATATCTTCTTCTTCTATCACATTATACTTTATCGATTTTCCTCTTGGATCATGTCTAAGAACAAATGATCAACCTGGTTTATGTGGAACCTCTAAAAAAAATACCTACTCACATTGGCTTGGAAGAACATAGGGCTCATCCCCAACTAGTTCGAACGACCTTGTATTAACCATTATAAAACCATTATCATGTTCAATAACAGTTCTATCAGGATCATTTTTATTCAATCGTAGCCTATACCATTTGACGACGAACAAAACTAATTTGAAGGAATTAAAGTCACACTCAAGTATATCATCCAAAATGCCATAGTATCGATTTTGAGACTCTTGAGGATGTATGTCGTTTCTCGATGAAATATTTGTCACCTCAAAGACTGCAGTTATCCCAGAATCACAAGTTTTCTTTGTGTCATCCAACTTTTTGATGCGAAATTTATGACAATTGCAGCACATAGCGTTGTATTGTTTGACCTCCGATATGTCAAACATGTAAAATTTATTGCATTGTGAGTTGATAAAAATATGGGTGATTAATAAATTTATATGTACCTATTTATCTCTTAAACCATATGCTAAATCAATTTCCCTTTGCGTAACATTTAAATCTCCATTACGATGAGCTTCTTTAACCAATGAAGCCACACCTTCCCATGTTAATGTGCAACCAAAATGTTGACAACGTTCAATTTATACCGTCATCCAATCAAGATTGTTTGCAATATACAAATGTAGTGCATCCCACTCTCGACCAATTGTACAAAAAATAAATAGACGTCTTACAACCAATTTATTTTGAAGATTAAAAATTAATTAACTACAATAACATCTTATAATTACCTCTCACTTTTCTCAATCTACCTTTCCCTGTCAAGTACTCCCCTTCAAATTTGTTAATGGGGTTGGGATCCCAAATGCGATCCATGTGGATCTTTGCTGTAAACTTAGGAAGATATTAAAAAATGTACACCATAGTCTAGTATACCATATATCCCTCCACCATAAAACCCTCAGGATGTGCTCTTTGTCGAACCAAAGCCTTCAAAAATTTCAAGTGCCTCTCAACCATCCACATTGACCTAGTGTGTACAGGTCCACACAATTCAATCTCCTCAACTTGGTGTATGAGGTAGTGTTCTTGTGCATTGAAAAAAATTGAAGGTAGACACTTTTGCATTTCACATATTAGATGAGGAATTTTTCTCTTCCAACATTTTATATCTTCTTTATTGATTTATTTACATGACAACCACCTACAAGATATTCAAGATGCAAAAAAATATATTACATAACAAGTAAAACAAATCGAAAATATAATGTCTATACAACAAACTGAACAAATATCACTACTTACCTCATGTATTTTCCAAGATCATATATGACTTTCTTGACATTATTGTCAAAGTCGTCTGGGAGAGATAGAGGTAGAACGTACTGCAACAATTATAAAATTATCTTATTTTTTTTCTAACATAATACAATGAAAAGTACATGCACAGTATACAAATATATAGTAAAAACACAAGAACATGAATTACCTTAATGAAGGTATGCCAATCATGCGTTTTCATCCCTGGCCTAGATTCACTTTTCTTTGATATGAGATTGTTTATGTTCGCAGCAAATCTTGTGGGAAATCGAATTTTTCGTATGACTTCTTTAATAACATTGCTTTGGTGGTCCGTTAATAACCAAGGAAGGTCACTTATATTAATCTGGTCTCCATGGCTATTTGATTGATTGACATTTTTTATTGCATGATTGGATTCCTGAATGTCACTACAAATTTTGACAATTTTTTCTTTGTCACGCCTTCCATCCAATATTTTCCATAATGTCTCTATTATATTCTTTCCAATATGCATAGTATCAAACAAATGCACAATTTGTAACTGCTCGTAGTAGGGCAACCTACTAAATTGTCGGGGATAACTTTTTAGTCCCTTAGGAAGGTGGTCATTAATGCCTTGACAACCTTCACGATCATCAATCACATCACTAATAAATAAAACACAATAGAAAAGATGTTTTATGACATAAACCATTAGATGGAATGACATTACCTTGACGATTAATTCTATTATATTCCAACTTCCACAGGTGAGGTGTCATTCTTCATGGCTTTATTGCATTCTCTTATTTCCCATTGAAAAGATGTTTTTCAGTATTTCGATACATGATTTTTGTGGAGAAAGTGTCTATACTCATCAAACACTTGCTTTCCTAAACTTTTTGAATGACGAGATTTCATCTTTGGACCACAAACTGGACATGCAAATTTTCCCTTTGTTTGAAGATCTACAAGATAATGTATAATTGGATTAAAAATGTTAATTTTTTAAATTATAATTATCATGCGCAACTTGAACATTATAACATACCACAAAAATGTGTTAGCCCCGAGGCATCGTGTATTGTTCATACAAGCATCACATGAAATTGAAATTGTCTTTGTCCTATTGGTCTAGAGACATCATACATAGTGACACCATTCCATAACTCCAGCAACTTGTCGATAAGAGGCTCAATATATACATTCATATCTTTAACTTGGTACTTACCTAATCGAATGAACAAAAACATTACATAATTATTATGACCATTTTACTGCAATATTTAAAATTAAATGTAGATGACTATTAAATGATAAAATACTTGGAACAATCATTTCCAACATTATGTGCTCCCTCTTTATTGACATCCATGGAGGAATGTTATTGTTGATAACAAAAACAGGGCACACTGAGTAAACAGATCTCAGCTCTCCAAATGGATTGACACTATCCGCTGCCAATGAAAGCCTGAGATTACGAGGTTCTTCTTTAAAGTGTGGTCACTTTTTCTCTCTATCCATAAATGTTGAACCATCCACAAGAATTTGAATAATATCATCTCGACTTCTATTGCATGCATGGTAATCCATAAATTGTGCCAAGCTAGTGCACTTGAATAATCGTTGCATACGTGGAATAATGAGAATATAACGAAGAACCTTGCGAGGCACCCTTTTTGTTATTTGATCTATTTGATATCTAATTATATGACATTCAGGGCATTGCGTTCAAAATTCATGTTGTTTGTGATATATAATATGATTATTGGGACAAGCATCTATTGCTTGATACTCCATTCCAATATCTTTCATAATGGCAGATAATTCTGGGTATGAGCGAGGTAGAATATTTGATGGTGATAACAAAAATTCATCTATCAATCTACAACAAAAAAATATAATTTGTTAATATAAAGAATATTAATGGTTCATGATTCACAATTTATTAACTATAATGACATATATGACATACCTTAACATACGTGAGATTGTTATGTTGGATAAACCATTCATAACCTTCAAGTTCACCAACAACAATACAACAGAGAGAAGAGTTGTCTGGGAGCCTTCGTAAAGGGCGTCATATGCCTTCTGAAGTAGAGGGACATCATGAACAACATCAAGGTCATCTTCATCATCATGATCAGCTGTGCCAGTACTAAATGTGTCATGAATCAATGTATTTGTACCATCATCTTCAATTATGTTTTGTGGCTCATGATCACCATCTTCCATGGGATCATTATCTTTAGCTTCGATATTCACAACTCCATGTTCCTCCACTTTGAAAACCATATTCTCCATGTTGTGTTGATCCATATCATGTGCTCCGAGGTGATCGACCTATATAAAATTGATAAACATAAATAAACCATGATCATGATCTCATCATCAAATGATTTCTTATGTATATAAATTGTTAAAACGATATAATGAAAAACTTACCAATAGATGGTAATCATGTCCCCATTCAATGTGACCATGCAACCTACAATGTTTCTTAGCTGTTTTGATTAGAAGTCTTTTAGTCTTTAACCTCTTACAAATTTTGCAGGGACTAACATTTTGCATCACCTTTTCTTTTCAAGTTAGACCACAATCTAGCAATGGTCTCCTTATTTTGTTGTTCGCTGATATTGTCTGACATGGTCTTTCTTCACAGGCAAAAAAATCGAGCTATAGAACTAGTTATATAGAAGTTGAAAGGTTAGTTATGAAATCACGTTTCAGTATAATATACCAAATTAAATTACTTGAACATATAAATTATGCAAATTGAACCAAAACCATTTAACTTTTCTTTTTCATCTAAAAACATATCTAATGGCTTTGTGGTGATTTAAAGAAGGTGATATGCTAATGGCTTTGTAAAATGCAATCCTTGTATCATATCTTAAGTTGGTTAATGTCTAATTGGGGTAATCCATGAGTGTCTAATGTGAATTTATTATCAATGTTGTGAAGTCATCGAGAGTATGGTGATAGTCATCCTTATAGGATCCTCTCAATACTGTCCAAATCAGTCTAAAAGGAAAGTAACTATCCATTGCCATGCTCATGCATACTTACATGACTAATGATGCCCTTGTGTATCCTAAACATTGGAGAGACCTTATTTGACTTGCCTAATCAATGTGGTTGCTGTCCTAATATGAAATACCGAGTTCTACCCTTGCCTCTGCATATAAAACTTCTCACAACTCAACAACCCTTACAAAGACAACATGACACTCCCTTCAACATAGTGTAATCCATGAGTGTCTAATTTGAATTCATTATTAATGTTGTGAAGTCATCGAGAGTATGGTGATAGTCATCCTTATAGGATCCTCTCAATACTGTCCAAATCAATGACAAGTAAGACAACATTCTCAGTCACATCTTGGGTGCAAGTGAATGATATTACATATACTTTTGGGATGAACACCATTGAGAGTCATCGACCCAAGTTAGTCTAAAAGGAAAGTAACTATCCATTCCCATGCACAATGGATTCTTGAAAACACCATGGATTCTTGTTAGTTTTTTTCATTCTTCTAAATAATGTAAGAAAATTATTGTTAGGAACTATTAGAAACTTGAAAACACCATGGATTCTTGTTAGTTTTTTTCATTCTTCTAAATAAGGTAGGTGTGTATAGGATGATGACCCTTGGTATTTTTAAGATTTATATTGTTAATGACCTTATGAGCCCCTTTCCTTGATCCCAAGAATATGATTATGATGCAGAGCATCCACACACACAACCAACTAGTGGAGATATTTATCCCAACTCACCTACTCAAATAGGTGATAACTCTTCATAGAGCTACAGGAGCCTCACAAGGTTACTAGGTGCTCACATGGCTTGAACACCCCAAAAGCAGACTCATGCAACCCACATCCAACCAGTAGAATACATTAGTATAGGCTTATTCAATTTTCCCAAGGCCAACTTAAGCCCTTCCAACCCCTAAATCACACTAAAACTCTCAAACCTTACTCACACAAGTCCAACTCCAATTAGGACTTCTAATGGCTCTTAGACACAACTCCTAATGCCAAATGGGTGCATACCACTCCAAGGTACTGGATGAAAACTTCAAGGGAACTCTTTTTCATAGCCAAACACCCTGATTTACCCTCCCAACCACCCTAAGGTCACAAAGTATCCTATTGCTGCAACACTATCCTATTAAGACAATCATGTATGCTTGGGACAATCACACTTTCAAGGGACAAACCCCCTTCCCAATACTCCAAATTCTTATCACAAAGATTGTTAACCCCTTCCACTCTCTTTCCTGACACCAAACACACACAAACCCCTTGCTTACACCCCTTTCCACTTGGATTATTTCAACCCATTGCTGCATTGTTGCAGTCTAAAGCACTGTCATTAGACCAATCATCATCTTCCTTCTTTGGCTTGGGTATTTGGAATTGCCAACCCTTGGGACATATTTGTGATGTCTTCACACACCCTTCTAGACTTTCACTAACTCTCCCAAAGCCTGATTCTTGCATTCACACCACCCAAAACTCATCATCTCATTGTCTTATCAAACTGAGACACAAAAACCAGTCTCTCCAACGCAATTTGCATGTTTAGATTTCATCATGGAACCATACAAAGCATAAGGTATAAAAACACATATGTACACAAGATTTTCCACCCATTGGTGGGGTTATTTAACTTGGAAATGAAACAAAAATCATTATTGTATAGACATTGGTTACCCCAATTGTAAGTTTGATAAAGATTCCTCAATGGTATATTGTCTTTATACTAGCACTTTCCTAGGAATGCTTGGTAGGCGGACAGTGGGGCCTCTAGGCATATGCCATTAACTACTATATTTACTTTACTTTTGAAATGAATTTTTTTATAAACTATAAAAAAAATAACCATAATAAATAATTTTATGTCTTTTGTATCAATAGCTTCATTAAATTTGAAATTAAGGTTTCAACTTAATTCAATAATTATATATTTCAAGTAATTCACATGCTCATTATCACGTTTCAAAAATAATAGAATAATAAATATTGTGAACTCTATGAAACTGTATACTTTTATACATCTTTCAAAGATCTTTTTATAACTGCTTTGGTGCATTCCAAATGGATAGACAAACTAAAAAAAATCAAAACATTGCTACATAAGAACTTACCAATGAGTTTAGATGCCAAATATAATCAAAGACAACATTATTGAAATTCACCTTTTCAGTTCTACCAACTTCTTGAAAAGAGCCCAAAATATTTACTCAAAAAACCTTTCTTCATAAGAACTTACCAGTGAATTCCAGAGTATCATGTGAGACATATCTATCATGAAGCAAACACGAGTGTGGATTGCTTGGCGAATATGGGAGTGGTGTCAAGATATGAAAAAGAAGAAATCATTCATGAGGTACAGAGTGCAGAGCTCTTAAGGATAGTAAGAAGAGATAAGGATCGTGCAAATCAGAAAATCAGAGCAGGAATAGGTTAAAAAATGTGAAATTTTGCCTCAGTTTGTACTAAGGATCTTGATAAACCAATCTCCATAGGAGAGAAGGATGAGTATGAGAAATACAACAAACAGAGGTACATAGCTGGCACTGCAAAAAGATTATGCACATATTGCAGGAAGATATCGAGGACAATATTCAATCGAGAGGAATCAGACTGGTCTAATCGATTCCAGAATTGTGGCCCAGTAGTTTCATGATTTATCATTATAAAAAGGCCATTGTGTTTGTAGAGAGGAGGCATGCGATATTCAACTAAGTGTCACATAAATGGTTCATCATTTCGGTCTGAGTTGCATGTGTAGAGAGGAAAGTTTTCAAATGCAATGCAGGAGGTTGCTTCATACCTATGATAGGGCAGGAGATGTAGTATGGAGACTGGTGACCTCCATCTTGGGCAGTGGTAGACATTGGTGTGATGGTTTCATCTACGAAGCCATTCTTTTCCCAATGGTCGATGTTCTGGATTCAAAGGAGGCATGTATCCAAAAGATAGATGGGTTTATTTGCTCTGTGGATGGGCAAGCCGTTGCTAATGAAATCTTGAACCTAGATTTAAGCAGCTGGGTAAGCCTGTTGGGTCTGTATTTCAACTCGAGCAATTACGTCTCATTAGATTTGGAAGAGGACCCAGATGATGAGGAAGAGGAGCACGTCTAAGAAAAGGCAGAGAAGGAAAGAAAGAAAACCCTGATAGAAGATGCATGGGAGGTGTATCAAATTGGGGTCATCAACAAAAATTAGCCCCCTTCCAAAGGATGTTGGATGTGGAAGATGGCTGGCTCTCGGTGGCTTCTGCGGTGAAAGTAGTAGAAATTGGCAATTATCTGGCTATCATTCTTCAAGCCCTTGCGAATTAATGCTATGTTTCAGAGGAATTATGCTAGTATGTCTATTAGGTCTAGTATACTGATGATGGGAATGTAAGGAAAGAGGTCCTTTTTAGGATTATTCCTGAAATGATGTATGGGAGCTAACCCCCATTTTTTCTGGTTAGTACTTAATTATATATATAAAAAAAGAACTTACCAGTGAGTTCATATGCCAAATAGAACCAAAGACATCATTACATGCATTACATTATTGAAATTCACTTTTGGAGTTTTACTAACTTCTTGAAAGAACCTCAAATATTTACACAATACAAAAATAAATAAATCATTGTTCAATTCCTAAGATGGATGATATGTAATTGTTCTCCTCCTCTCTTATTTTCCAATGTCACTTGTTATTTCATATAGCCCACTATTCTTTCTTTATGCTTACCATACCATTTGTGCATATTTTTTGTTAGTTTTTGTTTTTGGCCTCATGTTATTTTTCCTAAACACCACATAGATAATTGAATGTCCTATTAAAATGATTAAGGTAATTTAAATCATCTAATGTAAATATTTTTGTTTCATGATAGGGAACTTATATAACCAATACTTTCTTGCTCTTTTAGACATCTAAATTCCTTGTTTGGTTTGAAAACTAAATCTTGATTTATCTTCTCTATACATCAAGTATGCAATGAATTTTTATTTCTAGTTCTTCATGTACTAGGTATTTCAAATTATTTATCCTTGAATCCCAATGCGAGGCCTTTGAACTCCCTCATACATGACTCCCTCTTTAAGGTATTTCAAATTATTTATCATTCATTGCCACCATCTATCTATTTTTTACATTCTTGTTAAATCAATCTATGGGGCTTGACTTTGGGTGAATTAAGTTACGAGTTGACTTTGTGTGAATTAAGTTACATATTTTTGTGTTCTCATGGAAAACTATTAATTCTCTTCAACATCACTCATTTTTTTGACACAAATATCACCTATAGAAAATTCTTGTTACGAACTATTAGAAACTTGACAACACCATGGATTCATGTTAGTTTTTATCATTCTTCTAAATAATGTAGGTTTGTATAGGATCACGACCCTTGGTATTTTTAAGATTTATATTGTTCATGGCCTTATGAGCTCCTTTCCTTGATCCCAAGGATATGATTATGATGCAAATCATACACACACACACACAACCAACTAGTGGAGATCTTTCTCCCAACTCACCTACTCAAATAGGTGATTACTCTTCATAGAGCTACATGAGCCTCACAAGGTTACTGGATGCTCACATGGCTTGAACACCCCAAAAGAAGACTCATGCTTCTCAACCCACATCCAACTAGTAGAATGCATTAGTCTAGGATTATTCAATTTTCCCAAGGCCAACTTAAGCCCTTCCAATCCCTAAATCACACCAAAACTCTCAAACCTTACTCACACAAGTCCAACTCCAATTAGGACTTCTAATGGCTCTTAGACACAACTCCCAATGCCAAATGGGTACATACCACTCTAAGGTACTGCATGACAACTTCAAGGGATCTCTTTTTCATAGCCAAACACCCTGCTTTACCTTCTCAACCACCCTAAAGGTCACAAAGTATCCTACTGCTACAACACTTTCCTATTAAGACAGTCATGTATGCTTGGGACAGTCACACTTTCAAGGGACAAACCCCCTTCCCAATACTCCAAATTTTTATCACAGATTGTGAACCCCTTCTACACTCTTTCCTAACACCAAACACACACAAACCACTTGCTTACACCCCTTTCCACTTGGATTATTTCAACCCACTGCTGCATTGTTGTAGTCTAAAGCACTGTCATTAGGCCAGTCACCATCTTCCTTCTTTGTCTTGGGTATTGGACATTGCCAACCCTTGGTACATATTTGCGATGTCTTCACACACCCTTCTAGACTTCCACTAACTCTTCCAAAGCCCGATTCTTGCATTCATGATGTGTAAAGGGTGAGGACATTACACACTTCTAGTTAGTTATTCCTTCTCATTTGTATCCTCTTGGTCCTCTTCATCATCTTCATTCATCTTCTCTTTTCCCTTGCCTTTGTTCTTATTCTTTGATTGAGTCTTATTGACCTGAAAGGAGTCAAAGGTTGCACAAAGAGGTAGAGAAATCCTCTTCTAACTATAATTGTCACTTGGTTTTGGTGGGTGATCTCTAGATCTGTAATAGCTTCATTTTTCTTCAACTAGTATCGGTGTTCTTTGCAATAAACATTTTGGAAGTCATTGTATTTTGCCTAGAATTTTTTATCGACCTTCCTTAGGTCTTGTGGCCAAAATTTAGCATCCCATATGTCTTCTTTATAGATTAGAGTACCTTTCTCAATTACCTTCATAAATTTGTCTACTAGCAACTTCAAGGTAAACGTAGCTTGCTCAATAATCAGATGCACTATGAGTCTACAGTTATACTCAGTAAGAACTCTCTCTTTCCCTTGGTACATATTCTCATTTATTTTCTTCCATAAGAGCCATAAGATATTAGTGAATAAGACAAGCCAAAACAAATTAGCTATTTTGTTCAAACCATGGATATAACCCATAAGGACTTTAGACTAGAAAGATCTATTAGGTTTGTTCCATTAGCTAATGTTCCCATAAACAAAGACCAAATACCAGAAGCATAATGACATCAAAATAAAATATACAAACATCTTCCCAAAGCATAGTGCAATAGAGATAATTGAGAGGATAAACATTGATAACACGCTTTTGAATAAGGAGTTGCCATTTGAAGCAATTTTTCTTAGACTCTAGTCTATTGGATCAACAAGACTTAAGGGTTTTCTTCAACATTTTATTGTTAAGGTTCAACTTCCATATTTTGTTAGCATGATCAAGGTTAATCTAGCTGTCGATGATCATGATCTTCATAAATAATCTAGCAGTCGATAGCATGACATAAAGTTCCCTTGCAGTAGGTCATAGATAATCTAGCTGTCGATAGCGTAGCATAAAGTTTCCTTGCAATAGGTCCAAAATTTATATGCAAAATGAAATCGATAATGTGCAACCCCAAAATGAAAATTCATATGTAAAATTCATATGAAGTAGAGCGCCCTAACCTTTTAGTTGTTAAATTGCACGAAATGCTGTCAAAGTTGGAATGTGCCGCCACAGTGAAGCTTGAATGCTGGGTTGGGTGGGAGTGATAGAGCTCTGATTTTCATAGGTAGGTAGTTTGATTTAGGATTGGGTGGAGGAGATCACACACAGGGAGTGATAGAGCTCTGCTTGCGCAGGATTGCAGCTTTGGGTTAAAATAAATTGCGGTGTTTCTTTTTTTTTTAATGCTCATGTTCATCAGAATTTCGACGAATGCGGGCACTTTTTTCAAAAAAAATCAAATTTCATTAGTAGTTCCTTCTTCGTCAAAATTATCATTGAAATTCTGACGAATTCAGGCATTTTTTCAAAAAAAAATCAAATTTGGTCACAATATACCTTCTCCGTCGAAAACCTCCATCGAATTTTTAGACCAAATGTATTAGTGACTAAATCAATTCTTTGGAATACTATAAGTTTACATCAATGACAATAATGCAACAATGGGTTGTCATTAATGACAACATACTTCTCTCTATCTGCAACAATCTCCTCCTTTGTCATTGATGGTAACACTTTTTTACAAGATGTTTTTTTTTGCCCCTTTGACATCAAGGGCAAAGGGTAAAGGGTCTCTGTGCCAACACAATATGTATGCATATATGTGTATGTACTCCCCCTTATTCTGAAAACTCTAACAACTCTTTCCCCTTGAGACGAGTATGCCTCAAGAATAGATGCTATGTACATAATGCCTTAATCTTATACTCCGCATGTCTATACAAAGTCAAAAAAATGTCTTATCTACAAAACTTATTTACTTTGAAGGTATGATATTCTTGTAAATTATTTTCAATTGGGCAAGAGATGTGTCTCAATTTTTATTTGTAGAGACCAACCTATGTGATTGGATTCAAATTGAATATGTAGATCCTCTACTTCTTGAATAGAGTTTGGTTGTTTTATCATTTGAACCATATTTTTTTCATTTGACAATGTGCCAGTTAAGGAAGCTAGCTTTAGGATTACTGCTTCCTTTAGTTTTCCCACCTCTCCTTTGATCTGTTCTTTTTGATCTATGAGAAATTTGTGCTCTTGTAGCACAATCCTTATCCTTCATAAGATCATAGATATTTGCTAGTTGAGTTATTTGAGACTTAATAGAGTCTATCTGATCCTTTATGCTTTTTGTAGAAACCGACCACTTTAAACAAAATTGATACAATGGAGTGGTATTATCTAAACACATTTTGATATCTTTTATATTTTGTACCAGAGTATTTATGTATTAGTACATCTATCAAAGGTATTAGCTAACTTCTTATCATTTATTTTCTTTATTGCCTCTTGTTCAAACTTTTCCGCAATATGTGATGAATGGACTTTGAAGGAGTTCAACAAAAGTTTCAACTATTAAGGAGGGGGTAAAGATGATCCAAGATTTACCGCTAGCAAGCTCTCTCGAAAGATCTTCACAACCTCATCCAATAAATCAGTATTCTCCAAGTGTTGTTGAATGATCTCCTTCCTTGCCGACGAGTGTAGAATATATCCAATTTGGATTTTGTGGAGAAGAGAAATATTGGAGAAGTCAACTTGTTCATAATGTGTTGGTAGTTGAAATTGCATTTGAAATTGTACGAGTTTTTTAAATGAATCAAAGGAGGAAGAAGTTCCTTGGTCAATTTGCTTCTCAAGCTTAACTTATTTCCCTTTAGTCTCCAACTCCTTCTCAAAGATATCACCTATTTTCCCTTTACCAATAGTATCCCAACTCTTCTTCAAATTGATCTTGGTGCTATTATCAACCCATTCTGTGTTTTTCGAAGTAGGAGCATTTTGTTCTTTTGGTTCCTCTACAATTTGTGTATTTAGGTTTTGTTGCTTAGGGATCTTCGGAGGGGAAGTTTCTTTGCCTTGTTCGTCAATTATCACTTAAGCCTTTTTTAGTTTCTCCAAAATTTTGGTTGTCTTTTCCTTAGTTTCATTTTCTATCTTGTCTGTATCCTCCTCAATTCTCATCGGAGTATTTACTCTTTGTTGATTCTAAATTCTTGAGCCTATCTTTGATGTATCTTTACCTTTTCTTCTTTTGCGATAGATTATCCAATATTGTCAAGGGCCCATTGCCTCATCTTCTCATCTATTTCAATGGATTTTCCTCTTTTCTATCTTAGAATGTTAGCAAGACTTTCTATAATTTGGTCCAAGATGTCACTTAGAGGAAAATTATACATCTTTTTTTACATTCTCAATAGTCTTCTAATTTGCAAGAGGTACTTTTAAATAGAGTTCTCATGTCTCCTTTAGTATTCCATACTTCACAATTCCATTAATGAATACATCCAACTAAAGAGGCTCACATGGGGGTGCCACTAGAGAAGATTTCTTGGTTTTCTTTTCTTTCCTACTTCCATTTAGAGGTTTCGTCCTCCTCCTCATCATCATCATCCCCTACATTTATCGGTTCTATTTCCTTTCTCTTTATGTGTTGTTTAGGTCTTTGTTGCTTCTTCTCTATATCCTTTGTTTGCATCGGAACTTCAAAAGTAGCTCTTCTAGTATAGGTATTTTAGGGAGATCTGGAGGGCTATAGAGTAGTGGTGATGGTACGTAGACATGGATCTACTGGTCCTTCTAGGTTCTTATGGGTCTTGTCAATGAGAGGGAACAGTCTAAGGATTTACCGCAATAATTGTTCCATCTGGCTCATCATTGAGTTGTTCTTTCGAACCTTTTTTATTCTTATCCATTAATTATTTATAAGCTCCAAATCTTCTCTCATAAGTGTCTCTTGGTTTGTAGAGTAGAGTATCAACAAGATCAATAATCTCTTGTTCAAGGACCTCATAAGGAAGTTGTAAGATACAGACAGTTCTTGGGTTTGCAATGCCCATGTAGAATTAATCTTTTTCAACTATAAAAGTAATATGACTTTCATGTTTTGTCACCAAGCTAGATGGGATTTTGTATTTGGATTGCATCTCGACTTGTAGGATTTTGAAGAAACCCTCGTATACTTGGCTATAGTTCTTATCATTCCCAAAACTCTTCATATGGTTTTTAATTTGAATGGCAATCGAGATAGATTTTTCCCAGATTCTACTAGGTAACTCATTCAAGAAAAAGAGTGTTAAGTAGGTGATTAGAGATCCAAACTTGAAGTTATATTCCGTTTCCTTTGTTCTCGTCAGGTTCTCAACCAATTGTTCACTCAACAACTCACACAGGTCAAAACTTGCTCCTTCCTTAATTTGGCACACAATTTGGATTGTGGTACTAGTTGTTGAACCCTCTCTATTTGTGTAGTAAATTTTGTAGGCAATGCTCATAGAAGCATATCAGACACAAAGATCAATAATGCCATTCACGGTCATGGTTCTCTTGTCAAACTTTGCACTAGTCAATTTTGTAACGACATCATTCTTGATAGCCTTCATCACCGAGATAGGTCTGGTGGAACACAATCCAATAACAACCCTTATAAAATCTTTGGTGATATGGTAAGGTTTATCCAAATAGATGAATTCATCATGAATTCTGCTCAAGACAATTCTTACCCATTCACGGTTGTTGCAAAAATTAGGGAAATCCTTCCATACATCTAGCCTTCTTGCCACTAAATTTGTGTGATATAGTTTATACAATCCAAGGTCATCCAAGAGCTCCAATCAGACTACTTTAAACTTATTGCGATCAATTTCATTGAGAGTAGAGTGAATATAAACCCTCACATTTTCTGTGTGAACCATGTTTGTAGAAACACGAGAGAATGGTTGATCTTTGGCAACTACCATAGCCTTGAAAAGAAGATTCTTGTGCTTTAGTCTTAGCTTTTCAGAGATCTCAAACACTTGTGTATTTGTCATTGCAATATCATTCGAGCTTCAGAAACTAGGGTTTTAATTTTTTTTGGAAGAATAACTTCACAAAATGCTCTTGGGGTTTTGCCTTTTACAATTTGAAACTCTTGAATGCCTTCTCTTTATTATCTCTTGGATTCACTTGAAACCTTTCGAATGAGATCAAATTTGATTGGAAGAGACTAAGTTGTCTTCTCATTTGGCCTAAATCCCTACAATAAATGTACTTGTCCTTGGTGAAAAGTTGCTTATTTACTATTTTATATTAACACATGTACCCATAATCACAACACAAACCTCTAGAGAAAGTGTTTTTGCTTCAAAATTTTAAGCAAGAGCCTTGAACTTGTTTCTCAATCATATCCTGAAGAGGATATGCCATAGTTCAATTTGTATGTTGGAAACTTTAGCATCTCATGCTATACTAGGGGTAAAAGATATGCAAATTGTAACTCCCCCTGGGCTAAAGCATTAGCTTAGTTTATTGAGGGAGTTTGTGCACTTCACACAAACATTGTATCAAGTTTCCTTTAAGTATTTTTCTCTTGGTTCTTTCTCCAAGCTTTTGTGTTTACTTTTTTGTTTGTCTACTCAGAGTATTCTCCTTATTTTGAGTAGGTGGTTTCACAAACTCGCTTTTGCAAAACTTGGCCTTGTGTCTAAAGTTATTGCATTTGTAGTAGACATTATTATAATCTAGGCTAGAGCTATCTTTTCTTACTTTAGATATGCAATCTATATCCCTAACCATGGAAAGAATGATGGCACATAATATTGTATTCTTGAGATGCAACATATCTCCTATTCTTGTAATCATTTTTCATTCTTATTCTACATTCAAGGGATTTATGACTAAACTTATTGCAAGAATAATAATAACCCTAAAAGGGTTGAGAATACCCAGGATTTGTAGTTTATTAGGGAATGATCTCTTAAAGCCTTTCTTCTAATAATTGACCTTTGTTTGCTTGTTATCCAATCTATGCTTGTTATCTTTGGTCTTCGTGGAGTCCTTAGCACAAGCTTCACTTCTTTATTTCTAGAGTATTTATAGAACCATCTGATTTTGAGTTTTGACGCTTTTCAAAACCAAGACCAACCTTATCTTTTTGGGATTTCTGGTTGTTGATTATTTCATTGAGAGTGTTTGTGTTTTTCTTCAATTGTAGGCCTTTATCAATTTGTTCTTTTGTCGTCTCTAACTCTTTCCTCAGAGAGACAATCTCTTCTAGTTTGGAACATTCAACAAGTTTGTCATCATGCTTAGTATTCAAACAATCCACACTTTTGTATTCTTCTTCAACTTAAATTTTCAAGTCGGTGACTGTTTTTCTATCTTTTTGAGCTTGTTCCTATATTCTTTGCATTCTCTCCTTGCAACATCTATGTCTTCCAAGGTAGAACAAAGTTCTCCTTCAAAATTGACTTCACAATCATTTGAATCAAAGTCCATTATGTCATCTGGATTGAAGTCCATCAAGTCTAGGTCATCTTCTTGAGAATTCATGTCATTGAGTACTACTTTAATCCCCATGAGTTCAAGTCTAGGATCTACCTTAGTTGCTAGACTATATCAAGGAAGCTTGCTCTGATAGCAATTGTTGAACACACCTGGAGACTGAGAAGGAGTGGGGGGGGTGAATCAATCTTAAAAAAAAATCTTTGACTATTAAATTATTCATTCAATATCTATATTCAAACAACAAGGAAAGAGAGAAGCCAAAACACATAACCATAACACGAGATTTACCTGGAAAACTCCACATAACGAGAATAGTTGCTTGGATCTACTGTCCAAATCCAACCTCACAAATAGAAAAAAAGATTACAACATTGATTTAGAGATACAACTCAAGGAAGTAACAACTCCTTGAAGATAACAATTTGAAGAAGAGAAATAACTGCAATTGATGACTTTACTCCACTGATTAGTCAACAATAATTCCATTTTGCACCATTAACTGCTTTCGGCCTACTATCTTCAACATCTGCACATTAATTCTAACCCATATTTCCAAATGATTTGATCTATTATATATATATATATATATATATATATATCTTTGCAACATATGAAATCATCAACTAGGTAGGTAGTAAGGTGACCTTCAGATGAAACATGTGATACCACACAAGTCATCTCCAAAACATGCGAACCAAGGAAAATAGGTCACAATGGATCATGCAAAGGGCTTAACTTACCCCAAAACTATCTTATCATGTCAGCACATATCATACTTCTTCATGCAAGGTCCATTCATCATCCACAAACCTATCTGTCAATTTAAGCACATATCACTGCAATCAAATTGATTCCAGTATCAAGGAAACACAAATAACATAATTTAAAGCATGAAATGAGTGTTATAGAGCTTACTAGACACCTCTAGTCTTCTCTTTTACCATTCCACATTGTTTTAAGATGCCGCTAACATCAAGTCACTTGCATAGATGAGAAATAGAGCATGTCTGTTCACTATATCAACTTAGCACCTTGGAAATAGAACCAAAGAAACTTGAAAAAAACTGAAACATAATAACATCCTTTGAACATCAGAGAACATATCCTCAAAACTGCATGAGCAAATATTTTTATATGATGATATGTGGAGCATTTCAACTTACTATGTTAACCAATTTGTATTGTCTATGTGGTGCCCCTCCCCGAGTCATCTTGCTCCTTTGTAAAACAATAGATCATATTGATATAGCTTGGTCTAATTTAAGATCATATGATGATATCATACTATGTACTAACCCTATATCATGATGATGATTATGATAGTGCTTGATTGTCGTGACTATATTCTAAGTGTATTCGTGATAGAGACGATGTCATATCACTCATTGTGAGCATGATATGATGTTGCGATTCTCTTCACTTGCATATTTATTTACATTATATGTTATTGCATATGTTGTTGTCTATGTACTGGTGGTGACAGGTTTGTGGGTACCAGGCATCAACTCCACTTGGCTTCATAGGTTTGGATCGCGTGTCTTATCCCAATGACAAGTTGATCAAAGATGACATGAAAACCCACTCTATACTCTAGGTTTAAGTTGATTACCCTTGTCAGTTTAGTGTCTTGGTGCGAGTTGTTTAGCGTCTAGTGATTCCTTGGGCTATTCTTGTTGTGTAGTGTTGTGATTATTATTTAATTTAATTTTTAAATTAATTCATTGATTTTATATAGTTTAATAATGTTGTGGATGTAAGGATCTATTCTAGTAGTGATTATTTCCGACACGATGTAAGGGAGCTAACCCCCATTTTTTGGTTAGTACTTATCTATAAAAATAATAATGTTAAATTAAAATTAATGGATTAATATTGTTTATAATAATGAATTAAATAAATAGTTGATATAAATATTTTAAAATTAATGGGCGATTATTATTATTAATTATCCTAGGTTTTATATTTAAATTAATGATTTAATATCATTATCATGACTGAGGATTAATTATTATTCATTTAATTATTTATTGTGGTTTTTAATATTATGTGGGTATTTATTTATATTTCCTTGATTATTTAATTAATGGGATTTTATAATTAATTGTGCCCATGGTTTTATTTATATTGGTTGATTATATTATTATTTTAATTTCTTTTTACCCTCTTGGTTATTTAATTAATTGTTTATCCTACCTACCCTATTTTACCATTGGCTGTGAGCTTGGTAAGTTTGGTAAATATTATTTTGGCATTGGTATATGATATGAAAGGTATAATATATTGTTTCTTTGAATTTTCTGATTGGTCGAGGTTTTTCTATAGTTTTGTTTTAATTTTTATAAATTTGGTTGCCCATGCGTTCACGGAGGTTGGCTTTCTTTGCAAATTTTGAATTTGAGCACTTGGATTTTGATCGATTTCGGATTGGATTGCTTGGAGATTTCGATTGAAGATTTGGATTGGAGATTGCTGGGATGTTGCTCTTCCCTAGTTGATTTTTGTTTTTTCGCAATTCCAAGACGAAGCTTTTGATTTCTCCCTCTTTGCAATTTTTTTTACTTCAAAAAGTTGTCTGCAATGTGTTTTATGATTCCTATGTTGCAACGAAATTGAGATTGTGAACTATGTAAATTAATTAAGTTAAATGATTGCAAAATGATGGCTTTCAACAATAACAATGAAATACAAAATAATAAAATAGGCAATAGCTTAGATCTAGAAATACGATACAAAAATGAACCTATAGTTGAAATTTGGAGTCAAAAGTATCAAAAATGATTGGAGGATGCCTTAATATTGGGGGTGTCTAAATTTACTAAAAAGGAGTAGAATGTAGTCAAGAGGTCTTGTAGGTTTGTTTCCCAAAATTCTAGCCAAAAAGTGTCAGACACGGTTGGATGGCTCCCTAGTCCAAGGGTTTCACTTTTTTGAAATTTGGAACTTATTGTCATGATATTCTTTGCACACTTGTAACCTTCTCTATTGTTGGATTTGAACCTTCACACATGACAAAGGGAAAAATGGTTGTGCTATATAGGAGCTTGCCTAAGTCAAACCTTGTGTTGGTGTTCCCACCTCCATAACAACTATGATGTTGTAAAAGAGAACTTATCCCCATGAATGACAAAGGCTAAATCATAATTGAAATGTTGAATAGACAATATTATACCATATGAATGGAAGGATGATGCAATTATCTTTAAACAAGTCCTTCAAGTGTTAAAGCAATAAAATGATAATTAAAACATAATTAAAGTGAAATCATACTTGAATGTAGGTTGATGTAGCTTGCTTCTCAATATGCTATATACTGAGATTTGAAATTCTTTATTAATAATGATAGATTAATTAGAATGTAACTTAGAATATCTTAGACCTTATAAATGATAAAATATTGCTTTATATAAGGTTCACAAGGAATTTTTGAATGTAGGTTGACAACAAATGGTGAAATGATAAAATTAGGACCGAATCACAAATGACAAAGGTTGACACTCACACATGTCTGCATTTGGGTCCTAACACCCTAGTCCACTAAAAAATGGATCAACAAAAGGGGCGACAAAGTATCAAGATCCAAAGCATAGGACCTTGTCTTGAAGTTAACATATGACAACAATTAAGTTGTGGATTTAATAATTAAATTATAGAGTAGGATATAGCTCAAATAGGCTTGAAATGATCTAGGAGAAAGCACACTAAAGTAGGGACCCAAATAGAGTGTAAAATTGTAAAGGGTTACAATTTATTCAACTACAAAAATATTGGTTTTGGGGATGAAAATCCTCTTAATTGGTCCCAATAGTTTCATATAGGAGCAAGAATTGTGTTTGCAAGAGAAGTATTTCTAGTAATTTTGAAAATGATTATTTTGATGAGTTTTTATTTTCTTAAGGGTTTGATAATGTTTTCTTGAGATTTCAAAGATATTTTTCAAGAGGTTGATGGAGTTTTGGCATAGGCAGTAACACTATTTGTTCTACTCATATCTTTCTTAAATGTTGGGCATTGAATTTTCATGTATTCATAAGCTTTAACCCTATATTGCAACTATACTATTGTAAAATTGTAGGTAGTATAGTGTATAGTTTTTAATGTATGAGGAAACATTAAAGGTTTTGTGAGAATGTACTACCTATGAGAAGGTTGTACTATGCGTGATAGGGGTGAGAGAAATTGGGTATGAACCACCCCCTTTTGCATTCTCAAAAATCATCCTTTGTTGATGCCTAGATCATGGAATATCACATGGATCATTTGGAGGGTGAAGTTTTGTTGAAGTTTTATGGGGTACTTCATGCTTGATATTTGGGAGCATAATTATTCATATTGAGTTAGGTGTGTATTGAGAATGTTTATCCGAGGTGTTTTCAATTAATTAAGAAACAAACTAGGGTTATGACCCTTTACAACCAAAAGAGCCAAATTCAAATATACATAGGCCAAAAAAATGCCACTTATAGTGCTACATAGGCCATTAAAATACCAATTACAACACTGCATAAGCCATTAATAAACCACTTCCAAAAACACAAGCCATTAACAAACCACTTACATACATCAAGAGTGGGTAGGAATTTTGCCCACAATTTGGGGAAGAGTTTGGAAAGAGGAGGAAGAAAGACCTTTCATATGTCAATTAACAATAATCCAAACAATAATATCATCTAGAACACCATTACAAGGGGAATAATTAGGGGAAAACCCCATAGAGAGCCTGCCATCACACAAAATAAAAGGTCTAAGAGGAAAAATATCCTCCACCAAAGACTAGAGTTGAATAAGAGCAACAAGAAGAGTAGGTTGCACACACTGGGTGTTCAAAAGGTTCTCTAACAGGGTTCATAGGGCACAAAGAGGTCATACTAGCAACAAGAGGTTTATCAACATCTTGGGAGGAGTTATCATCATCTTGGGAGGATTTAGTAATAGAAGAATAGGAATCCTAGAAAGTCAAGTGATTATCATTAGTGTCATTTCACTAAATAGTGACACCTTTACGATGTGAGAGAGAAAAATCCATGGCCAAGTGACCAATTGAGAAGCATCGACAACATTGAAAAGGGAGGCCCTCATAATCTAGCATTTGAGTTCATGGCCTATCCCCAACCATGAGAACCATATCCCCATGAAGAGGCTTGGAGTGTCAATATTGATCATAATGTGTGGAACTAGAGAATGACCCATGAAGGAAGTGTATCATCAACCTTCAAGAAGAAGTTGATAGAGATGCTAATGGCTTCATGACAAAAATTCTTCCAAAATTATAGGGACATATTGGGAAGACAAATCCAAATCGAACACACATTGAGTGGTTTAGCTAGAGGGTTAAAAGAAAGTTATCAAGGGTTTGAGTTAGAGAGGTTTTACTCCCAAACTCCATAAATTTCTTAGCACCAACTCTCGATCATTAGAAGACGCAAAAAGAAGCAATGAAAAAACCCTTAGCTTAAGGGAAGATTTCAATCTTACTAGCAAATAAGGGTTTACAAGAATCCAACACCCAACAATGAATATCCAGGAGAGAAGGCCAAATACTAGCAAATCTACACACCAACTAAGAATGCTGGTTGAAATTCTCATTTTTCACCACATCTTGGCTGCAAACCACCATTGAGGAGATTTTGGCACAAAAAAGAGGACAAGATTTCCTCCTAGGAGGATAAGAAACAACAAATTTTGTAACATGACCAGAGCTCTGACCACTAGCAATAGAAATAGGCCTTGGAGGGGGGGGGGGGGGGGGTTGCACAAACACCCATAGAACCAACCCTAACAAAAGTCCCAGTAGCAAATTGACCATTAGCAGGAAAGGAATCAAAAGGGCTACGAGATCAAAACCTCGTTACATTCAAAGAGGGAAAAACCCCTAGACGAGAATTAACCACTACCACAATAGACATGTGCAGAGGGGGAATAAAACAAGCAATCCCCAAAAGGAATGAACAAAAGGGCAACCACATGCATGAGTCCCCTAACAACCAAAAGATGCTTCCCAAGGTAGGTCATTGCAGAACATTAGGTGAGAGGAGGAGGAGGAGCATTTTTCAAATCGATCATTTTTAAAAATTTTTTTTGGTGTTAACACCAAGGTAAGCAAATATCCATTGTTGACATGGTAGAGAGTGATCATGTGAATTTGAACCTCAATTGTTGGCTTTATAGGCAAGAAGCCCCACCATTTCACCAAGGAGTCTCTCGTTGTTTATGAGAGATGTTTAAAGTGCCATTCAGATAAACAAGAATAGATTTTCAGTTAGGTAGTCTTGTCAATCATAATATGTGTATGTAGTGATTTGGGTAGCCTTCATCAATGTTACTAGTATTTTAACCTTGTTTTCAAGCTATAGTTGGTGAGAACGATATTCATCTTCAACTAGTCATTTAGAAATACGCGGGACTCAGGCATGTATAGGAAGTTGATGATTATATTCAAATTTTTAATTAATACGTATCACATACTGACCTTTTGCTTTCATAGTTATGACATTATATTATATGGGAAAACTAGTTTAGACCTTTGATGGTGTCATGTGTTGATCTACATGCTATGTTATGGATGATAGTTTATATTTGATTTTGACCATATGTTGGATTATATGATGATATAATGCACATGTATCACTTCATCTATTGGTTTATGGACGAACCCTACTTATAAGAAGCTGAGTGTGAGTGAGTGTAGGTACAATGCCAAAGATGAAAACATGGCTAAGGTGGGGGTGTTTAGCCAATTGGTATCTTTGAATATGAAGGAATCTTGCACACATCACGTAGTTTTATTCCTTCTTGCATTACATATTGATAGCCAAGTGTGACCACAAGTGTATATTGTATTTTATTGAAGGGAAGAAAATAGATTAATTTTATATACATTTTGTTATGGTTAGTTAAATTTTTTAAAAATGATTTACTTTGAAAATTACAAAATTTAAATATTTTTTTATTTGATAAAAAATGCTTTCTTATGTTTACATTTTGGGAAATAAATAAACAAATGAAATGATTATTTTTAGAAAGAAAAGAAAACAAGTAAATTCCATTTTAGGTGAGCTTAGAAAATAGGAAAGTTAGTTTAAAAAGAAAACTAAATAAAACAAAATCAAAAGTAAAAACTTTAAAAAAAGTAAAAAATAAGACTTTAAAGAAAAATAAATTATTCATTCTTTTGAGTCACTTAATTTAAAATTATGCTTTTAACTTTCAGTTTATTTAAAAAAAAATTAAATGGAGTAAAGTATATTTCTATTTTTAAAACATTTAGTTTAAATAAATAAATAAATAATTTTTTTATAAACAAAGCTTATTTTTTTAAAAGAATAAACTAAAATAATTATAATTAATAACCTTTTAGTTTTATATCAGACTTATTTAATTTTCAAATTATATCAATTTTTAAAAACTTGAGTAAAATGTAAGGTAGGAAATCTAAATTCATCGCATAAATCTAAATAAACATCATAATTATTATATTGACAAAGATGATTTTCAATTACATCATTCAATGAGAAAATATCTTAATACAAGTTATGTCATGACATGCCACAATATCCAAGTTAAGAATCTAAGTATATGATTAAACATGGTACAATAATTAACTTAGGCAGTCCACTGCCAACAAGCCAAATCATACAATTAAGAGTACTAGTAATGGGTGTAGACATTGGAATCTCCAATAGTCTAATCCAATATTTTTTTGTAATAAAAGATGAAAACATGGTCAAGATGCTTTTTCCACCCAGCCATGAAGCTTACACTTCCCAGGAGAGATCATCCTGACATGAAGAACCACTGACCATGCATGGGATGCTTAACAAAAAGGAATATGTGAACATTAGGGAATTCAGTGCATGCCTGATATTATCTACATGCATAATCCTATCATATGAGAACATGCTATGATCGAATATTAGGATATGGCAGTGAGCAATATATATAAATAAATCAATCTATTTCAATGGTCCAAAGTAGCTTGGCAAAGCATATACCATATATGGAAAAATAAAAGTAGAATTAGAAAAATTAGATTCAACGTTCCTGTATTCGACACCTATCTCGAAAGGTAAACTTTCCACAAACACTCATGAAGACAATCTTTCCCCAATCTAACATCATAGCTCTCATAAATAATACGGAAATTTTAACAATCTATATGAAAAACATACATTTACTATTCACTTGCATACATTATTAACTAGTGCAATTTACCAACTTAAAAAAAATAAATATAAAATCTCATACAATTCCTTTTCATGCATTGATTCTCTATTTTTAATAACTTCTATTAATTTCCTCAAATTTGATTTGCAAGTAATACAAATTAATTTTCTTATTAAAGTATCACGTAAAACATAGATTTAGATTGAATCATAAATGCATATACATATATACATATATACATATATACATATATACATATATACATATACTCCATTTATATATGTATACATGTATGCATATATAATCATCATATATGAAAGCAAGAATGGATTAAATAGAGATTCATTGTAGGCAAAATATGCAGATTTAATATACAAAAATATTATTTTCAAATTTACATATTACAGTTCAAATAATAAGATAAATGTGTTGTAAACAAGATTATTATGAATATATTTATATGTATACTAAACAATTCATTATCTCTTATGGGTAACAAATATTAAATTGAAAATTACTAAAAAACATAGTTTTCAATGCCTATGCTATCTTATAAAAAAATAAAAATTGAGTTTATACACATTGTATGAAACATGGGTGATACATTGGAATAATGGAGTTGAAACCAATTAAATTATTAAAGAAATTTGATGTCAAAATGGGCATCCAAATTCACTGTGCCAAGTGTGCTCAACTAGTAAATTAAATATGCTGTGCCAAGTGTGCTCAAAAAGTAAATTAAATATGCTGAAAACCTCTATAAAAAAAAATCTTGTCACTGCAAATAAAATTGTTGTCATTGCACATAAAATTCTTGTATCTTTGATAAGATCAATGCCTCCCTTTAATAGAGGTCCCTGTCTATTTTTATCCCTCCCCACTTCTTGTTTTTTTTGTGCTCTATAATTAGAAGGCTTTTCTCTAATGTTGAGTTTCCTCCTTGATTTAGAGTTTGCATTTTATTTTTTAATTTCCATACTTCAATGATATTTTTACGCATTACATGCATACTCTTTTGTGCATCAATCCTCCCATATTTGGGCTCTTAAAATTATGCTTTTAAAATTCTCCACCTCATGCATATGAGATGCATGAAGTTTTGACTTTATGTTTTATAAAAAAAATTCAGCCAATAAATTAATTCGTGCCTCTTAAAAATAAACATTTAGTTAAAAATATATATTTTTTAAAGTCATCTCTCCCAATGGCCTTGATAATGACTCTCTCACCTCATGCCTCCACAACGACTCTTTCAAATTTTTTTGGCAGTGCTGGGTGTGCAGATCCTTTGCCCATCCCTCCTCATGCGCATTTGAGTGTTATAGCTCCTGTGGATGTGGGTGTCATCTCCTAGGCTGTGGATGTGACCTATCATGCCCCCTTGGCGGTGGGTGGGTCAGGGGTTGTTGCCGATAATGAGAGTCCTGCTAGGGCTACTGCGAGTGTAGGGATTCCCCCTCCTGGACCTTTTTCTACTGTTGGTGGCCAAAGCTTTTCTTATACTGCCAAATCTACTACTTCTCATCCTCTCAAGGGGAAATCTCATCCTTTCCCTTGTGCCGAGACCTCCCCTGTTGTGGTTTGTGGCCAATATGTGGTTGAAAATGTTGCTTTCTACCAATGTTGTGGGTTAGTGCAAATTTGTTGGGCTCTGGCCTTCACTCCTAGATTTACATTATTGGGTGAGTGATTCTTGGAATCCTTTTGTTTTTGGTAGCATTGAGCTTTTCCCTTGTGCTAAGGGTTTTTTTTTCTTTTTTTTGCTTTTGTTGATGCTCGTGACTTGGTGTTGAGAAATTTGTGGGTTTGGGGAGTTAATGCTCTCTTGGTCAAACCCTGGACAACTTCTTTTAATCCTCTTATTGAACCACTCAATGTGCATTTGCTATGAGTTTGTCTTCTCATTCTTGCTCTTCATTTTTGGGAGCATTTTTGTTATGAGGCCATTGGCAACTCTATTGTCCGCTTCTTGAACGTTGATCATACCACTTCCTTCATGGCTCATTCTACCTTTTCTTGCATTTTAATCGACATTGACATCTCTATTCCTCTCCTTGGGGATGTGCTTCTTATGATTGCGGATATGTCATGGCCTCAATCATTGGATTATGAGGTTATCCCCTTTCATTGTTGTAGACACTTCTCAATTGGTCACTTAGCTACGAATTGTTCTCTCTCGCATTGTAAAAGTGTTGCTACTTGGTGGAAGAATTATGATGATTGTTTGACTATCGAGGCTTCCAATTCTGATGACTCTTGAAATGATGATGATGAATCCTCCCAAGATGAGGTTGTGCCTCTTATTGTTGTTGTGACCTACTATGTCCCCTTGGATCCTACTCCCCCTCTTGTGACTAGTGTGGCCTCCTTTGGCCCTGTGGTTCTTACTCCTATTGCTCCTATTCTACATCAAACTTTTGTTGGTGCTGACAGTCCCTCTAAAGGGATTTCAAACTCCTCAGGCCATGTGGTTCTTACTCCCGTTTCTCTTGTTTTGCAACAACAATATGCTAATGCTGACAAACCCTCTAATGGGATTTCACCCCTTGAACCCACTTGTAATAATGTTCCTAACAATAGTATTGCTCGGATTGATGTTTGTCATAGGCATAAATGTAATTCTTCCCCCCATTACTCTTCCTTGAGTTGTGGGTGAAATTTCTTCCCACTCTTGAGTTGGGTTCATAACTGTTCTGCTAGTGTGCTGTTGAAGGTTTGCTTGGCCTTTTTTTTGCATAATGGTCTTGTGACTTAGTGTTGATGGATTGCTTGATCCGAGTTTGTATTGGGTCAACACCCTTGTTTTTCTACTTTTAATATAAAAAATATTTAGTTAAAATATAAAATCACTTTGATTTTAAAATATAATACATAATTTTATAATTAATAAATATTATTCATTTATATTTTTTAATTTTACCTTTTTAGGGATTGTATAAGAAAAGAAATAGAATTTTAAATTAAGTGATTGAAAATGAATGAATATTTGTTTTTGTTTAAGTCTTACTTTTAATTTTTTTTAAAGTATTTACTTTTGATTTTGTTTTATTTAATTTTTTAAAACTAATTTTCCTATTTTCTAAGCTCACTTGAAATGGGGTTTATTTCTTTTCTTTTTTTTCAAAAGATAATCATTTTATTTATTTATTTATTTATCAAAACGTAAACATAAGAAATACAAATTTTATTAGATAAAAAATATTTAATCTTTTTAATTTTCAAAGTAAATCAATTTTTTAAAATTTAACCAATCATAACAAAACACGTGTAGAATTAATCTATTTCCTTCATTTTGAATCAATCACAAAGTATGCACTCATGGTCATGCTTGGCCATCAATATGCAATGAAAGAATGAATAAAAATTTGTGGTGTGTGCAAGATTCCTTCATATTCAAAGATGCCAACTAGATAAACACCTCTATCTTGGTCATGTTTTCATCTTCAACATTGTACCTGCATTCGTTCACACTCAACTTCACATTAGTAGGGCCAGTCCATAAAACAATAGAGGAAGTGATACACGTGCATTATACCATCCTATAATCTAACATATGCATCAAAATCAAACACATATAACTATCATCCATAACATCACACATAGATCAACACATGACACCATCAACTGTCTAAACAAGTTTTCCCATATAATATAATGCCATAACTATGAAAGAAAAATATTGATATGTAACACTACCCTAATATGTAGTTGGAGAAAAGTTACCACAAGTATAGAAGGGTGAATCATGTATTTACCATGAGGCTAGCTAGGGAGCTACAAGGGGATTTGGGCCAAAGGATTTTTCCTAAGGCTATTAAATTGGTAAACCACTATGGGAGTCATTTCATTTAGTTCAAAGATTCACCTGCATGATAGAAGTAGATACCTCTATCTCTTTGCAATATTTTGAGAAAAATCTATAGAAATATAAGATTCCTCCTTTTCCATTCAACTTGCAAAATGTAACAAAAATCCCCCACTAAAGATGACTCTTCAATTTTCTCTTAATTCTTTGTCACAAGGTTTAGGTTCTACTTCTTCTTCATCTTGGTTAGAGAATACATTGACTAAGAAAATAAATATTATACTAATCAACCTACCAGATGATAACATTACAAGACAACTTCTTCAAGGATCCCCCAAGTCTAAAAAGCTTAAAACTATCTCCAGGTTGATTGAGGGTGATAATGCAAACTTGTTTGTGGAAATTGCACACCAATAAGTAAAAAAATATCCTATTCAGGCTGCTACAACTAACTTTAATTTGACTAAGGTGAATCTAGGACCTCCAAGAAGAGATGGAGATGCCAGTAACTTTCAAGTGATTGCCACTAGGCAAGCGAGAGGAAAAAAAAGAGACAAGCAAGATAAAGATGAATTGAAGAGAGTAGTAGAGTTGCTTAGAAGTTGTTTGTAATAATTGGTGGACCCATTAGCACAACTTGTTAGTTCATTAGAGGCCTGTTTTGATCCAAATTTTGAAGTTGTGAAGGAAATGGTGGGTAATGTACAAAAGGACAGTAATTTTGGAAGAACCACTCAAGAAATGATAAAGGACTTGAGGGCCAAGGGGCCTCCCTTCATTGAGAAATTGAGGAAAGTATCTGATAACTCGATCTCGATATGAAATCGTGTAAACATAAAAATAGTCAATACCAAACAAGAAGAGACCACATGGCTACAAACAAATGAACAACTCAAAAAAAATGTAGACATGGGCATGAACAAGACTCCAACTTAAAATATTATTTGGGATGTGAATGACACTAGGTGTGTCATGTGGAGAGAAACTATCAATTGGAAAGATTCTTTTCTTAAACAAAATATTAATGAGCAAAGCAAGTTGTTGAGGGATTGCAACCAAATGAAGGATGATATCATAAAAGAGTTCACAAACATTGGTTGCTAACTTAAAAAGAAAGATAATTCTGGGGGTGCCACTGTGGAAGAGTTAAAAGATGAATTCAAAATGGTGATCGATGCATTCTCAGATAAGAAATCTTTCAATAAATATAATTTGAAGAAACTAACAAGAATAGAGTTAATATTATCTTGGTACAATGACCATCTAGCTAATATTTCAACTAGAATGAATGTTGTTCGTGCAAACAAAGCTTTGCATAGTCTTAGAACCTAGAACATGCTCATTCCTCAACACACATAGATCCTAATAGTGATTCAAGCTTTGAAAGACTAAGGAATGAGTAGTGGCACAATAACAACTTCAAATAGATGGAGCCAATGTGGGTCCACAACAAAAGCCACCTCAACCTTAGCCATCTTTTATCATTTCAAAATTTTAATATTTTTATACAAGTTTCAAATGTACCAAAAATTTATTTTAATGATTCAAGAATCAATTTCAAATCCTATTGGGTAGTTATATTTTGAGACATTATATATATGTAATCAGACACTATTTAATGGTTCAAAACTTTGATCCCCATTTCATTTTAGTGCAAGGATGAGAAACAATATTAAAAGCATCAATAAATTTTTTCTCATTTGTAGAGAAATATTTTTGTCTATGTGCATTCTGAATTGAATAGTTGCTTTAATATTTATTTTGAGTATGTGTTCTTGAATGGATATATGAATATTCCCATTTCATTGTGAATGTGATATTCATTTAAGTGGCATTCATCTTCTTCTGGAGTTCAATAAAATTTGAAAATCTAAATTTACTTGTTTATCCTTAGCATTTAAATCTGCATTGGATGTTGGTGGTATATATTATTAAAAGTATTGAAACCTATGCATTAAAAGTTGATAATTCTAAGAATCATTCCATTTTGTTTCAAATTCATTGATCATATTTGTAGCTATGTGAAAATGTTAGTTTGCCTTTCCTACCTTTTGGCTAAAAGTATACCCCCATTTCTAAATTATAAAAAATAAAATAAAAATTATCATATGCGGGAGTTGTACCATAATCAAAATTAAGAGGGAAGTTAATTCATAACTTACCTAACAGTTTGATACATTTTTATCTTCAAATCTAGGTGTTATAGAGTCCCCAATATAAATAGATTTTTGGTGACTCTATTGGGGAACAAGAATTAAATCTTATAAGTTGCCTTTATAAATGAAAAACCATGGGTTTTCCACACTATGGTACCTTTCCTGTGCCACAACCAAATCTTGATTGGATACATATGCAAAAAAAAAGACATTACATCTCAGTTCAATACAATAGCCAAGAACTGTAGAGGACAATAATGCTAAATACATAAGAGGATACCAATTTTTTGGACAAGGAAGAAAGAGTAGTATAAATTAGGATAGTTGTTTTTGAGAGGGTGGTTGATTCATTTCTAAGATTGTTTATTGAAAGGAATCTTCAGTGGAACCAAACTGCTAGTCAAAATTCTGATCATCATCAACATCAACTAAGAAAGTGACACTTGATTATGTTGCAGTTTAGAAGGTTCACCAAAAGTGAATGTGATAGAGGAAAACTGATCCTACCTTTGAGGTGTTACAAATAGTAAATTTTTTATATGCCTTGCTCCCATCTAGAAGAGAAAGAAGTAGGCCTCTCTCATTGCAAAGGAAAGTTAGTCAATCTCTTGTTTGTCAAGCTTTGACTTTGCATAGTACCATTCTTCCTAAGAAATTCCAAGACATAAAAAAGGACAACTACTAACATGTTGGTCTATATAGGAAAACCTAAACTAGCCTGGTGAGTTTTAGGACCAATTGTTGGTAGGATGATGAAATGATATGAGGTCAAGATAATCAATGGACAACTAAAGTCCGATCAAGATATGATTAATTGGTGGCTATGCTATGTTTGTTGTTTATGACATTGGATGAATACTTAGATGCATGTTTAATTTAAAGATGTTTGTCCAAGCTAAATGTATGTAAAGATATTCAAAGTGTTAAGATAGGATGATCTATCAAGTCTTTGGTGTTTGTGGAATAGGTCTAATGACCTAAAACTTGGAGTTCTTATGTAAACTCCAATTTCTCAATTTTGGGGTAGATGCGATAGGAAATCTCTTAGTTGTAGTGTAGATAGTCTCAAATGTGTGATAGAAAGTAACAATTGTGATGGTCTACATTGGGTAAATCTGTCAAGATATAACTAAGAGGACAATCACATTACAAATTATGATAATTGAGGTACAAAATGTCTTAGATGCATTGCTGGATGTGGTGACTACGATACACAATGTTCTAGTTGCATTACAAAATTATCAATTTTGGTACAAAATGACTCAGTTGCGTGACATGGTATAGCAATTGTGGTACTGGATGTTTGAATTACATTACAAGATATAGCAATTGTATAACTCTAGTCTAATTGTGGAAATTTAATATGTAGGCCTATTTTTCATTGTCTGTGAGTGTTTGATGTTTAAGATTTGACAAGAATACACAACACCGGACCATAAAAACATAATGGTTGTTTGACTCTTGACTTCAAGGTGATAAGGATAAGACCCAAAAAAGGCCAATAAAATTAGTAGTGTATCACAATATTGAAGAATATTAAAAGAAGCACAACCAAATTAATCAAGTAGGCGTGTTCTTGATAGTGCATGTGCAAGCAATAGATTATTGTAGGATTGTTCATGTGTGCTCCACTCTTAAGAGTAGATTGATAGAGGTCCAGTGGCATAAGGGCTCATCTTTCTCTTACCCCAAAGGTTTAAGAACCTTTTAACTAGGGATTTTCATCTTACTCACGATGATACATGTCAAGTAATTTCAAGCACGATACTATACCATGCACCACACGATGAGAATGATTGAAGGCTCCTAAGATTATAATAAACAAGGGTTATTAGTGTGGTCCAATCATGAATAGATTTGTAATGCACCGTTAGGAACCCTAAAGGAAAACAACACAACTAGGCAACTAAAGGGTGAAATATATATTTTTAAAAGGATTAAGTGCATTAATTATAACAATTACATGTTTAATAACACAAAGGAAGTCTAACACATGATTCCCTAAGGGTTACCAATGAAGATTAATTCGTATATTATATTAACACCACGGTTAATCCAATTGTCCATTTCAATTAGGTAAATTAAATGCTTGAGAATAAACCTACACATACATCTAAATTCCATAATGAAAGAATCAAAGTATTTCACTGCATTTATTTGTCCATATTTCATTTATACATAAGATCAAAGCAACTAAATTAACATACATTCCACCGATATAATATTACAATATCCATAAATACACGGCTTCCAAAAATACCACGGAATCCAAAAGTTACAATATCAAGGTTACATAAAGTTTGATACAATGACCACAAGGTCTCAACTGAACAAAGATCACAAACATGAGCTGGTACATGAACCACGAACCAAGAAACACTAGCGAAGCCTTTCCTCACCTTAAGATATAATCTAGAAGATTTGATGGGAAGTGGCACTACCACCCGACCATGTGATCCCAAAATGGAACCACCCCACCGTGCTAGGAGATAGTAGAAAACCCTAAAGCAAGCAAAATAAGACAAGTACGAAAAAACTACACGACTCCGCAAACATCCATGTGACTCAACTCACAAACACTAGTGACTTTAAGGAGAGAGTGTCATCGCATGGCTTATGGTGGTTACCCTGGTAGGCCTCCATAGGTCCTGGCCCCCATCCTGGGTTATCCTAGTAACCTCTCCCGAACCTCCAGCTCCATCTAAGCCTCATGCGGACCCTACCAATCCTTTCGTGAAGACAAGGTGACAGGTTTGCCATTCCAAGCCTTCTCACCACATCTTGAGCCTATACAAGCACTCAACCATGTGCGAGGCACATGATCTTAATTAATATTTTAACTACCCACCCCCTAATCAATTATTAGGTTATCACTTCTTAACTGACTTTCGAGGGGTTATCCTGCCATCCACTTCGGGTGTGGCCCCTGCTCAAAAGCCACTCTCTCTCATAGGACACTAACAGGAAAGGTCTCTCTACGAGAACTCTATGCTGAAACAGACAACCATATCTAATCCTGACAAACCACAGGTGAAGGATATACAATAACTAACCCAGGATTGACCATTTGGAAACATCACACAATGGCTCACATCAACGGGGTTATACAACAACACCTGACCAAGGGGGTATAACACCATATGACATAATGACAACTCAACCAAAATTGCAACGAGATTAAGCTTGACTACAAATACCATTTACACAAAATCATAATACAGACAATCTTTTCTTTAAACAGCCAAAAGCATAAAATACTTGCAATTAAAGATTTTCCAGAAAATAAGAAAATACAACTATATTAACACAAGGAAATCAATGTTGTCATTTGTCCAATAAAGTTAAATAAAATCACATTAAAATTAACCCCCTAAATATATGTTCATGATTTATTAACAATAGACTCGATTAGATTATATCAACAATCTAAATTAAATTCCAAATTCCAAATTATATATAATAGTATAATATAATTACATAAATATATATTGTTCAAATATAATATTATATAATTATATCACATTAAAATATATGATAAAAAGAAGATTTAATTTTGAAATAATTTTCATTTCCAATAATTACATAATAACTTACAGAAAATACTATATATATATAATATTATTATTATTTTTACATATTAAAAAAAATTAAAAAAAACCGAATTAGAAATTTCGGTGGCCAATTTTAAAGAAGCCCAGTTTTCAACGGCGAATTTATTAAAGCCTGGTAGCTTGCTACCATAGGGCAGCATGCTGCCGTATGGTAGCATCTGCTACCGCACTGTAGCATTTGCTACCCTATGGTAGCAGTTGCTGCTACCCTACGGTAGCACTGCTACCACACGGTAGCACATGCTACCGTCGGTAGCATTACTACCGCACGTGGTAGCCTGCTACTAACCCCCCGATACAAAATAATTTTTTTTTTATATATTTTATTTTTTTTTATATATATTTTTTTAATTTTTAATTTTTTAAAAACTTCAATAACCCAAAAACATTAAATTTCAATAACCCAAAAATATTAAATTTTATTTCCAGGGAATCTAATTAATACATATTTTCTCCAAAATAATAAAATAAAACAATTTCCCCATAACTTTTAATAACCCCAATAAATTTAAATAAAATTAAATCTATTACTATAGTAACTAAATAATTACACAGAGATGTACAAATATTGACAAAACTACCATAGCCAAATATTGAAACAAAAACCAAACAAGAGGGAATTATTTCTCTGGTAAATACCATTTTTTACCAAAACTTGCAACTTTTAAGCACAGTAAAACATCTTGGCAAGATTTTGCGAGAATAATTCTTTCCAAATTTCTCAAAATTCTAATTACAAACACCCAGGTAAAAATGTCTTTCCATAAACTAGAAATTAATTTCAGGAATGGACTTTAGCCAAGAACAAGAAATAACCAGAAAAGATTTTAGATTTGATAAATATTATACACACACGTCATTCAAAAAGAGGGAAGAAATAAAATATTTTCTTAAAAACAACCAGAAGAGGCCACCCAACCTGTATAGCTTTCCTGGAAGATTTACGTAGAAGAGCTCAATCCTGTACCATTTTTCCAAGCCAATCCATCTTCCAACAATCCTCTGATAAATTCTTCTTCAACAAAATATTGCTTCCAAAATAATTTTTTTCTTCACCAAAATCTCTGCCTCTTTCCCGTGACTTCCCAAAAATAAAAAGATATATTCCCCTTTTAAACTAAAATTCTAGGTTGCATATATTTTTCCCAAAAACCCTAATATTTAATTTTAGTAATTAAAAGCAATTCTATTTTTCTTTTCTAATTCCTAACAAAGGAATAAATTAACATGCAATAAGCAAAAATCATTTTTTTTCTTTTCTTTTCTCATGAAAATTAATTAATTTCCTAAAAAAGGAATTAAAACAATACTTTAATTCTAATTTATTCTTTTATTCTTTTATTTATTTAAAATTCTAGGAAACAATAAATGAAATTAATCTAATTTATTTTTCATGAAAATTTAAATAAAATATATTTCTAATATCATGTAGCTTGCAACTTAATTTAATAACTTCTTTTAATTAATTAAATTTATAATCCCACTGCATAAAATACATAATTCAAAAATACCAACTATGAGATAACTCCATAAATTTAATTAATTAATTAAATCCACTAAAACACACAAACTGAACAAGCCCCGAGCAAAGACTCAAAAAAAGTCAAATGACAATACACGAAGGCTGAACAAACTGACAGGACGACCAACTAATGACACTCACAAGAGTGTAACTGGTTAAAATAGGGTCAACTACTACCTCCTCCACTTCCATCGGACAATATAAGGCACACTCAGACCTGTGAAGCCAGGTGGAGACGATACCCCGTACCTACCCAATACTTGTACTTGCAATATCCTGCATCACCGAACCACACATGCATATATACAATATAGAAAACACGACATACACACCAATGAAGGAGAATTGCAATGTTCCTTGTCTCAGCGAAGTGAGTGAAGGAAAATCATCCCCTTGCATCCAATACACTTGCAGACACACAACATATAATTTCACATTGCATAGATAAAGTAAAGTGTCGGTACATAGCAATAATCCATAAAATGCCATAAATCACAAGTACAAAAATACTGCAAATAAATTATGCATCTCATATCCCGATAAAGCATGAAATAATGTCATATAAGTCTGAATAACACATCATGGTAATGTATCCACTGAAAGTAAAAAATAGTAAAATATGAGTCTAATAAGTTCAAATGAGGAGGGGTACTACATTCTCCCCCCCAAAACTAGGCTTACTCCTGGAAGCCTAAAACAAATAAGAATACAACTCTCTCATCTTCGCTACATCCTCCTAAGTCATCGAGGTCTCATCATTTGGGTCCCATAGGACCCTTACCTGGTCGATGGTGCAACCCCTGAGGATCAAATCTTGACACTGAAGAATGTGCATGGGCTCCATGGCAAGCTGCCTGTCCTCGACCTGCAAAGAATTCCAATCAAGAAAATGTGTCACATCAGGATGATAAGGTCAAGTAACTAAAAAATTAAAGACATCATGGATGCAGGATAGACTCGGTGGCAAGGCAAGACGGTAGGCAACATGTCATATCCTCTCAAAGATCTCAAAAGGCCCAAAAAACTAAGGCGCCAACTTAGAACCCTTTCCATAACGGATCAGACTCTTCCGCGGACGCACTCTCAAAAATACACAACCGCCAATAGAAAACTGACAATATACCCTATGAGCATCTGCATACTTCTTCTCCCTATCTTGTGCAGCTACCAAATGCTCACGAATCCGCTCAACCTGCTGCTCCATCTCTAGAAGAATATCCGGTCCTATAAGCACCCTGTCCTCTAGTTGATCCCAACTCAGAGGAGTGCGGCAAGGATGACCATATAATGCTTGAAAGGGGGAAATACCTATGGAGCTATGATATCCATTGTTATAAGGAAACTCCACTAGATAGATATACTCCTCCCAACGTGACTGCTGGTCCATAACATACATGCGAAGCATGTCCTCCAAAACCTGATTCACTCACTCGGTCTGACCATCTGTCTCTGGGTGATAAGCTGAACTAAAGTTCAACTGAGTCCCCAAAGCATGATGAAGTGAGGTCCACAATGCTGAGGTAAAGACATGATCTCTATAAGAGATGATCAGCCTCGGAATCCCATGCAATCTCACCACATCTTCCAAGAAGACTCGTGCCACCGCTGTTGCCGTATAAGAAGCTCGAATAGGAACAAAATGAGTAACCTTTGTCAATCTATCAACAATGACCATGATAGCATCATGATGATTCATAGAGACAGGCAACCCAACAATGAAATCCATGGAAATGATATCCCATTTCCAATCCAGTACCAAATTAGGCTGTAAAAGCCCTGCTGGGTGCTGATGCTCTGCCTTCACCCACTGACACTCTAAACACTTCAACACAAAATCAACAATGTCACATTTCATACCAGCCCAATGATAAATCTGTCTAAGATCTGCATGCAGCTTCTTGACACCTAGATGTGCCGAATAAGGTGCACGATGGGCCTCAATCATGATCAAAACACGAAGACCCTCCAAAGGAGGTACATAAATCCGTCCAAGGTGATGAAGAAGTCCATTTGCCTCAAGGTTATATCCAGAAAATCTACCCTCTAAAGGCCTTCCAGACTCTATCATAGCTCTAACATCCTGATACCAGGTATCCTGAGGAAGAACTCCAAGAATCCTCTCTCTCAAGTCTACTCCAAGGGACAATGCTGAAACTTCATGCTGCCTATGACTCAAAGCATCTAGCACCACATTCTCTTTCCCTTGAATATAATGAACCTCAAAATAATCCTTGCAGAGGAATTCCATCCATCTTCACTGTCGATCATTCAAGTTCGATTGCGCAAATATATACTGTAGACTGCGGTGATCACTATGCAGCTCAAACCGATGCCCTAACAGGAAATGCTGCCATCTAACCAAAGCATGAACTACAGTTTCCAAATCTAAATCGTGAACTCGATAGTTCAACTCACGGTTCTTGAGTTTGCGAGACTCATAAGCAACCACACGTCCATCCTGCATAAGCACTACACCTATACCTTCCAAAGAGGCATCTGTGCATACCATAAAATCTCTAGATGGATTAGGAACTGCCAAAATCGGAGCACTGACAAGGAGTTCCTTCAAGGTCCGAAAAGATGCCTCACACTGCTCTGACCAAACAAACTTCTTCCCTTTCCTCTGAAGAGAAGTAATCGGGTGTCCTATCCGGGAAAAACCCTGAATAAAGCGACAGTAATATTCGACCAAACCCATAAAACTTCTAACTTTTGAAACGTTGGTCGGCGCTAGCCAATCAACAATGGCTTGGATCTTTGAAGGATCCACAGATATACCTTCTCCCGAAACTACATGACCAAGATAGTGTTGGCATTTGGCATTATAACAGACAAGGAGAGATTGTTGGCATTTCAATAAGGATATTGAGAAGGTTGTTGATGATTATGGATATAACTGATTAAGGATATTTACTGTCTTAATATTATTATTTTGTCATTGATGTCAATAAAATGATTTTCTAATTTAGTATGATGTTGCCATATCTTGAGAAATATGATTTGATGAGTATAAAGATGTCGGTAAAAGACACAGAAAGAATATGATGAATAAGGGGAGAAATAAGTTATTCAATGGGCAACTATTACCGAGTTAGACAATGATGAGATCATAATGTTTAGATTGTTTTGATATCATACATATGTTATTGATTGTAAGGTTAATACTATACTATGTTACCGAGCAAAGAACCTAGTCGGTAAAACCCTAAGGAACCTAGTCGGTAAACCCTAAGGTTATCGCTATAGGTTAATGAAGGCGGTATGTCTACCAAGTGAAGTTTAGTATTTACCGAGTTGCAACCGAGTAATAACAGAATGCATTGAATGAATAAAAGCATTATTTAATGAAGGAAGCTGATGAGCTGGCTATGATTAAATGATTGGTATGCCGTGAATGAAGTTTGTTAAAGAATCTATGGCAAAGGAAAATCAGCAAGAAGATCTATAGCTCAGATTGAACCGCAATACCCTAGCACAAGTTCCAAGAAATGTATGTAAGTTCCAAGGCGGGGTAAAATGTTTTCAGATCGAAGGATACATTGAACCTGGTCAAAGTTTGAAGATCTGATGGCTATGATTGATCATGGGAAATGTGATCAAGGAGATTAAGTGGTTGGCAAATTGTTTATAAATAAGGAACTATTGATAAACAAATACATGCGGGCAAGTGAATGCACATGGATGCTACACAGTGATTACCGAGTACAAAAGCTTGAAGACCTATTTGAATAATAGAGTATAGAGCCCAATAGATGGACAAGATTAGTTCTATGTCTATATTGTATTGAGAAAATAAGAATCTGCTTTAGCATTTTTAGATGTGAAGTTGCAGATAGATTTTTATTACTGTTATTTTGTAAAGTGACAGAAAATATCTTAACTGAGTGGACTTAACAGTCTTATTTGTAAAACCCTCTAGCAAGGTGACATTCTGATTGAGTGTTTGAAATCCTTTAACAAGGTCACTTCTAACAAGGTGAAGATCGTAACAGATCTGAGGGAAATCCCTTAACTGGGTCACATCTAGCAATGTGTTTGTAATCTTTAACAAGATTTGCTTTTAACCAAGCATACTCTAGAATAGTATATTTCTTAGTGGGTCCAAAATCCCACAGTGGTTTTTCCCTATTTGGGTTTCCACGTTAAATCTGGTGTTATGAGTATTATGATGTTTATATGCTTTTGAGTTTGCATGTTTAGCAGGTTTGGTTATATTACTGAAGTATAGGTTACCGAGGTTGAATCTGATGTTTTTATGGAAGATTAAGTTTGTATGATTCACCCCCCCTCTCATCTTATTAGTTTGGCATTTGTACTTAACATTAAGTATCAGAACTATCAATTGGTATCAGAGCTTTGGACTCCGGAAGGAAATTTGTAAAGGTACTTGAGGAAAAGATCCAAAGATGTATAAGAGGGATGCACCGAAGCTGAACAAGTCAAGTTTCTCTACATGGTAGAAAATGATGAAGCTGCACCTATCAGGAGTTGGAGAATATGCTGTATATTATTTGGAGAATGATTTCATCACACCGAGCACCTATCCATTGACAATGGAAGAGATAAAGGCAAAGCAAGAACATATTCAAGCAATGATTGAAATAACATTTGCATTAACTGATTTAGAGTTTAATGATCGAGAAGGCTGCAATGAAGCAAAGGCAATGTGGGACAAGCTCATATCTGTGTATGGTGGAGATGAACATGTTCAAAGAGAAAAAGTGGATAGTCTAAGAGGACAACTTGAATCTATGAGGATGAATGAAGGTGAGAACATAATCCAGTACAGTACAAGACTAAAGGAGATTGTCAATCAAATCAAAGGAGCAGGTGGAACTATTGAAGAAAAGGATATAACAAGTAAGTTGTTAAGAACCCTTCTACCAGCTTATGCAATCCAAGTCTCTGCAATCAATGAATTGAGGTCTGTACCCAATATGCCAGTTTCTTTAGATGCTACTATTGGTAAGCTACATGCATTTGAGTTAAGTAATTTTGATAACAATGGTTCATCAGTAAATAAAGTTGAATCTGCATTTAGTTCTTTTCATATTGGTGAATTTGATGATTACAATGATAGAATGAGTAAGTACACTAAAGGGGATCACAGTGGAGCAAGTGAAATATTTCACAAGAACATGGAGGAAGTACACAAACTGTATGAGGAAATCAGAAAGCAAGAAGAGTTTGAAGCACTTTTAGCCAGAAGGTTACTGAGAGGCAAAGGTAAGTATAAAGGAAAACTACCTTTGAAATGTTTCAATTGTGATAAGATAGGACATATGGCTTCTAACTGTCCTGACAAAGATTCTACTGAAAAGAGAGATTACCAAGATGATAGACAGAAAGATAATCATTACAGAGGACACCGAGACTTTAGAGGAAGAGATAGAAAGTCATGCTTAATAGCCGATGAGGAATCCAATGATGATAAATCAGATGAAACTGATACAGAGGAAGTAGTTTATGTGGCTATCAAAGATGGATCAGATGAAGAAAGGTATGAAGAAATAGCCCTAATATCTCACATAAATACTAATGATTCTTGGATCATAGATAGTGGATGCTCACATCACATGACAGGTGATAAACACAAGTTTGTTATGCTAGAAGTCTATGATGGAGGCTATGTAAGATTTGGTAATGATGCACCATGTCCGATAAAAGGTAAATGATCCATAACACTTCTTGACAATGCAAGATGCAATGATGTTTATTGGGTTGAAGGTTTGAAATACAATTTGTTGAGTGTAGCACAGCTAAACAATACAGGATACCGAATAGAATTTCAGAAAGGAATTGTCAAAGTTCATGACAAGCATGGAAAGTTAGCTACTACCAGGACACAAACAAAAGGTAACACATTTCACCGTTTGTATGAAAAGATAGATGATACTTGGTTATGGCATAAAAGGTTTTGTCATGTAAATTTTGATAATTTGATCAAAATAAGTAAGAAGCACCGAGTAAGAGGTCTACCGAGTCTTGAAAAACCTGAGAATGCTATATGCTGAGGATGCCAGATGGGTAAAATGACAAGATCAAGCTTTACAAATAAGTCTTACACTTCCAAGGGAATTTTAGATCTTGTGCACATTGATCTTTGTGGTCCTATGAAAGTTCAAAGTTATTATGGTGATAAATATTTCATATTATTTGTGGATGATTACTCAAGGATGATGTTAGTTATGTTTTTAAAAGAAAAATCAGAAGCTTTTCAAATGTTTAAATGGTACAAGGCAAGAGTTGAAAATGAAACAGGAAGACAACTGAAATGTCTTAGATCAGATAGAGGAGGAGAGTTCACATCTGATGAGTTCAATTTATTTTGCAATGATCATGGTATAAAAAGACAAGTCTCTGCACCGAGAACTCCACAACAAAATGGAATTGCTAAGAGAAGAAACAGATCTATTGTGAGTTGTGCCAGAACCCTGATGATTGAAAAGAAAGTGCCACAAACATTTTGGAGAGAAGCAATAAGCACAACAGTTTACATCCTGAACTGAGTGCAACTGAAGAAAGGAACTTTGAAGACACCATATGAAATCTAGTGTGACAAGAAACCTAATGTAAGTTATTTTAAAATCTTTGGAAGTAGATGCTATGTACACAAAGATGATAGAAATGGCAAGTTTGATCAGAAAAGTGAAGAAGGAACATTTCCTGGTTATTCTTCTAGAAGTAAAGCATTTAAATGTCTGATCAAATCATCTAACAAAATAGTAGAAAGTGCAAATGTGAAAATTGATGAATTTGCAGAAAGAAATGACGAAGGAAATTCCAAAGAACCAGAAGATTATGAAGAATTTGTCTATGTTCAACCGACAAGTCTTACTGAGAAAACTGCAGAAGGAAATGAAGATAATGTCCAGTTACCGAGTGATGAAGAAGATCATATAGAGCCTATCGAGCATGTATTAGCCAAGTATGTCAGAAGACATCATGCATCAAGTCAGATTATAGGAGATAAGGATGATCCAGTGATGACAAGGAACAAACTGAGACAGAACACATGTCTGATATCTGAATTTGAACCGAGAATAATGAAAGAGGCATTTAACAGTGAAGATTGGATAAATTCTATGACAGAAGAGATTGATCAAATCAAGAAGAATGACACATGGACACTGGTCCCAAGACCGAAGGACAAAAATGTAATCAGTACAAAGTGGATTTTTAGAAACAAGCTGAATGAAAAAGGTGAGGTCATTCGAAATAAAGCAAGACTAGTTTGCAAAGGTTATGCTCAAGAAGAAGGAATTGATTTTGGTGAAACTTTTGCACCTATGGCTAGACTAGAAGGAGTAAGAACATTGTTGGCATATGTTGCTTTAAAAAATTTCAAGGTATATCAAATGGATGTCAAATCTGCATTTCTAAATGGTATATTAGAAGAATAAGTTTTTAATGAACAACCTAAAGGATTTGTTGAAGACAAGAATAAAGATCAGGTATGTAAATTGAACAAAGCTTTATATGGTTTGAAACAAGCACCTAGAGCATGGTATGAAAGATTGCACTCTTATTTGATCAAAATTGGTTTTATAAGGACAAGTGAAAACAACAATATGTACATGAAGAATGGTGAAAATGGAATACTGATCTCAACCATATTTGTTGATGATATTATCTTTTGTGGAAATGACTCTTTATGTAAGAACTTTGGAAATGAAATGAGCAAAGAATTTGAGATGTCATTAATCGGTGAGATAAAGTATTTTATAGGTTTACAGATACTGCAAATGAAAAATGAGATTTTCATTACTCAATCCAAGTACATAAAGGAAATCTTGAAGAAATTTGGAATGGAGGATTCAAAACCAGTAAGTACTCCTATGACTTCCAACTGTAAACTATCAAAGAATGATGAATCTGCATCTGTTGATGAGACACTTTACCGATCCATGATTGGAAAGTTGCAATATGTTGTTCACAGCAGGCCAGACATAACACATGTAGTAGGTATAGTTGCAAGATTCTCTGCAGATCCTAAGGAAACACACATGACAACAATCAAGAGAATTTTTAGATACTTGAAAGGCACTGAGGATTATGGTTTAGTATATCAGAAAGGAAATGACTTTGATTTAAAAGTTTATACCGATGCTGATTGAGCAGGCAACATTGATGACAGGAAAAGCACAAGTGGAGGAGCTTTCTTTTTAGGAGAAAGACTAGTGAGTTGGCTTAGCAAGAAACAAGGATGTGTTTCACAGTCAACAATAGAAGCTGAATACGTTGCTACAACATTGAATTATACCAACATAGCATGGATCAAACAACTGTTGGATGGAATAAATGAGAAAGTTACTGAGCTAGTAACTATATTCTATGACAATACTAGTGCCATTAACATTTCAAAGAATCCTGTTATGCACTCTAAGACAAAGCACATCTCTATCAAATATCATTATCTTAGAGAAGAAGCTCAAGAGAAGAAAGTGGTGTTGGAGTATGTTAGCACAAAGGAACAAATAGCAGATATCTTCACCAAGCCACTACCAAGGGACACTTTTGAGTATCTCAGAAGTAAGTTAGGGGTCCTACCCCTATCTTCTACTCACTGACCGAGTTCGGTGAAAGCATCAATTCGATGACTCTACAGAATATATTTTAGGAGTTGATGCTGATTTACACACTTTAGGATGTTTTCTAAATGTGTGTAGGAAACAATACAGGAAATAATACAAGGAACAAGAATTGAAGATAAATGCTCTGACCGAGACTAATTGACACACAACAGCAGAAAATCACTTCATACAGGACGAAATTATGTTCTTTACTTTTTGGCATTGTTGTCAAAGGGGGAGAAGACTAATGTATGGGGGAGAATTCTGATGATAGGAGGAGAGCATTTCGACATTTCAGAATCTCACAGCAATCCGAATCAATAAGGTCAAATCAATTGGTTTTGCCATCAATGCCAAAGGGGGAGATTGTTGGCATTTGGCATTATAACAAACAAGGAGAGATTGTTGGCATTTCAATAAGGATATTGAGAAGGTTGTTGATGATTATGGATATAACTGATTAAGGATATTTACTGTCTTAATATTATTATTTTGTCATTGATGTCAAGAAATTGATTTTCTAATTCAGTATGATGTTGCCATATCTTGAGAAGTATGATTTGATGAGTATAAAGATGTCGGTAAAAGACATAGAAAGAATATGATGAATAAGGGGAGAAATAAGTTATTCAATGGGCAACTATTACCGAGTTAGACAATGATGAGATCATGATGTTTAGATTGTTTTGATATCATACATATGTTATTGATTGTAAGGTTAATACTATACTATGTTACCAAGCAAAGAACCTAGTTGGTAAAACCCTAAGGAACCTAGTTGGTAAACCCTAAGGTTATCACTATCGGTTAATGAAGGCGGTATGTCTACCAAGTGAAGTTTAGTATTTACCGAGTTGCAACCAAGTAATAATAGAATGCATTGAATGAATAAAAGCATTATTTAATGAAGGAAGCTGATGAGCTGGCTATGATTAAATGATTGGTATGTCGTGAATGAAGTTTGTTAAAGAATCTATGTCAAAGGAAAATCGACAGGAAGATCTACAACTCAGATTGAACCGCAATACCCTAGCACAAGTTCCAAGAAATGTATGCAAGTTCCAAGGCAGGGTAAAATGTTTTCAGATCGAAGGATACATTGAACCTGGTCAAAGTTTGAAGATCTGATAGTTATGATTGATCATGGGAAATGTGATCAAGGAGATTAAGCGGTTGGCGAATTGTTTATAAATAAGGAACTATTGATAAACAAATACATGAGGGCAAGTGTATGCACATGGATGCTACATAGTGATTACTGAGCACAGAAGCTTGAAGACCTGTTTGAATAACAGAGTATAGAGCCCAGCAGATGGACAAGATTAGTTCTATGTCTATATTGTATTGAGCAAATAAGAATCTGCTTTGGCATTTTTAGATGTGAAGTTGCAGATAGATTTTTATTACTGTTATTTTGTAAAGTGACAGAAAATCTCTTAATCGAGTGGACTTAACAGTCTTATTTGTAAAACCCTCTAGCAAGGTGACATTCTGATTGAGTGTTTGAAATCCTTTAACAAGGTCACTTCTAACAAGGTGAAGATCCTAACAGATCTGAGGGAAATCCCTTAACCGGGTCACATCTAGCAATGTGTTTGTAATCTTTAACAGGATTTGCTTTTAACCAAGCATACTCTAGAAGAGTATATTTCTTAGTGGGTCCGAAATCCCACAGTGGTTTTTCCCTATTTGGGTTTCCACGTTAAATCTGGTGTTATGAGTATTATGATGTTTATATGCTTTTGAGTTTGCATGTTTAGCAGTTTTGGTTATATTACTGAAGTATAGGTTACCGAGGTTGAATCTGATGTTTTTATGGAAGATTAAGTTTGTATGATTCACCCCCCCTCTCATCTTATTAGTTTGGCATCTGCACTTAACATTAAGTATCAGAACTATCAGATAGTTCACCTCAGACTGAAGGAAGTCACACTTCGCCAAATTGGCATAAAGTTGATTCTCCCTCAAGCAATATAGTACCTGATGTAAGTGACCCTCATGCTCTTCCATAGTTCTAGAATAAATCAGAATGTCATCCAAGAATACAATGATGAAACGATCTAGGTAGGTGTGAAAAATCCCATTCATGAGGCTTATGAAAACTGAAGGCGCGTTCGTCAACCCAAATGGCACCACTATGAACTCATAGTGACCATAACGAGTACGAAACACTGTCTTATGAATATCTGCATCTCGAATGCACAACTGATGATACCCAGATTTCAGATCCATCTTAGAGAACACCTTGGCTCCCTTTACCTGATCGAAAAGATCATCTATACGAGGCAATGGATATCGATTCTGGATGGTTACCTTATTTAGCTGTCGGTAATCAATACATAACCGAAGAGAACCATCCTTCTTCTTAACGAAGATAATAGGCGCACCCCAAGGGGAAACACTAGGATGAATGAATCCCTTGGCCAACAATTCCTCTATCTGCAACTTCAACTCACTCAACTCCTGAGTAGTCATCCGATATGGAGGTCTCAAAATAGGTTATGCACCAGGAACCAAGTCTATGCAAAAGTCTATGTCTCGCTTCAGAGGCATACCAGGAATATCCAACGGAAACACGTTAGCATACTCTCGAAGAATAGGGTGACTATCAAGAGTGATTTCTCAACTCTTTGACTCAACGACATCCTCAAGGGTAACTGCAAAAAGCTGACACCCTCTACGCATGCACTTGTATAGCAGAAATCATAAATAGGGATATCGGTCTCTGAACTCCAACAACCTCCACTTCTTTGTCAAGGTCATCTAAACACTCCACTATCTTCTTGCGATAATCTATGCGAGCACTGTGAGATGATAGCCAATCCATCCCTAATAGAACTCCATAAGAACCCAAAGGAATGACTCGAAGGTCAACTGAGGTAACTATGGTTCCTACGTCCAACTCACAACTGGGAATAAAGGCATCTATAGAAACACAGACACCTGTAGCCAACTCTACTTGCCACCTATCCACTTGCTTAGCAGGCGTGAGTCCGCACTGCTCCACAATGGACGAAGAAATGAAAGAATCCGAAGCACCAGAGTTAAAAAGTACATAGATAGGGATTCCATGCAACATACCTGCTGCCTCAATAACTGTACCCTGATGATCAGCCTGGCGGTCATCCACAACTGCAAACACTCTATGGGATCTACTTGTATCTCCCACTGTAGGCTCTGATGTTGTTGGCCTCTGACTACCAGTATGGTGGGAACGCTGAGGGCACTGCGTGACTATGTGACCAAACTGCCCACAAGAGAAGCAAGCTCCTCTACCTGGTCCTCTATTACCCGATGACCCACTAGACTACTGAAAACTTCCCCGACTAGGGGTGTGAGATGCACTCTACGAGGACTACTCTGAAGGGCCTTATTTTCCCCTCTGAGTTCCTGTTCTTCCTATACTGAGAGTTGCCACCTTGCTGGCCTTGGAACTGTTTCGGTTTTGATGGTTGTTGTTGCTGCTGCTGCTGTCCACCCTTAGCGGGTGCCTGAGGATTCCTAAACGGTGCAGTTGATTGAGATTGATTTCCTTGAGCTTTGTTCCCATCGGAAGGTGCACTCCCTATCTGCACACCTGACTGACCACCTAGTGCACGGCTAAGGTTCAACTCAACCAATCTAGATTTCGCCATGACTATCTCAACTGAAGATGGCTCAAACACCCTCACTCCACTAATGCAGCCATTCAAACCTCTCAAGAAGTGTCAAACAAGCATAGCCTCATCATTACCAATCCCAACATACTGTTTGAGCTCATAGAACTTGTGCTCATACTGGTATACTGTCATACCATATTGATGCAAGGCATATAACTCATCTGCTTGAGTCTGCCTCCACTGAGGTGAGAGGAATCGTGCCCTGAATCTCTCCAGAAATAGCTCCCATGTTATAGTGTTAATGCACACACCGATCTTCTCCTCCTCTAGTCTCCACTAGATCGAAGCAAAACTATCGAGATGCATAATGACACATCTCGCCTTGGACCTCATCAAGTCCTTCATGTGACCCAAAGAAGGTGGATCTCGGTTAGCTGGAATCTCCCTCCTCTTGAGTGTTCTCTCTCTCTCTCTCTCTCTCTCTCTCTAGAACCTGCTGATGCGACTCCTCAACCTCAGCATGAATAGGCTGATCAACCTCAAGCCTGGGGCCTAACATGACTAGAACCTCCTAAAACATCTGTCTCAGCTCTTCCCTTTCGGGAACCTGCTCTCCTACATGTTGATAATCCTGATGAACTGACTGTTTCGGCTCAACACTCTTATGAGTGGGTGGTGGTGAAGGACTGTGACAGTCAGAACCACGGCCCCGTCCTCCACCTTTGCCTCCTTTGCGACCACCCGTACAACCACCTCCCCTAGCTTTCCTAGCCATGACCTGGTACCATAAAAGAGAACACGGTTAAGATCTACAACAAGGATAAACCAAGGGAAATACAAACATTAAGACCTAAGAAACAAGGTCAAACTGAATAGGCTTACTACAAACCTAGAGTACCCAGTATTGAAACTTGGGCTCTGATACCAAATGTAATGCCCCACTAGGAACCCTAAAGGAAAACAACACAACTAGGCAACTAAAGGGTGAAATATATATTTTTAAAAAGATTAAGTGCATTAATTATAACAATTGCACGTTTAATAACACAACAAAAGTCTAACACATGATTTCTTAAGGGTTACCAATGAAGATTAATTCGTAGATTATAATAACACCATGGTTAATCCAATTGTCCATTTTAATTAGGTAAATTAAATGCTTGAGAATAAACCTACACATACATCTAAATTCCATAATGAAAGAATCAAAGCATTTCAATGCATTTATTTATCCATATTTCATTTATACATAAGATCAAAGCAACTGAATTAACATACATTCCACTAATATAATATTACAATATCCATAAATACATGGCTTCCAAAAATACCATAGAATCCAAAAGTTACAATATCAAGGTTAAATAAAAGTTTGATACAATGACCACAAGGTCTCAACTGAACAAAGATCACGAACATGAGCTGGTACATGAACCACGAACCAAGAAACAATAGTAAAGCCTTTCCTCGCTTGAAGATATAATCTAGAACATCTGATGGGAAGTGGCACTACCACCCGACCATGTGATCCCAAAATGGAACCACCCCACCGTGCTAGGAGATAGTAGAAAACCCTCAAGCAAGAAAAATAAGACAAGTACGAAAGAACTACACGACTCCGCAAACATCCATGTGACTCAACTCACAAACACTAGTGACTCTAAGGAGAGTGTCATCACATGGCTTATGGTGGTTACCCTGGTAGGCCTCCATAGGTCCCGACCTCCATCCTGGGTTATCCTGGTAACCTCTTCCAAACCTTCAGCTCCATCTAAGCCTCATGTAGACCCTACCAATCCTTTCGTGAAGACAAGGTGACAGGTTTGCCATTCCAGGCCTTCTCACCACATCCTGAGCCTATACAAGCACTCAACCATGTGCGAGGCACATTATTTTAATTAATATTTTAACTACCCACCCCCTAATCAATTATTAGGTTATCACTTCTTAACTGACTTTCGAGGGGTTATCCTGCCATCCACTTCGGGCACGACCCCCGCTCGAAATACACTCTCTCTCATAGGACACTATCAGGAAAGGTCTCTCTACGAGAACTCTATGGCGAAATAGATAACCATATCTAATCCTGACAAACCACAGGTGAAGGATACAGAATCACTAGCCCAAGATTAACCATTTGGAAACATAACACACAATGACTCACATCAACGGGGTTATACAACAACACCTGACCAAGGGGGTATAACAACATATGACATAATGACAACTCAACCAAAATTACAACGAGATTAAGCTTGACTACAAATACCATTTACACAAAATCCTAATACAGGCAATCTTTTCTTTAAACAACCAAAAGCATAAAATACTTGCAATTAAAGATTTTCCCGAAAATAAGAAAATACAACTATATTAACACAAGGAAATCAATGTTGTCATTTGTCCAATAAAGTTAAATAAAATCACATTAAAATTAACCCCCTAAATATATGTTCATGATTTATTAACAATAGACCCGATTAGATTATATCAACGATCTAAATTAAATTCCAAATTATATATAATAGTATAATATAATTACATAAATATATATTGTTCAAATATAATATTATATAATTATATCACATTAAAATATATGATAAAAAGAAGTTTTAATTTTGAAATATTTTTCATGTCCAATAATTACATAATAACTTACAGAAAATACTATATATATATATATATATATATATATATATATATATATATATATATATATATATATATATATATATATATATATATATATATATATATATATATATATATATATATATATATATATATATATTTACATATTAAAAAAAATTAAATAAAACCAAATTAGAAATTTCGATGACCAATTTTAAAGAAGCGCAGTTTTCAAGGGCGAATTTATTAAAGCCTGGTAGCTTGCTACCATAGGGCAGCATGTTGTCGTACGGTAGCACAACTACTCGCACGGTAGCGTCTGCTACCCTACGGTAGCATTGCTACCCGCACGGTAGTGTCTGCTACCCTATGGTATCACTGCTACCGCATGGTAGCACATGCTATTGTCGGTAGCATTACTACCGCACGCGGTAGCCTGCTACCAACCCCCCCGATACAAAATAATTTTTTTTTTATATTTTTTATATTTTATATTTAAAAAAAAACTTCAATAACCCAAAAACATTAAATTTCAATAAGCCAATCCCTCTTCCGGCAATCCTGATAAATTCTTCTTCAACAAAATATTGCTTCCCAAATAATTATTTTCGTCACCAAAATCTCTGCTTCTTTCCCATGACTTCCCAAAAATAAAAAAGATGTATTCCCCTTTTAAACTAAAATTCTAGGTTGCATATATTTTTCCCCAAAACCCTGATATTTAATTTTAGTAATTAAAAGCGATTTTATTTATTTTTTCTAATTTCTAACAAAGGAATAAATTAACATGCAATAAGCAAAAATCATTTTTTTTTCTTTTCTTTTCTCATGCAAATTAATTAATTTCCTAAAAAAAGAATTAAAGCAATACTTTAATTCTAATTTATTATTTTATTCATTTATTTATTCTTTTATTCTTTTATTTATTTAAAATTCTAGGAAACAATAAATGAAATTAGTCTAATTTATTTTTCACTAAAATTTAAATAAAATATATTTCTAATATCATGCAGCTTGCAACTTAATTTAATAACTTCTTTTAATTAATTAAATTTATAATCTCAATGCATAAAATACATAATTCAAAAATACCAACTATGAGATAACTCCATAAATTTAATTAATTAATTAAATCCACTAAAACACACAAACTGAACAAACCCCAAGCAAAGACTCAGAAAAAGTCAAATGACAATACACGAAGGCCGAACAAACTGACATGACGACCAACTGACGACACTCACAAGAGTGTAATTGGTTAAAATAGGGTCAACTACTACCTCCTCCACTTCCATCGGACAATATAAGGCACACTCAGACCTGTGAAGCTAGGTGGAGACGATACCCTATACCTACCCGATACTTGTACCTACAATATCCTGCATTATCGAACCACACATGCATATATACAATATAGAAAACATGACATACACATCGATGAAGGAGAATTGCGACGTTCCCTGTCTCATCGGAGTGAGTGAAGGAAAATCGTCCCCTTGCATCCAATACACTCGCAGACACACAACATATAATTTCACATTGCATAGATAAAGTAAAGTGTCAGTACATAGCAATAATCCATAAAATGCCATAAATCACAAGTACTGAAATACTGCAAATAAATTATGCATCTCATATCCAGATAAAACATGAAATAATGTCATATAAGTCTGTATAACACATCATGGTAATGTATCCACTAAAAGTAAACAATATTAAAATATGAGTCTAATAAGTTCAAACGAGGAGGGGTACTACAAGATAGCTCATCTAAAATAGCCTAAAATCGAAGGGGTATCCTCTTACTCCTCACTAAAAAAGTCTTGGTGAAATGAGGGTCTTGTGGTTTGGCTTCAAATTAACACTAGAGCCACTTCTTGGGGTATAGGTTTTTCTTTGCCCCTTTTTATATCCGATTGCAAAATATAGTTGAGGTCGAACCATAGGGTGATGAAATCCATAGGCATACCTCCCATATAAAATAAAAATGGGAAGATGTGTGTGTTCCTCTTGCACCTAGGTTTGCATGGGCACACAAGGGGAGAGGATAAACACACACCTTCAGAATAACACAAATGTGCAAGCACACCAAATACAGAAAAAAAAGGTTCTTTCCCTTAAGAAAATGAAATGTGAGCTATTCTAAAAACCACAAACACACAAATTACAACAAATATTTCAGTAGTTTAGATTGCTATCTTTTCCCAATGTTTTCCCAACAGCTTCACAAATCAGATTAGTAACATGAAAAACTCTAGCCTATGTGAATTGGACATGCTTGAAATGATTGAACCTAGAAAAAATTATACCTTTGTTGTTTACTGGGCAATTGTGTCACTGTTTTTTACAAATGTGTCTAAGAGTTTTGCAATTGTGGTGTAGAAAAGTAGTTGAGGTGCAAAACAATGTGACTATGTCATAGAACTATGCACTTACAGGCCAGAATACAATGACTACGTCACAAGATGTTGTAGATGTGGTTCATAATTCTTTCAACCAAAAATGACAAAATAAAAACATGGCTATGCACAAATAATTAAATTTCACTATCAAAGACCATAAAATTTGAAATGTAAGTTGCATGCACAAAAAATAGGTAATTGTTGTATTGAAAAATTAAGCAAATTAAATAACACAAAAATTGTAGTGCTAATGTTACAAAATTCCTGGCATGTGTGAAGAAAATGAGGCATTTGCATTGCTAAATTGATAGTTGAGTCAGAAAACCTACAATTGTGTCACAAATCTTTCAATTGCATGATAGAACCTCACAATTGCATCTCAAAATTTGTGTACTTGCAAAACTCAAGATTTTCTTAAATTTTTATTAGCATTAGGGATGTGGGTTCCATTGGGCATGTAAAAATGTGTAAGATAAAAAATGGGAATCTGTGTGAAACATCAACAGGTAACCATAAACCATAGGAAACACATAATTGTTCTAAATCTCAAACAACTAGAAAAATATATTTAAGAAATGCAAGAAACCAAATGAAAATAAGAATAATACCTTCAAGCATGCATCAATGTTAACTCCATTGCTCTTCTCACTTTTGAGTATGGGTAGTATGTTTCTCAAGATATAATTGTATTGTAGCACTATTTTAGCGCGATCTCACAAAACTTGAAAACTATGGTTGTTTATGATTGAAATGAAGGTTGCTTTTATATATTTTTAGATATTGATTAATGATGAAGATCCGAGGAGAAAGATTCATGATCAATGGTTACAATTTGATGAGAATAATTTATTGGTTGATAACTCATTGCATGATGGAGATAGATATAATTTATTGATCAATTAAGTGAATTGATTGATCTATTTAATTCAAAGTGAGTGTTAATTGGGAGGTGGAAGTGAAGACTTAATTAGCATTAAATAATAATAAAAATTTAATCATGTGAATGAGAGGAGAAAATAACTAAAATAAAGATTTTATTTATTTTTAGAGGAATTTAATTTAGAAAATTGAATAACTAAATAAATTAAAGAACTCATATAATTATATAAGACTTAGCTAATTAAATAATTACTTAATTATAGGAAATTGGAAGAGAAATTTAATTAAATAATTAAATTTATTTAATTAATATGCATGAGAGAAGAATAATTAAAATAATTAAATAGTAAAGATCATTTAATTATTTGTGCAAAGAGATTAATTAAATAATAAAAATCATTTAATTAATGTTGAGAGTATTAAAATAATTAAATAATTAAAAAATTCAATTATGAGTAAGGGAGGGAAGATTGAATTTTTTATTTGAATTAGAAGAATAAAGTTAGGTTAATTAAATAATTAAAATTATTTAATTAATTAAGAACAAAATTAGTAAAAATGTCATTCAGAGGTTGCGGACAATTTTTAGTGTCTACGAAAGTGACTAGAAATACTTCTCCATCATTGAAGGAATTATGCAAAGATTGCACCATTTTGTTGCTTGTCATTGTAAAGGTTATACATTGAAATTTCATGTTTTATGTTGTAGGAGAAATGGGTTATGAACCTTTTAACTAATTGTAGAAAAGTGGTAATGGATACATAGGATAGGCACATAAACCATTTGAGAGATTGTCCTCCTAAACTTTAAGGAAAACTAGCATAAGATGTGCATCGTTGTTAACTAACTCTTTCGAAGTGCAATAGGGTGATGCAAAAAAATTAATGCATATGCTTAACGAAGCAAGAGATCCCATATTAAATAACCTACTATCCTAGACATGTTCATTTAATTATCAATTGGGGACATATCTACTTGGATGATGTTAGAACTGTATGTGCAACCAAGGGTTATCCAAGATACCTATCAATTGTGTAAATAGAACTAACTAAATTCAAGTAATTAACCAAAACATGAACACAGATAGAATATAAACCTATCTAGACAACAATGGTTGTGGGTTACTAGCAAAGTGAGTTAGTAGTGGTTGTGAGTAACTGACAAAGTGACTTAGTAGTGGTTGCTTGTGGTGCACTATTATAACTATGGTGCAACTTTAATTCACAATCCTATGCTACTGATATATGTAACAAATTATATCTATCTAACTATAGAAGAACAATTACAACAATCAATCTATCAAAGTAATGAACAACTTAAGTAATGTTAAAATTAACAATCTAACTATAAAGAGTGTATATGTAGAAAATTGAATATGAGATCTTATGGTACAAGATATAGATGATTCAACATATTATCAATGGAGTACCTGCAATAAACACACACATGCAAATGCAAATATCTAAGCTAAAACACACATGCATGTAACGGATTTTCACTACATTGTTCTCCTACCAATCAAGATCTTGTGTTTGAAATATGGGTGCTCTCATAAGCATGTGCACAAGAAGCTACGATGAATGGATATGGAGATTGTAAAATGAAATGAAATGAAATAAATATGAGAAATCAATGAGATTAACACAATTATCAAATATGCAAATTATAATGCAAGAGAAAAGATTCAAAATGCAACTATGCAAATGATCAAGAGATTTGGTGAGCTTAGAAATGAGGAGGAGCAAGGTATTTATAGATGTTCTTAGGGTGGAATCAAAGTTCCAAGACAAATGTGGGATAAAATATTAGTGGGATATGTTTATCCTACATGCATTAGGCGAGTTTAATTGATGGATATGAAAAATGATAAATAAGGGATGAAGTGGATATGAGAGGAGTTTGAGAATAAAATGCATTTAATGGAATAATGGAAAATGAATGCAGGATATGAATATTGATATAATGAATAGTATAACAGAGAATAATGATATAATTAGGAATGAATATTATTAATGGATCGACTTGATGATGGAGGAAAAATTAAGATTAATTAAGAGGATATTTCAATGAAATTTTTTATGTGTCTACAAAGAGGATTATACTACCTCAATTGGCCTTTTCTTGAGGGTTGCAACCTCTAATCACAAAGTAGTCTTAACTCAAGATTATTATCAATCATCATTATTCAACAATACATAACAAATAATAATAACTTCACTTTTTAACTATAAAATCTAGCTAAATCTAGCCCCTATCATATATTCAAATATCTCTCAAATTTTGACAAGATTGGAATTTATGACACAGTCCCCAAAGAGTGGGTTAGTTACATCTTAGAAACTACTAAGAATGCCTGTTGATCCTTCCTAATACAGAGGATGACTTCTCCTATAAAATTGAAAGTAATAATTAAACTAATTGGGCTCACAATCCTAGTTGGACTCTTAGCCAATTGCATAATCAAAAGGGTAGGAAACGTGCAAGGATCGAATGAATAACATAATGAAGCATAACTCCACTAGCCTAGAAAATCCTCCATATCCTTCTAGTGGATTTATTCCTTAGTGAAAAGGTCAACACAACTCCTTAATAGTTACGTTTCAATCTACACCTTCTTGACCGTTTCCTCATGGGTCACAAGGAACATTCTACTTTGGTTGCGAGCTAGCATTCAATCCTTTAGCTGCAAGTTCGTATCTCAAAATAATAATTCATCCATATTATCACCATTTATAACATTATATGAGATTATATAAGCCATTAATATCCACAAAATACACTCATTCATTAAATGTTATATATCGGCTATCAAATTAAGATAAAGTTAAAGATCAAATCATTAAAACATAGAAATGTCTTGTGAAACATGAAATAGAACAAATAAAAAAATATCATTCGTAGATCCCATCACTCCCCCTAACTACACGTTTTCTTGTCCTTAGGAAAAATAAGTCATGTGATTATACTACGATGCAAAAAGAATATAGTCTACTAACTCATTGACAATGCCTATACCCTACATCATATAGAAGCCCTCCTATCATGTTATCTTCTCCCACCATTCCTTCTCTACAACCATATCCACCAACTTTCTTCCTGACTAATGCCAAATTGGACATAGGAATAGTGGTGGATGGAATGCAAGTGGAAGCCATTTGATATCATTGTCTAAGGAAACTTTGATGTACCTTGTGGCCCTTGGTTCCAATGCAATGTAGTTATAAATTGAATGGGGATCTTTCCTCTTTAGTTTAGGGGTAATCTCACTTCATCTATTTTGACAAAACACCTTTGTATCCTTTCCTAATTTAGCCACCAATGCTTTGAACCTTCTATTATCCTCTTTCTTGCATTGAATAATTTTATCAACCATTTCTTGTTTTTTAACGAGTTCCACCCATTCATCCACAAATTTCCCTAGTTCTACAAATTCTGCTCTTATTTGAAGGGGGTCTGACTTTCCCTTTCTTGATATGTTTGAAACAATTCTGCTCTTTCTTGTTCATTTCTAATGTAAGATGTAAGAGCCTTAAGTTGAACATCTCCTACATATATAAAGAGGTTCCAAGTAGCATTATAAGGAGAGACCAAGTTATAAAGGTAAAACTCACACATTTGATTTTGCATTTTTGGGATGGCTCTTGAATAAGAAACTAGAAATGAGCTTGATTAATGATGGAGATAGTAAGGTCATTTATAAGTTGACTAATTTGAAAACACAAAACTTTTTGTTGCAAATATAAGCAATATACTTGGGTTGATGATCTATAGCTCCTTATCTGATTTGCTAAGTTAGCCAACTTTTCCAAGTTGACTATCAATTTCTTCACCTTGAAGTCCTTCTCTTCCAATTCTACTTCATATTTCTCCTTAATATTTTCCTTCACCTTCTCCTATCAAATTTAGTGTGTCTATGCATTCCTCTTTTACTCCTCTTAGAAAGATCGAGGAATGGAGGAGTTTGTTTTGACAAGACTTCTTTAAAAAGAATTTGGAATCCCTCCACATAATCCTCAAGAGGTTCATCCTCCTTTTGGGAAATCCTAAAGATGTCTTCATTCTTCATATCTCTACCCTTGCGCTAATCCTAGTACTTCTACAAAAAAATCTCCTTCATTGTGTCTCAGCTTTTACTAATATTTATACCCAACCCCATACTGGTGCAGGGGCACTAGGCATGAAGACAACTTGGAGGACACCATGGAAGAATGAAAAGGAGGTGTATGGGTCTAATAGACTCAATTATGATGTCTTGAAGCCAATTATGGCATTTTATTGTTATGATCCTAATGTAATGATTAATTGTCCTAATGGACCTAATAAGGCCATAGGACCAAATATAGGATTTCATGGGTATAGAATTGGTAAGGGTCTCAAAGGTGTTTAGAACTATTTGATAAATCATTTTTATCCTTTAGAAGCCATTAGGTTGGGGTAGAAGTCCATTTCATAAGAGTTTTAAATTCAAAAATTTGAAAATAGTGGCTAGTGTCATTTTGGGGGGAAAAGCTAAAAACTTGTTTGTTAAGCATTTTAATCATGAATAACTGATGGATTTCGGTTTGGGAAGTTAGGGGAAGGTATTATAAAACCTTGGAATTCCATTTTGGTTGGGTTGGATGATATGGTACGGATGTTGTACGGATTTAACAGAAAAAGTGAATAAAACCTTCATTTTCTTGCAATTTCTTGTGTTTTGTTGCTTGAAAGTGATTGATATTTCATGGTATAAGCCTTGGGAAATCATTGAGCATTGTAATAAGTGTTTTTGAATGCTTTTGTAGAGGTTTTTGATCATATTTTTCTATTTATTTATGACTATACTTAAATTTCTGGGTTTTGCCATTGGCATTGAAGACACAAAATACAACTTGGAGCCATTCCTTGAATGTAGGAATCTAATACTCATGGAATGGGCTCCCTATAATTTTTACATTATTATTCTAACAATATAACTTGCAGGAAGAGTGGGTTTGTAGGTGATCACCGTGAGTTGGATGAAGGAGAAGTGAGTAGGAAGCATAGCAAGCCTATAGTAGCAGAAGATCTACCTTAACAAAGGGGTAGTTTAATGATTGGATATGTCTAATATGGTCTAGGAGAAGGTGTATGAACCTTGATAAAGTTGCGAAAGTGCTGAAAGAGTGGTTAATCAAGAAACCCTTGGTTTTGGAGCCTATTGGTGAGGGTTTTGGGGTTTGCACATTAAACAAGATCAAAGAACCTAAAAAAATTGGATTTTCCTTGGTTTGGAGTCATAAAAAACTAATTTTGAGAGTTTAAAGGTTGGGGAATAAGTATTTTATATACTTTCTTTGTAAAAGTGTGGGTTTTTGCATTAAAAATAGTCTCAGTCTTAGGACAACAAAGGCATGGTCCAAAACAACCATACCTAATTTTGATATATGTTGTAGTAAGCCGAAAAGGGTACCCAAGAAGCTATTTTTTTTTTGAAGTCATTTGGGAAAAATTGGAGAAACTGAATTAATTCAGCCTCAGGTGGCCTAATTGGGGCTCTAGGGCTAGTACCAAGCATAGTGGGGTTTAAGAGCATGGAGAAGTCTTGAAACCTTAAAAATAATTTAAACTTGTTGAATTGGGTTGGAATAAGTGGTTGAAGACACTAGGAGTCATAGTGGAGAGTTGGGTATTGATTTGCCCCTTTGAAGCCTTAAGGTGCCTTGGAAACACTAGGAAAATGCAAGGAGTGTGAAGCACTTGAAAACATATTTTCTTGAAGTCACCTAAAACCCCCGACCCTCTGCATCACATACACATGTCAAAGAAGCATCCTTCAAGGTTGCTAGGAAGAGTTTTAGTCTATAGGTGTCAATTGTGTAGTCATATCTATGACACAAGACAAAAAATGAACAAGAAAGTATTAGGATTCTTTGCAATCAGACCATAGAAGTTAGGCGTAGAAGATGTAGGTATGTTATTGAGAGGAGTAGCTTGCTATGGTCAGAGATTATGAACTAAAACATGATTGGTTCCACAAGGTTCTCCACTTCCTCTTCAACCATTATGGAGGGCGTTTGTTCTATTTTTGTGGATGCTCCTTATAGTTGGGGTCCCTGAGAAGATTTTGAGTCCCTTGTTGTATCTATTGTATCTTCTAACTCCTTTGTTGTGTCTAATGTATCTTTTAAATCCCTTATTGTGTCCACTATATATTTTGAACTTTGTGCAAAGGGAAAGAACCTTCCCAAAGCATCCCTCTGCCACCGCATACAATGAAAATTTTGAGCTTGCGAGATTCCATCTTGCACTTTTTAGTAAATAGTTTAAATTTTATCTCAAAATATATTGTTCTTAAATGTTGAAAACAAAACATTTAGTATAATGAAAACAAATAGCATAAAGAAAATAGAAAACAAACAAATCTAAACTTAGGGATCCTAGACCTTAGCACCATCCCCAACAACAATGCCAAAAATGACCGACTCTTTCTAAGTTCAATAGGTTGATGCAAACAAATCAATGCATACGCTTAATGGATCAAAAATCCCATATTAAGTAACCTACTATCCTAGAGGGGTTCATTTAATTATCAAATAGGGACATATCTAATTGGATGATGTTGTCACTGCATGTACAACCAAAGATTATTTAAGCTACCTATCAGTTGTGCAAAGAGAACTAATTGAATTCGAGCAATTAATCAAAACATGAATAATGCTAGAATGTTAACCTATCTGCACAACAATGGCTTCAAATAACTGACAAAGTGACTCAATAGTGGCTACAGGTAGTGTAGTATTATAACTATGTTGCAAATTTAATTCACAATTCTATGTTACTAGTACCATTAAAAAATTATATCTATCTAACTAAAGAAGAACAATTACAACAACTAATCTATCAAAGTAATGAAAAACTTAACTAATGCTAAAATCAACAATCTAACTATAAAGAGGATTGCACTATCTCAAGTGGTCCTTGCTTGAGGGTTGCAACCTTTGATCACAAAGTAGTCTTTACTCAGGATATCATCAATCATATAATTTATTCATTCTTCAACAATACATGACAGGATAATTAAAAAATATTAATTAACCAAAAAATCTAGTAGAATAGCCTCTATCATATATTAAGAGATCTCTCAAACTTTGACAAGATTGGGCTTTATATATAGTCTTGAGAAAGTGGGTTAATTAAAACTTAGAGACTGCTATGCACACTTTTTGATCCTCCGCAACATTGAGGATAACTTATTCTCCTATTAAACTTAAATTAACAACTAAACTAATAAGAGTCACAATCCTAATTGGATTCTTATTCAAGTACATAACATAAAGGATATGAAATGTGTAGAGATGAAATGAATGCCATAATGAAGCATGAATCCACTTGCCTGCAAATTCCTCCATATCCTTCAAGTGCATTTATTTCTTAGTGAAAATTTTGACAAACTTAATGGTTTGTGTTGGTATGGAAATATTAAGGTTCACCAATTAAGATAATAAAACCACTAATCTTACCTACGAGACTAATACATTAAAATATGGGTGAATCCAATAGATCTAGCCACGATCCAAATAGGAAAGGGGCTGAAATTCTGATTAGATTCATTGGTTTTTTTGCCACCCTCTTTTAGTTGAAATTTAGATGTGAATTGTGAAATTAGAGCAAGACAAGGGATAATTGAGGAGGAATGATAAAATTAGATTGCTATAGATATCCAACAAAGACAAAGATATGGATTTAGACAAAAGAAGAAGATTAGAAACCTGCTCTTGAAAGTTTGGGTTGATTTTTCGGGATCGGGTTGTGCAAGATACGCTTTGGTCCTCCAATTTTTGCTCTGTCGAAATCTAAACCTATTTTTTTATTGTCATCTCTGTCAAAATCTCTGAGTACAACTTCTGAGTCAACTTCTTGCACATAGAAAGTAAGAAGAAAGGGTTGTGGATAGGGGTCTGCCTTAGGTCGAACCCCTACTTTAGGAATTAACCTTGATATGTATAATTCAAATACTGAAGTAAATGCTAGGAGATATACATTAGATCTGCAATGGTCGATATATATATTGATGATGCAATGCTCTTTAGTTATGATCATAAATGTTGTAGGTAATGACATGACAAACACATGAACATGAAAGACCTAATAAAACACACATGCTTGCATGAAGATTGATGTAACTTTGCTCCATAATGCTTGAGAATGCTAGATGATGAATACTTGAATGTGCGAGTCCTAGGTATGGAGTCTTAGATTTCTTCTAAGTCTAAAATGATTTATATAGGATTCCCTAGGTAAATTACTGATTTGGCTGACCTCTAATGGTTAAGTGTAGCCATGGGGACTAAAATCTATTAGAGAGGGAGAGAGCCCACCTAGATTCAAATTGGGTCCAGTTTAAGGGGGACTAGGATAGTTTGGGGGACCTTGGTCTAGGACCAAGGTTCTCCCCACCTTGGTCCTCCAAAAACAAGACCAACAACTCAAAAACTGGGGGAAGGCAACTATAGGATGGGGCCCACTTAGTGTTGTCAACAGGTGACATAAAAGTTGGAGTAAAGAGATCCAAAATGGACCTAGGGGGAATGGAGATAGGACACACTAAAGTAGGAGAACAAACATGAAGTGTGAATTGTATTGGTTATAATTTATGATGCTACATTTAACCCCCACTTTAATGAGAGTATGAGCCTATGCAAATACTCGTGGTATAATAGAAAGATGAGAGAGAGGAGAAACCAGGAGCAAGATCACAAGGAGATAAGACACCACTAATTTTGAGGAACCAAGCCCCTAATCTTAGGATCTTAACTCACACTATCACATGGAAGGACACACAAAACAAGACAAAGATAAAAAAAGCCAAACAAAGACAACAAAGACAACAAATACAAAAGACACACAACACAAGGGGTTAGTACTAAAAACAAAAAATTTCCAAGTCAACTAGTTGAAGAGACCTCGATAGTCAAATGTTTCAGCCACTCTTATCATTCTTGGAATGCTATTCCAAGAACACAAGTTGTCACATGAAAAGAGAAAGAGAATGCATCAAGTGATGAATCATGATCCATAAATATAAAAACTATGAGGTCACAAGGAAGAGAAAGGAGAGAACATGGACACCACAAGCTAGCAACCTAAATTATGCCATGTGATCCATGAGGAGAAGAGCAAGGGAGACTATGGAATTGACAGATTAGCAAGCTATGTTATGTAAGGTGGTCCATGAGAACATGAATACTCACGAGATAAGAAGTTATGTTATCTTGCATGTTTCCTATAGAGGAGAGTCAGAATAATATAGCAAGTTGTGTTATGCTAGTTCCACTCATCTTGAAAAAGGAAGAGTTGAAAGGTCTAGCAAGTTGTGTTATGCTAGCCAAGTCACCCTGCTACATATGTTGCCATTTGGTTTTAGGAGTTAAGCATCTCATCTAAGATTTAGGTTTGGTTTTGAGTATGCAACAACCTTTATAAGACCTACAATTTAAAAATAAATACATCTAGTTTTGGGAACATCTCATATAAGAGTTAGGTTTAGTTTTAAGAATGTATACCCCATATAAGACATATAAAAGGTCTGCATCTATTTTTAGGAATGAAGCATCTTGTTTAAGAGTTAGGTCTGGTTTCAAGAATGTATAATTAACATAGAAGTATGTTGATGTCTTAAGGAAGATAGAAACAAGGATACACACCTTCAACACAAATGAGATATCTCGTAGGCAACAATGTACATAAATCCAAGCTAAAGAAGTATTGACTCTTATAAACAAGGAAAAGATAATTGTAAAAGAGATATCTTGCAACAAATGTAAAGGGAATCCTTTGGAGGAGAAGGAGGAAGAGATATTTTATCAAAGAAATCTATCTCCAAGAGAAGATTTTGAAAAAAAATAACATCATTGACCAAATGAAATGAAGGAGAACAAGAATTTACACCTTCCCCCTATATCTAGTTAAAGGGATTCTTCAAGGATAATACACTTTTGACCCAAAATGAAGGGTTTGTTTATAATAGACATACGGTGTCAAGTGAAGAAGAGGTTGTTCTCAAGGATCACACCTCTTTCATAAGCGATAATCCATGAGAAAAAAAACAACTTCACAAAGGAATAACATCATATCATAATCAAAATCCCAGGAAAAGTGGATCCTTAGAAATGATATGAGATAGAGGATAGAATCAATGCCCTCCAAGAACGGGGGCAAGGAGAAGGATTACACAAACTCCAAAGAGAGATTATACATAAAAGTTGTACCACTCCAATAAAAGAATAGGTCCTAACCAAGGAACACACACGTACTCACATGAAGAATCATTCAATGTGATAAAAGACATCAAGATATGCAAAATACAACTCAAAAAAGGAGGAAACCTTCAAAAGGAGATAGGATTGAATATGATATCCTTTCCCCCCAAGCAAGAAGACAAACAATAATTATGTTGTTGTCCAAGTATGATTGGAACTAAAGATGTATCACCATTCATGACAAAGAGCCCCTAATAAGGTTAAACTACTAGTGCCATAGGGTGAGGAGAAGCATAACAAGGATAATGGCGTGCTAGGGCACTACCTCTTCACCAAGAAAAACTGCAAGATCAGTTGTAAGAGAAATCCAAGCTCGATTGTATTAGTATTGAACAAATTCTTTAAAAGCTTTAAAATTTCCAAGAGAATGAGAATAACACCGATGAAAAAAATAATACTCATCACCTTCTTTATTCTTATTGTTATATCTTATGAAAGGAAAAATAAAATTCTTATCATACTTCAATCTCCAAAATATTCTTGTAGCTAATTTGTCTTGATTGTCAATATGGGTAGGTCTTATCTCTTGAGATGGAGGACAAGATGTGCTAGTAGAAGGAGAAGGATTGTTTTCTTTAGGCAAAAGAATTGGTAATGACAGAGGAGGATTATTTTCTTGCAGTAAAGGAATTGGTAAAGGAGGAGGATTAGTTTTTTGTGGTAAAGGAGGAGGATTATTTTCTTGTGGTAAAGGAGGAGGATTATTTTCTTGTGGTGAAGGAATTGGTAAAGAAGGAGGAGGATTATTTGTGTAGAAGCATCTTTGGATGGGTGATAGTTTTTATATATTGCAAAATAATCCTTAAGCATTTGAACCTTAAGCAGATCTTCTATAGGTGAGTGATGAGGATGTCCTAGACCTTCTGTACTAGCTTGTGAAGGAGGGTTTATAGGGACCTTTATTCCTTGTTCATATTTTCCAAGTCCTTGTCTACTATAACCTTGTTTTGAGATTATATCATAACCAATCCTATAAGACATTTTAAATTGTGAAGAAGGACTATTATTAGGAATTTCTTTAAAATTTGTAGTGTAAGGACACATAAAGGAGTCAAATGGATAAGTATATGAGAAATGGATATCCCTTGTGGGGAAATTTGCCTTTCTCTCATCATTGATGTCCTCTTTGATAGGTTGAGAAGTATGGTCCTCATCATCTAAAGCTTCATCTTTACTTAATGCTATGTGAGCAGATAGATCATGAATAAAATGCATAATATCATCTTCCCTACAAATATGTTGATGATTAAGATAAGCTCTATGAGAACAAGGAGGATCTAGAGAGATGACACATCAACATTTTTATCTTGCCCCCCTTGCACTAGAATATGCACACGAGAAGAAGATGGTGTCATGTTTCTCTTCAATAATTGCTCTCCATTAGAGAGATCATTGATAGGAGTATTGAATTTTTCCTCATTTGCATGAGATTCCCTAGGAGAGGTAAGAGTATTAACTTTTTCATTGGCATTTCTATGGTTATCATTGTCTACAAAAGCTTTTATGTGATCTACATATGTAATGAATTATATTAAAAATATCATCATAAAACAACATGCAATATGGATAAAAACTTCGAGACATGATTTGCAAGTAATAAATATCTTTGAAATTCTAAAGATGCAATATGAAAGAGTACTATGGATGAAAAAAAGTAATGTAAAGTGCAAGAAACCATTATCCAACACATGATTTTGAGAAATGGAAGTAAGGAATGATGTAATCACATGTGAAATAGAAATCAATCCGATTTAGTAAATTCCATTATGAAAACACCCATAATCAGATTTGAAAATATGAATTCATGCAATGTAATTCACATTAGGTTCACCAAAATGTATTGGTGTGGAAAAATTAGGGTTTCACCAACTAAGATAATAAAACCACTAATATTACCTATGGGACAAATACATTAAAAGAGGGGTGAATCCAATAGATCTAGCTACAATCCAAATAGGAAAGTGGCTAAAATTCTAATTAGATTCATTGGTTTTGTTTGCCACCCTTTTTTAGTTGAAATTTGGATGTGAATTGTGAAATTAGGGTAAAACAAGGGATAATTGAGGAGGAATGGTAAAAACAAATTGCTACAATAATCCAACAGAGCCATAGATAGGGATTTGGGTAGAAGAAGAGAATCAAAATCTGCTCCCAAAAGCCCGAGTTGATTTTTAGCAACTAGGTAGTAGAGATCCGCCTTGATCCTTCAATTTTCACTTTATGCAAATTTGAACATGTTCGTCATCATCAACTCTGTCAAAATATCTGAGTACAGTTCCCGAGTTAACTCCTTGTACACAGAAAGAAATAAGAAATGGTTGTGGATAGGGGTTTGCCTTAGGTCAAACTGTGGTTTACGAATTCACCTTGAATTGAATAGTGTAAATACTAAAGTAAATGCTCAAAAATATGCCTCAGATCTGCAATGGTTGGTAGAAATATAAATGATGCAATGTTCTTTAGATATGATCACAAAGGTTGGATGTAATGGCATGACAAACACATGAATATGAAAGACCTAATCAAACACACATGTTTGCATAAAGATTCATGTAACTTTTCTCCATAATGATTGAAGAATGAAATGTTGTCTTGAACTTGAGAGTGCTAGAAGATGGATGCTTAAATGCACGAGTGTTAGGTATGGAGTCTTAGATTACTTCCAGGTCTAAAATGAATTGATATGATGCCTTTATTTAGGTTTCCCTAGGAAAATTACCGATTAGATTGACCTTCAATGGTCAAGTGTAGCCACAGGGACCAAAATCCATTGAGCAGGGAGAGAGCCTGCCTAGATTCAAACCGGGTCCTGTTTAAGGGGGACCAGGATAATTTGGGGCACTTTGGTCTAGGACCAAGAAGGTCCACACCTGGGTCCTCCAAAAATAGGACCAACAACTTATAAATCGAGGGAAGGCAACTACAAGATGGGGTTCACTCAACAGTGTCAACAGGTGACATCCGGGTTGTTGTAAAGATGACCAAAATAGACCTAAGGGGAATGGATATAGGACATGCTAAAATAAGAGCACAAACATGAGGTGTGAATTGTACTAGTTACGATTTATGATGCTACATACTTTTGTTTTGATCGACACCTTGATTGTATTCTCACAGGCCACAATGAATATTCTGCTTTGGCTGTGGGCTAGCAGAAAATCCTTCACCTATAGGTTAGTATCTTAAAACAAGCATTCATCCACTTTATCACCATGTTTATAATATTATGAGATTATATAATCCATGAATATCCGCAAAATACACTCATTCATTATAGGTCATATATCACGTATTAAGTTAAAAGAAAGTTCAGGATGAATTCTTTAAAACATAGAAATGTCTTGTGAGAGATAGAATACAATAGATAAAATAGTATAATTTATAGAGCCCATCAATTGTAAAACACTTTATGACATTCATGTATAATTATTTCACATGGTCATGTGGGTCTCGTTTCCCTTTATATTTTTCTAGTTTTGGGACTTCAAAATTCTAAGCGAAAGGGTTTGATGTTATTGATTTGTCAAAGGGGGAGGGATATAACTCTTTTAATTTGTGCAGTTTTGTTGTTGTTGTAAAGTATCTATTTGCATCTCCTTGAGGGTGTCCTTATTCTCTTTCCACTCTTGGGAGAAGACCTTCCTAAGAGTTGGATATGGCACATGTTGTGTTGGTTGTTGATAATATGACATTTTTTGATAATTAGGTGGTTGATATTTTTGGGGATGTTGTTGGATAAGTGGTTGACATGTTTGATGTTTTATATAAATGTTTTTTGGATAGGTGGTTGTTGTTGATATGTGGGTTTATATGTCAGGGGTTGTTGTGGTTGTTGTTTGTATGTAGGTTGATATATTTAGGGTTGTTGTTTTGGTTATCATTGGTATATAGGTTCATATATTGAGGTCCATTATTGCTATATTGTTTGTAATGTCCATGGTTATTGTTGGTTTATAGGTTGATATGTTGGGGATTGTTGTTGTGGTTATTTTTGGTCTATAGGTTGATATGTTGGGGGTGGGTGTTGGGTAAGTGATTGTTGTTGATATGTGGGAGGTAGTGTGTACTATTTTCCTTGTTGGGTAGATGGTTGTTGGGAGATGAAATGTGATGTTTTAAGAGGCAATGGATATTAATGTTATTGTTAGGATGATGTTCGTTGGGAGATAAAATATGTTGTGTTAAGGGGTGATGAATATTATTTTTCTTGAAATGGGTATTTTTGGTTGTTAGGTTGAGATGTAGGAGGTACAAGGTAAGGGGTATAGGTTGTTATGTAGAAAGTACAAGGTAAGATGTATAGGTTGTTGTGATGAAGTGTAAGATAAAATCATCATTAGTTAAGGAATTGATAGTTTGGATTAAAAAAAAGCAGACAAAGAATGGATTAATTTCATCATGGATGGGAATGATGTTTGAGTTTGATGAATGTTTTTATTATTTAAAGTGGATTGAATCCTAAGGTGAGTGGGGTTAGATGATGTATTTTGTTGTAAGGTAGTTGAAATCATAGTCCTATTAGAATTAATAGGATTAGATGATGTTGAACTAGGAAAAGTAGCAAACACTTCTTCTAGTGGGGGATAGCTATTAATATCATAGGTGATTACTTGTCACAAGCTTCAATGTAATTATTTTTTTAAGAGTTGATGTAACTATGGGTTCTTGCATGGTGAATTTATTTCATTTGGGTTGGTTGATGTTATAGGTAATTGTTATAAGTTAGGGCATATCATAAAATGGTTTTGAAAGGTGGATGTAGCTATGGTGCCCTTCCTAATGAGGTTACTTAGTTCAGATTGGTCAAAGTTAGGGGATAATTTGGTACCATCCTCTACAAGTTGTTCTACGAAATATTTTTTTATCAAAAATTATAAGAAGATATAGATAAGTTTCATTAAGCTCATGTTTTATAACTCAATAGACCTAGGAGAGTATTTAGGTTAGTTTACCATGTCTTTGTCAATTCTAAGGTGGGGATGTAAATTATCTACTTGACTATACTAATTAGTTGCAAATGGATTTGAAGTTGCAAGTTTTTCTTTTGTTGTGACCTAGTAAGGGGTAGCATGAAGCTATTGAATCTATTTTTTTATGATTTTTTTGATATTTTGGTTGTTTCTTTTTTGGTTTTTAAAAATCTTAATCCAAGAAAAAAAAAATATTAGAAAACTAAGGCTCAAAAATAAGTTACCTTGTTGGATTCAAGTGGGGATATTCTAATCTAACAATGAAAATTCTAATCTAACAATGACAAGCATAATAACCACAAGAAAAATCCTATAGTTAATGAAGTGGAACTGACTTCTAGTGTCAGATCATAATATAATTAACCATGATTACCATCTATTGGTATGAGTAATAGCTAGGGAGTATTGCATTGAATGGGATCCCTTAACAAGGATGGTTAAAGGATTCACCTAAGGCTAGCTTTATCGAAACACATAGAGGTACATTGTGAATAAATTCAAGGGGTGATCTACTTACCTTTTTTTTTGAATGGTAAGTGCTATCGTTAATGGGGATAGCTCCCTATATTGCTGGAAAAAGAAGATTACATATTATTTCAAGCATAAAACTAGACTAGATTGTGCCTGCTAGACACGACTATAGACACCCAAGCTAAACTGCCTTATATCCAGACACTTCTCTAAAATAAAACAAAGACACTTAGCCAACAAGCCAGTTACATGTTTCCACCAATTGCTTGGTATATCACAGCCGCATATTCACCTATATTGATGGAATTGCGGGTGGATTGCTCAGGAAGCCACCATTCCTTGGATTCAGTCAGTCTTCTGAAAGGCGCCATGTATCCGTTAAACACAACACATCTGAAAAATTCCCATGCATTCTCCCCAAATGCCTTTATTCGCTCGCGCTCTTCCTTCCTCACCTCCTGTTTGGCCATCTCCCATATGGTATCACTGTCAATGGAGCCACCACTATTCCCCTCATCCGTTTCCTCAGTTTCATCATTTGAATCCGAGGATAAGTAATTTTCAAACTGAAAATACACCTTCAAAATGCTCACTTTGACTCCCTCTTCCAGGCTTAATATGGCATTAGCAACATTGTCTGCAATGAATGGCTTCACAATTCCATCAAAGAGTTCGATCGCATGTTCCCCATAATCAATGACATCGACTAGGGGTATAAGGATCACATCCAGAATGGCTACATCACACCAGTGTCTCTCAAAATTAAGAGTGATGCCCATTAGCCCTCAGATAGCATCATAAACGTAATCTTCGGTGATAAACAAGTTTCTTAGTTGTGTTCCCAGCGCATTTTCATAATTGACACAACTAACATCTCTGAAATGAGCCATCTGCAACAACCTTTACTCTGTGTACACCACACTGAAAATAGCACATTCAACAACTGGGTTACATATCTTCTGGAAAGCATTTATAGAAAGAAGCATGTTACAAATCCCAATCATTATTGCTCCGCCAATATCTACTAGATTCTAATTCTGAACTGAAGCAATCTCAAAGTGATGAGGTGTCCCTAACTACAAACGGTACTTCCCAAGGGGTCTGGTCGAGACTTTTCCATGTGATGATTCTTTCTACTGCCAAATTTTAGATGTCGAGACCAGAACGGTGACACCATCCTTCCCAACTATCAGAGTCGTACTAACCTTCAAACTTCCGAGGAATATATCATTGCCACCTACAACCCAAGATCGAGTGCTAATCCATATAAAGCTGGTTTATTACCCGACACCATGGTGTGGGGATTCATGACAGTCCTTCAAGCATTGTCTTGTAATATCATCCGTTGCCGAGACTTGATTGAAAGAGACATGATCATCATTCTGTCCTACCCCAATATTCGCTAGATACTCCACCATTTGATTGCTTTCTCTATAAACATGCACAATTTCGTAGCAATTGATCGATTTAAGGTAGTCGTTTATCTGAGGCAACCACTTGTTTAGTTTCCAGTTATGAAAATTTTACTTAGTAGCCCCATTTATAATGATCTACGATTCTCCTTCGATAATGATTCGAGAGATCCCATGCAGAATACAGAGGTGTAATCCTGCCTCTAGTGCACGGATCTCAGCTTTGTTGTTTGTGGCAGATCCAATGCCTCCATACAATCCATACATAATATTACCATGTTCATTTTGGATTATGGTGCCAATACCAGACTCCCCAGGGTTCCCTCTACTAGCACCATCGAATTGAGTTTTGTCCAATCCTTTCGAGGGACCTTCCATCCGACAGAATTTCTATCAACAAAGCTCGAGGGGGGGACATAAATACCTGAATCTTTAAGGGACCAATGCTTTTCTATTAAGGCATCCCCATTATTGTATATTTTAGGGCCACCTTTTAGTATCTTGCCATTTATCACTTCCTCAATTGCAACTTTTATTTTGTCAACCAACATTATATTTGACAGTGATGTTTCTTTGAAAATTCTTTCGTTTCTCTCCTTCCAGATGTGCCATACAATCATAGATGGACCAATCATCCATAGATCACTCCATTTTGACTTCTATCTGATTGGCCAGGAAAGTAGAAAGTCCAAGAGCATTTCATTTTTAACCGTAGTCCAATTGATCTGGTCTAGGAACCAGTTTCAACATAATTCTACCATTCGACAACTGAAGAGTAGATGGTTGGTTGTTTCTTCGTCAACACAACACATAACACAACGATTGGGACCCGAGATGCCAATAATTTTAAGTCTATCACCAGTGAGGATTCTTCCATGTAAAGCAATCCACAAGAATGCCGCAACTTTTGGTAGTATTTTATTATTCCAACATAATTTATATGGTCAGGCGTCATAGGTACCCCTTTGTCTTTGAACTTCATACCCAAGTTTGAAACTATACTCCCTAGATTTCGAGGCACACCAAAAAATGTTGTCAGCTTCACTAGAGGCCGGTATTTTCCCATCTTTTATTGCATCCCAAAGTTTCTCACATAATGAAGGGTTATCAATATTGATTTTCTTCCATATTCTCATACCATTTATGTCCTCGTGGTTTTCCATGTAATTGCATACATGTTTCCCTATGCAGTTCTCAACCAAATTTATCCACTCCTTATCTTCAAATGATTATGAGAGAGATGGAAAATTCGTCCCATGAGTCTCTCCAAAACAACATTGTTCTACCATTACCAATTTGCCATGATATATGCTCTATGATAATGTGTTTGTATCCCATAAGAAATTCCACGTAGCCGAGCCCCTTTTTGAATTGGCCACTGTGAGAATTCGGTTAGGGTCTTCCGAGTCAAGATATTTCTTTTGGAACAGTCTGCACCAAATTTTTTGAGGTTCTTGGCACATCTTCCAGGAGAGCTTAGTACCAAGGGCAGAATTTTGCAACTCCATTTTCCTTAAGCCAACTCCCCCTTCTTCCTTAATTAGGCACAATGTATCCCAGTTGATAAGTGGAATTTTCCTTTTATCTTTAGCACCATCCCAAACAATTTTTTTGAGTAGATTGTTCAGAATTTTTCCTGCAGCGAATGACATTTTGAAATAGGACATGTTGTATATTGGAATGGCAGATAAAATTGATTTGATCATGGTAAGTCTACCTGCTTGGGTCAGCCACCTATTTTTCCAATTTTCTGATTTAGTCTGACACGAGTTAATAACATCGTCCCAGATTTGGGATTGTCTACATCCTTTGTTAATACCAAGTCTTGTGTAATTCTGCCCTGGGCCATCTTATTAGTATTAAAGAAGAACAACTGAGATTTTTCTTTATTCATAACTTGACCCGAAGCCATTGTGTACTTAATGCCTATAGCTTCCTAGACGGATGCATCACCAAATATGATGGTATCATCGACAAATTGGGAATGTGTGATTGCCTCAAATTGCTCATGAGCTTTGATTCCTTTCCAAATGCCTTCACTATGGCTCTTTTTTATTAGCCTCCCTAAAACTTCCACCATAAGAACAAAGAGTGAAGGTGATAATGGATCTCCTTGTCACAGACCATTTGTGGCTCCAAAAAACCCACTCAAATTACCATTGACAAGAATAGAAAAGCTCACTGTGCTAATACAAAATTTTATACATTCAAGCCATTTAACTGGGAAACCAAATCTGGCAAGGACATGCATAAGAAAATTCCAAATCACCTTATCATAGGCTTTGTCAACATCTAGTTTAATAATCATACCTTTCAATTTTTCTTTATGGAGTGAGTGTATGACTTTCGATACCAGGATGATGTTGTCCGCAATTTCCCGACTCAGAGTAAATCCATTCTGATTTTCAGATACTAGCTTTGGTAGCAGCTTCTTTAATCTTTCAGCCATTGCCTTTGATATTATTTTGTAGATAGTGTTGCATAAGGATATTGGGCGAAAATCAAACATGGAATCACAATCCTGTTTTTTAGGAATAAAATTGATAATGGTGTGGTTGATCTCTTTCACAAACCTGTGTTTTTTCTGGAATTCTTCAACCACTTTCCAAATATCCTTGCCCATGAAATCCCAACATTTTTGAAAAAGCTCCGCCGTTATGCCATTTGGTCCAGGTGCCTTATGGGGATGAAGTGAAAAAGTGGCAAGTTTAATTTCTTCCAACGAGTAAGGAGCAAGTAGCATATCGCAATCGAAGCTAGTAATCAGGGGGTTAATGACTTCCTCAATTATTGGTATTGAACCCGAATTGTCTAACTCAGAGCTGCCCAATATTTCCATATAGTAATTGAGAGCAATTAGCTCAATATCCGCGGCCGAAGTTTTTAGAACCCCATTCTCATCCTTAATCGAGCATATCTTATTATTGATCCTTCTAGCCTTAGAAGAAGCATGAAAAAGTTTAGTGTTGAGATCCCCCTTAGCTATCCAAAGTTCCCTAGATTTATCTTTCCAATATAGTTCCCCCTTCTTCAAAATTTCCATATACTGGGCTTTGTGTGCTTTCTCCAATTCGAACTCCACATTGGTGATGCCAAATCTCATAACTTGATTGCCAATTTCTTCTAGTTTTTCCTCAATTCTTCTTTTCTCTACAAAAACATTTTTTAAGGACACCTTGTTCCAATCTTTAATTTTATTTTTTAGGAACTGAATTCTTTTGACAAATCTAAAGCTAGGGGAGCTAGAGTAGATGTTGCCTTCTTGCCACTAGTTTTTTAGATTGTCAAGGAACTTCTCTTCTCGCCACCACATGCTTAAGAGTTTGAAGTAGTTCTTATGTTTGTGAGTATCCTAAGCAATGGATAGTGATAGTGGTAGATGATCCGATCCAATTTGAGGCACAATTTTAGTTTCTAATGAGTAGTTGCCACTTATCCACCATTCACCAACCAAGAAACGATCGAGCCTTTATGATATATTGGCAAAGTTTAGCCTTCTATTAGTCCATGTGAATCTACCATTCTTAGGTATGATATCGACCAACTTGCAGTTAGATACAAATTCTCTAAAATCATCCATAACTTTCGAAGGTTTCTAAAGACCACCCAACTTCTCATCAATGTCCAAAAGAGCATTGAAGTCACCAACAACTATGACCTTGCCTTTTTCCAACAAACTATCTTGGTTGGAGACCTCATTCCAAACTTTTCTTTTTTCCCCAGTCTTAATAGGTCCATAAATATTAAATAACAGATAGGAGATATTGGATTGCTTGCAGACAATGATGCACACCATCCAGTGATCAAACAAAGCTATGGGATGCACTTCAATTTTGGAGGGGTTCCACATTATTCCCAAACCCCCAGCCGAACCTCTGGCATCTTGAAAAATGCCTTCCCACTTAAAACAATATTTGATGAACTCAACCGCCTTTTCCTTACTTAGCTTTGTTTCTTGTAGAATATATACTTCTGAATCGAGCTTGGCCAAAGTCCTTTTGACCAATCATTTTTTGTTAGGGGCCGAAAGGCCCCTGACATTCCATGAGGTGATCCTCATCTTCCCCCAAGGGAGGGCTTTCCTCCCTTGGTAGGATTCAAAAATTTCAACATACTTACAATGCCCTTCTCATTTTCCCTCTGCTCCCTAACTGTCTTGTGGCTTTTCCTTCCTCTTATGGCTTTCTCTCTTCCAAGGACAATATTTGCTGACTGGTTGATGCATCTTGGATCCATTGTATTCAGTTCATCATCATTACTATCCGACTAAGATGTATCTGAATCAGACTCCTGCAGTACCTCCTCAACTGTGGGGTATTTAATTGGATTCATCATTATGTCATTATTTGGGATGATGTTGCTATCCAATGGGATGTCTTGTGTAGGAATGTTTGTGCTTACATCTTGGTTTGAACCGAGGTTGATGGATTTAGGGCCTTCTAAAAGCAGGGTTTCAGGTTTCAGGTTCTAGATTTTTCTCTTTTACCTTCCATACCTGTTTTGGTTTTCTATGGCCATTCTCACAAATAGTTTGCATTTGTCGGCACTGTGAAGTTTACTTCCACATCTCGAGCAAGTGCTAATTTATTTTTATACTTCTATGTGTTGTTTCCACTCACCATCCACAGTGAGTAGCATGACCGAAGAGGGAATTATCTTCATGACTGCTATTTTGAGTATGGCATATGTGTATAAATCTCCCTCAATGATATCTTCATCAATTTCCAATAAAGTACCTAGGGGTCTTCCAATCGTTTCCAAACTTGCCTCGCTCCAATATTCAATCGGTAGGTTGTACAATCGGATCCATACTGGTTTATCATAAAACACCAACGATGTAGGGTCAAAGTTCAGAGACCAGAGCTGAATATACAGTGGGTGATCGTCCAAAAACCAGTTTTGAAGGCTAATGATGTGATCTCTATCTTCTTCTTCGGGAAAAAATGACAATGAAGAAGCCCTTGGGTAGAAATTTCATCATTATGTGCTTCCCCCAATTGTCCTCTACCCAAGTGTGGATATCTTTTCTTGATAATTTTGGCCCTATAATTTTTGCGATAATCGCATGTCGTTCGAAGATCAGTTTTTTATTTTTGATGTTTTCGGTTAGGTCAATTTCAATACCGTAGGATGAGGCATCCTTTCCTGGATAATGGCGATGATTTAAATTTCCTCTGATGTTGTCAATGCTTCCTTTTGACTTTGCCTATTCATCGCATGGCAATCCATGATTATTCCAATCAACTTCAAGTATTCGCCACTTAACAGGCTTTCTCAGACCCGTGTCTGCTTCTTCTCCTTTCTTCTTTTCGCATGCGGCCTTCTGAATTTCACTCATCATTTTTTTTCCAGATGATCTACTTACCTTGCATAACACTATAAGAAAATTGAAAAACCAATCTACAAACATCAAGAGTATAAAATATGACCAACCCTTCACCTTATGTATTGAATCACCAAGGGCCCCAAATATTTTTCAAACATGACATGAATAGATTGAGGTACAACTTTCATTCTCCCTTTTTATACAATGTTGAAATGTGTGGCTAAGGTCATTCTCTTAGTGATGAAATCTAATGTAGGTTTCCTAAAAATAAAAAAAATAAAAAAGTTATGTTTATGATCCTCAAGGTCATACAAGCATGTGAGAGAAGAGCACACATACACACACACACACACTCCTCTAAGATTAAACGATACTAGTTATTTAATTAACCAAGTTGAAATATATAAAGTTTATTTTAATCCCTCAAAATATTAGTTTGAAAAAGACAAATAAAAAAGTAGACAAAGAAAAATGGTTTGAAAACTTATGTTCTAACAACCATCTTGCAAAATCAATGCATTAGAAGTTTTATATTTTTCACCTTTGACTCATGAAAAGGATGGTTTCCAATCTTCATGATTTGACTACGTAAGAGTGTTGCATTCAATTTATTAGTATAAAATCATAATTTAAAAAAAAAAAACTGGTAGAAATAGACCACCCATGGATTCCTTTAGATTTTATGATTTTTTTTTAAAATCATAAAAAAAAAAAAGTTCATATGTGAAAGTTATACATTTTTTAATATTAAAAGATAAACACTTACCTCATACAAATTCAACCGATCTCTAGTATGTGATCTAAAGAAATGACTCAATCCATAGTGTCTAGTTTGGATCCAACTTTTTGATGCCTACGAAAAGATAGATATATGACTAGTGGTTTGAAAGTTAAGAACATTTTTGTGCAGGCAAGTTTTTCAAAAATCGTACAGAAGATAGGGCTTAGGACCTAGCCCCTACAACCTAGCTCCCAATTGCTAATATGACTAGGGGCTGGGTTGGGGCTTAAAAAAAGAGGGTCTAAGCACTCAATCCTTATGATTGAGGATTGGGCAAATTATGTTTCTAATGGTTGAAGCTATTTTAGCATATATCATTGTCACGAGTGACTAGGGTTCAAACAATTCTAAAAATAATTTTTTTTCCCGTATTACTAGGGAGAGTTTGGATAGGAAAAACCAATGCATATTTGGACATGAATATATGCATATACAACATGCAATATATATAGTTTATGTGAGGATGAGTATATATGCTAGTGAAAGTCTAAATATATGATGTAGGCATATGGATATTTACACATGTGTATAGTTTGTATATATTTGTGATGTATACATAAAAATATGCATGCATATATGTAGAGAAAAAACACTATATATCACAGGTTACTGAATATATACAAGAAATGTATAGCATGGATTTGTACGAGTGTTTTATAATCTATTGGCAATTGTTGTCATTGATGTCAACTTGCAACTTGTGTGTTGTTATTGATGATATGCCCATTATGACAATTGCCAGAGTATGAGGAGATTTTTGATAGTTGTTATCACTGATTGTTAGGTGTGGTCATTGACATAAAGTATTGATGTTTTGTGTTGTGGATGCCCACCTTTTTGGTGTCTGATGTCTAAACTAAATATGATGTGTTGATGTTGATAATGTGTTTGACGGAAAAAATGGGATAATGATTATATCATGTTAAGATGAGGATTATAAGCATTAAGATGAGGATTAGAAGTATGAATATTTATATGGAAGCTACGGGATGGTGATCTCTCTCTTGTTTTCACTTGAGTGAAAAAATTGACATTTTTAGGATATTTTGGTCCTTGGAAGATTGATGGAATAAGTATTTGCAAGAATGTATGTTGAAGACAATTTGAAAGAATGCTTGACATTTGTCCATATTTGATGATATGGTCTTGCAGATTTGAACATAATATGTATGCTATGTGGACGTTGCATTCTTAACTTTTCAGGTCCCTGGCATTGCAACTGATGTGGTTGGTAATTGTAGATTGTTGGTAGTCTAGATGTCTGTCAGGATTGGCCCAGAAAATTCTTTGTATTTCTTCACATTTGTGTTTCTGTTGCTGTGACTTCAAGGATGTGTTTCTAATGTTCATGTTATGTCTCAATTCAAGTTAGTATGTTTTGATGTGACAGTGAGAAATAAGTATTTATTAATTTTGTTGGATGTTTAAGGAACATCCTTATGTGCTCCACATGATGTGGAATGATTTGCTTGGTGTTGCATTGTGTGTTGGTTTTTCAAGGTAATTCTTGTGCTTTGGTCGATAAAGGTTGATCTCTTGCTTGCACTATGTTCTTGGGGGTTTGTGCTAGCATTGGAGATTGTTTTAAGTTGTATTTGGATCCTATGTTGGCTTGTGGGGATCCACATTGAGTTAATTAATTTGGAAGATATGTTTTTGGGTTGAAAGGCTATGTGCTACATGGTTCATCTACACATTATCTTTTTTCCAACTTTGGAGGATGTGTGTTATGTTTGGGATTGCTTAAAAAGTTGTAATATGATATTTTTAGTCTTTTCAATCTCTTGGATTGGACTGCTTTCACCATAATTATGTTTGTTGATTGACTTGTTAGGACTTATGCTTGTCCTGTATTTTGGCTAACATAATTTAGGTTTTATGATGAAGAGGATGATATATATAAGATCAAATCAATGTGAATGTGTGGTGTGAGTGTATGAGTTAGAGTGGATAGCACAAGATGAGAAGTTGATGGTGCAAAAGGGCGTGGTGAAAGTATTGGTGCTTAATTGCATAATGGTTGCTTATGTGAGCAGCTACATTTAGAGGAGGTTGTTAGAACAATGTTTCTAAAGGCTTATTCATCTTGATTAATATATTCATGTATCTTAGTCAAACATCTAGTGAGTCTCCCTAGCAATTTCTTTGTATCTTGCCTTGAGGCAGTCAGTCTCAGCCTACAAGTCCCTTATATCTTGCCTTGGGGTAAAGCACCTCGACTTGTAAGCTCTTTCAAAGTGAGCTTCCTTGGCAGTGTGCCTAAATAAAATATTGTAATCTTGTTCATATATTGTGAGTTAACTCTCACCGTGATTTTTCCCTTTCTGGGTTTTCCAAATAAATATAGTGTTCTCTTGTGCATGGTGTTAATTGTTTTATCTTTCATTATTGTTGATAAGATTAATGTTAAGTTGATTTTGACCCGTGGTACAAAATTTTATATTTGTTCAAGATTGATTCACCCCCCATCTTAGTCTTGGGGTATTTTTAACATAAACTATGCAAGGTTTTATGCATATATAGTGGAAGATACACAATGCATGTATTATGTATATATAATGAAGGGTTTGGGAGGTTTTCATGTATACACATAATGAGAGTACACAATATTTAAAAACTACAACCTTTGAGTATCTTGTAAGAACATAATGTTAGGGATGTATATATTGAATGTATAATTTAAATATACAAAATTCAAAGAATGGAGTATAGTATGGTCCATAGGGCATGACAATATGATTTTTCTATTGTTGTACATAATTCTGTACAATCAAAATCTTAAAGCCTTGTAAGAACTCAATTAGTTTTTGCAACAAAAATATTGTTATATGCCATTTTTCATTTCTTGACCCTTTTGGACACATCTGTAGATTTTGTTTCATCATAGGAGGCTCCTACAAAAAGTTGATTCCTAAAACCACTTTAAAACACTTGCAACTTGTGAGATAGGAAATCACTAAACACTCACAAACAATATATTAGATTCAAGGTTAGTGTGTCCACATCGGGGTCAATTGAATGTAAGTATTGAAGTCGAGAACACAAGAAATAAAAAAACTCGAAAAACACATTGAAATCAAATCCCAATTCCTATTCATCAAAATTAATGCAAACCACAAATAGATACTGATTCACTTGTTTGGATGATTGTGTGACTTAACAACATAACACTACTGCTAGTTTGGTTGATGATTGATTTTGACATAATAGACTTGCATTAAGACTTGAGATTGTATGAAGATGATGAAGGAATGATCCTACTTATAGACCTTTTGAGAATAAATCAACTAGGAGATAAGGATAAGATTAAATACCTAAGTTAATTGAATTGTCTATGGAGTCAACTCAACTATTAAATGGAAAATTGTCATTTTGAAATATTGAGAGGATAAAATGAATTCTTTAATTTGATAATTGAATAGATGTGAGGATCAAGTTTCAATTTGAAAACAAAGTTAATTGATCAATGATGAAGAAAATTCCAAAATTAGATAGAGTAAATTGATGATGGAAGGAGTTGACTAACAAGAAATTTTAATTGAAAATAGATAATTATATCTCATTTAATTTGGTAATAAAGTATTATTTAATTAAATAAATAAAACTATCAATTGATAATCAATACTATAGTAAAATAATGCGATTAATGTTTAGGAAATGATATGATGATGATTAGGGTTAGCTGAATAATTTTAGTGTCTCCGTTAAATCATTTGATATATTTGTACCTACATTAGACATTCAAGGCATTTATCAAAATATTGATTTACATGATTTACATGCTTCCCTACTTAGATTACATTTGAATTTCATGGATGAGTTTTCCCCTCTCCTCCAATTTGTTACATCTAATGGATGCTATCAATTGAAGGGGGGCCTATATAATCAGTAAGATTCCTATGATTAGGCTTTCAAGTAATGATAGGCCATACGAGACTTATTATTGTGACCATAAAAGTCATCTTTACATGAAATTTAGATTATTCTTTTTCTTAAAAAATGGAATTAAATTGTTTTGGGTGAAAATGAAATCGGGTAGTATTAGGACCTAACTCCACTTTCATTCAAACATAGGAATGCGAAAGCACCTAGAGGAGCGATTCTCCTTGACTAACTCTTGCGAAAGAGAGTCAACGAATATTTTTAGGGTTTCTATTCCTTTGCTACTATGAAAGGGAATATGTGAGATATAGGAGAATGTAAAACCATGACGAGAATGCAAGCAAAAGTGAATATAACAACAAGAACAATAAACTGATTGATAACATAACCGAGACAATAAGTACATATCTGAGAATAGAGTTTTGTTGTGCACCCGTGGTCAAAATATGAGCTTGAATTGATAGGACTGATAGGACCAGGGTGTTGTACACCTTAGTTTGAGAAACTATGATGAGATGCAAACTAGAGGTCTAATATGTGAGAATGTCTAAGTAGTATCCTAGAAATATGATGCAGAACAAGGAGGACTAGCACGTGAGGCATCCTCATCCTAGAGGACAGGGGTGTGGGGCACCCTTGTCTTAGAGGACATGAGTGTGGGCCACCCTCATCCTGGAGGATAGGGGTGTGGGGTGCCCTGGTCCTTGAAAAGTAGGCTCAAATTTTGGTAGAAGACCTGCACCTGTTTGCTGAGATCTTTGGAAAACTTCCTACTCAAATGGAGACCTATAACTATATCTGCAATCTAAAAAATGGTGATGTTGTAGCTATATAGGGGTTTGCCTTAGTCAACCACCTTGTTTTGGTGATTTCCACCTCCACAAATAACCAATATTGCAACTAAAAATGTGTGTGCGCTCTTGAATCTTATGTGTTTGTAAGATTGCTATGAACTAAATGCAAACTAGAGTTCTACCCTATGTGTTTGAGTAAACCCTAAATGCTTGTAATGAGAATGCTTTAAATCACAATTGTAATGCAAATCTAAAGCAACAATGTAAATTCGAAGGCTAATGTGATGTAAATATGGAGCTCAATATAGAAACATGGAAACAACATGAAATCATACCAAATCCTAAGGAAGAAGTACAAGCCAATCAACATAATGTGATTCCCTTATTATTCTTCAATATCTCCTAAAGCTTCTATGATTGGTGAAGATGTTGATGAAGACTTGATTAATGGATGAATTTGCAATATGAGACTTCACACAAAACAATCCTTTCACTTCACAAGAATCTCCTTCCAAATTGCTAGATTAGGGCTCCTCAAATGAGGGAAATAATTGCTATATATATGAAACCCTAAATTAAAATTTGATAAAAGTCCAACTTAGAATTGATGAAACTTGACACCAAGCAGGATTTGAATAGAGTAAGACCTCCTTATTATTCTCCTGAAATTCGGGGAAAAAAGTTCGAGACCAAGTACCTATCAACTTTTTTCTAATTTTCTAGGGATGCGAGATAATGTGATTCTAATGCTAAATCCATCTCGATGGTTCAAACCAAGATGTGCAAAATATACCTTGAAGATTGAAATCAAGGTAAGATTAAGATTAAATAAAAAGGGGCACACCTAGGATCAAGGGCCCAATTTTATGATATGTAACTTGATGAGAGAGGACTTAGGTTTAATTAAATTAATAATTAAATACCTAAAGAAGTCCTATAATGAATAATGCAATGAGACACACTAAGGTGGGTGCTAACCTAAGAGTGGAATTGGACAACCTAATTAAGGGGTACAATTTATGACACTACGTAAATATACCTTATTCATTTAACATTTAGGTTCCTAAATTACCATTCAACTCAAGATTAAATATATCTATAATTATCAATTATTAATCTGAAATTAATTTGTACTTATATTTATGCATCTTATCGAATTAGGCTAAATTAAACTTTAAGAAAAGCTTTATTTTCATTTACGCAAATAAACTTTTTTGATAAATTATAATTTTTCTATAAAACAATAAATAAATATTATAACATAATTATATCTTTAAAAAGGTGTAAGTTTAAAGTTCATGCTATAATTTCACAACTTATTATTATATATTTTTAATGTCGAGTTTGAGAGTTGTAATATTTTATGTAGAAGATTTATAACATAATTGTAATATTAAAATTGATTAGATATTTTCTTGGGAAAGTAAGAACAAAAATATATAATAAGTTAAATAATTTATTTATAGATATAATTTTTTTTTTGATAATTTATGAAATTAGTATATTTCTTTCACATGATCAGTAAACCATAAGATCAAAACTCTCCAAATCTAACCATAAATCACTAAATATAATAAAAATCATATACCTATATAAAAATGAATCTAAAAACAGTTTATATCTAATATATTTGAAATTTTAGCCATAAAATGAAAAAGCTCTTCATTAATTTAACCAGTTGTACAGAGGAATCCATGGTGAAACTCCAGCGCAGCAATTGAAAGATTATCTCTTATGTCAGGTCCTGTCACATCATAACCACACATCATTCAATCTCAACCATTTCTTCTCCATCTTCACTGTAAATAAAACCTATCCACAGCAATTTCTACTCAGAGGAGAAAGAGAAAACAGAGCAGAGGGATACAAATAAGAAATTTGCAACAATGGGGGTAGGGACGGCCGAAAACAGCGAAGCTCTGAAGTTTGAATCGAGCTTTATTCAGAGCGAAGAACATCGTCCCAAGCGTTCCTCCGCCCCTCCTGACGGTGATGTGAAAATCCCCGTGATAGATTTGGAAAATAGCTCAACAGAAGAGGTGGAAAAGGCTTGCAGAGATTGGGGGTTCTTCCACCTGATCAACCATGGCTTTCCAGAGCATCTTCTCCGCCGCCTAGAGTCCGCCGCAGACAATTTCTTTTCTTTGCCTTTGGAGGAAAAGAGAAAAGTAGCCAGGGATGCTGATAACTCCCTGGGCTACTTTAATACGGAGCTAACGAAAAATGTGAGGGATTGGAAAGAGGTTTTTGATTTTATGGCGCGAGAAGAAACCCTATTGCCCGTGTCTGTTGAGCCGCACGATTTCGCTACATACGCCGTCGTAAACCAGTGGCCGAACGGCCTTCCGGATTTCAGGTAGCCCTTCGCTCTCTGCTGCTTTCTGGAGTGCAATTCGTTCTTTAATATCTGATAAATTTCGGGTCTTTAGGGTTTTAACTTTTATTTGGTTTTTTAACGATTTCATGGAGGAGTTTAAGACTGATTATGGGTGAAGATGTTAACATTGGGCGTGGGGACAGAATCAGAAGGAATTATTAGATAATAGTTAGATGATATTAATATGTGGATTCAACTTTCAAGTTTTTTCAGTCGGATTGATTGTCCAACATTCATGGATCTAAATTTCATCCATGGTTCTCTGGGGAAGTAACGTTCACTTAATATTGGTGGATCACACAATTAAATCTTATTCATTTAATATGGTGAAACATGAGTCAATGGATTTGAATAAAAAAATATAATTCTATTATAATATTTTAATATTTTTTTCCAATTTTAATTATTAAATATGTTTGTTTATATTTAATATTAGTTAAATAAAATCAATTTAAAAAAAATAGTTGATAAAAGTATTTGGTTCACTAAAAGAGTTGTATATTCTTTTGATGGGAAAACAAATTAATAATAGAAGGTGAAGAGTTTGAGATCTTTATATATTAACCAAATTTAAAGATATTATAATTAAAAAATCATTTAAATGTGTATAAAAAATTAATTTGAACTGATATCTTTTGGTTTTAATTGATATACTTTCCATCAAGAAAAGAAGATTGATGGATTGGATGTCAAAAAGAATATGAAATCTTACTTCTCTTTTTTTTAAGATTCTTTTTGCAATTCATTCTATCATTGTTCAAGCCATCACATCATTTCTTTGGCCAACTTTTTAAGATTTAATTCATTCTAATCAGTTTTGAGGCTATTACATCACTTCTCCTACTTTTTTGTAAGATTCATTTTGCAATTCATTTCATTCTTAATGATGGATCATTAAGTGATATGCAATGTCAATTGAAAAATATACACAATCAAAACTAAAAGCTATCATACATCTATTTAATATGGATTATGAAAAACTCATGCTAATCATAGCTGCAAATGTGCTATTTAATCCATATTCAGAGACAAGATGACCAAAGATCAAAGATGAAGAATTTTATCTACAACTGTGTTCACGCAGCATCGGGTATACAACAGTCATTTCCTGGATTTTGTGACCGCGCCAAGGTTTAGAAGTTGTTTGAAAGATTTACCGATACCATTCAAGATCTAATCTTCCCAATACTCCAATGGTAATCCCCAATGTCTAACTCAAAAGAGGACCTTGTTAATGTATTCCTTCTTAAGATCAAACCCTGGTTTCTATTTTCTTAGAAAGAGCCCCTTATTCCCCCCAAAACCGAAAAAATTCCAAAAGGGTTCAAACGCAATCCTCATGATTCACAAAGGATATCAAGAAGAAACCATAGGCCAAAGCTGAGATCTCAACCTGATCACGCGGCCTCCATTTTCTTACAGCCTATCTTCTAACCAAATCAATGTTTGGCCTGGAGGCAAAAAACTTTCCAATGAGAAAACTCACTAGCCTAAGGGGCGCTTTCAAGTTTCAACAACTGAGTCAAGAACATTAAGATGGAGGCTTTGTCATCCACAACCGGTTACAATGAGAACGGTTCCAACGAGAAAGGCAATGCAGGATTCGGATAGTAATTATTTGTGAGAATCTCCGCCAAGTTTTCTGGTTCTCTCAGAAACAAGGTGGCACATCAATGGACTCCATAACACACACATGAGCAGAAGGCGACCCAGAATCCCCACTGCCGACAGCTATTCTAGCCAGCAATCACGATTCTCTAGCAAAACATCCATCGGACTAAACAGAGGGCGAAGGAAAATTGCATCTATCTTCAGACTTTGCACAGAGGGAACAGGCTCTGGAAGGGTCATTGCGAAAACCCAACCATGCTACAATCCCCACCCCACACCTGCCTCCATATTCTCAGCAGCAGATGCCCTAGCTGTGAGAGCATCAGCCTAGGGAAGCCCAAAGATCTCTGAAACCACCCCAACAGAGCACATCACCTCTCCGTTCTTAGGGCGAACCGAAACATCGCGAATTGCCAAAGATCTATTCACATCTTTTCATTTAATTCTCTCCTTTTTGTTTCCTGCTGAATGTTTTTCCCTATCAAGCTCTATTTGAGCTAATTTTTGCCCAATCTAAAACCGGCTTTGGTTTTTTTTTTTTTTTTTAAGCATTGTTAGTAGTATAGTTCATTTTTAGCCCTCTACAATAGCAGCAGATGCCCTAGCTGTGAGAGCATCAGCCTAGGGAAGCCCAAAGACCTCTGAAACCACCCCAACAGAGCACAGCACCTCTGCGTTCTTAGGGCGAACCGAAACATCGCGAGTTGCCAAAGATCTATTCACATCTTTTCATTTAATTCTCTCCTTTTTGTTTCCTGCTGAATGTTTTTCCCTATCAAGCTCTATTTGAGCTAATTTTTGCCCAATCTAAAACCGGCTTTGGGTTTTTTTTTTTTTTTAAGCATTGTTAGTAGTATAGTTCATTTTTAGCCCTCTACAATAGCAGCTTCATAACTGATTTCTGTTTCATGGGAAATTGTTGCAGAGAAGCTTGCCTGGCCTACACAGAGGCTGCAAGGGAGTTGTCATTTAGAGTGCTAGAATTAATAGCACGGAGCCTTGGCCTACCAAGCAACCGACTTAATGAATATTTCAAAGATGATATAAGCCTTGGGCGACTGAATTGGTACCCGGCCTGCCCGGCCCCTGAGCTGGCACTGGGTGTGGGTAGGCACAAGGATCCTGGTGGCCTCACCCTTCTTTACCAAGATCAGGTGGGTGGACTGGAGGTGAAGCGCAAGGACAATGGTCAATGGATACCTGCTCGGCCCCTGCCTGACTCCTTTGTTGTTAATGTTGGAGACTGCATACAGGTAAGTGTTTTTAATATTCCCTAAACTATTCAGGGAGTTAAGATTGTGATTTGAATCCACTGGTCTAAATGCCTCCATTATGACCATTTATTATTTATGTGAAGACTTGAACTTTATATTTAAACAGTTATAATGTCTGTATGTTGTTTCTGGATTTGATTGTGTGTGTTTTTTAGCATAATATTTCGGATCACACTCCACGATTCATCATCACGATGATAGGAAGCATTCCAATTATAGATGATTTTAATCTCCTTATACTCTCTATCATCCCGATGATGGATAATGGAGTGTGCTCCAGGTGACCATAATCTCGTTACGCTCTCTATCATCTTGATGATGGATCATGGAGTGTGATTCGAAATGTTGATGCAAAAAACTCACACAATCAAATCCAGAAGCAGCATATGAACAGTCTCATGAATTGTAAAATCTACTAACATTGACAGTTAGTAGATGTACTGAGCTCATTACATCAGCCATAGGCATGCTTACAAGAAATTGTTTGTTGCCATCAATTTTCAATGCTGGATTGATTCCTTGAATGTCATGGCAGGTGTGGAGCAATGACAGGTATGAAAGTGTAGAGCACAGAGCGGTGGTGAATGATAGCCGTAAACGCCTCTCCATTCCTTTTTTCTTTAATCCTTCACATTATGTCATGGTGAAGCCTCTGGAGGAGATGGCGAGTGAAGAGAATCCTCCCAAGTACAGGGAATACAATTGGGGAAAGTTTTATAAGAGAAAGAAGGATAGCAATTTTAAAAACTTGGGAGTTGAGAATATACAAATCTACAACTTCAGAATCTGACATGTATGATATTAATAAGGTGGGATTACCTACTGCCAAATAACAAGCATGTCATAAACATAAGTTGCTTCTAAAGAACAAATTCTCTTACATGCATAAATGGCAAGTATGGTAAAATAGGATCTACAATGTCTTCTATGAAATATTATTTGTATATACAATGAGATAAATGGATTGTATTTTATTATGTCTTTGTTAAATGTTTATAAAATAATGGTGGATAGAAAGATTGGATTATTATATATATATATAGACAGTCATGTTGTAGAAAGATCGCATCTCTAAAATGCCTTTTATGAAATATTATATGTATATACAATCTTTACAATGTCTTTTATGAAATATTATATATATATACAATCTCTACGATGTCTTCTACAGACAGTCATGGTGTATAGAAAGATTGCATCTCTACAATGTCTTGTTAGGCTGTCATGGTGTATAAAAAGATTGCATCTCTATAATGTCTTTTATATATTAAATAGTTGAATAGTTAGTAGTAATACTATGTTTCATATATATTTTAGAAATGGTTCTAATTATTATTTTTATTAGCCAAAATTTAACTTTGATAATTGAATTATTATAATTAAAAATAGAGCTTACTACATTCTAATTCTTTGTTTTTAATTATCTTGATTTTATATACAATTTGTCTAAAAAACCTTATTAAAAATAATAAATTGTAACTAATGATAGAAAAAATCAACTATTTCACTATATTTAGAAGTACATCATTATATAAAGAAATACTCTCAATTTATTTATATAAAGTATACAAATATTTTTTCTTATATAATATTTATATTTAAATTAATAATAAATTTAACAGATTGTAGTAATAAAAAATTAAAAAAAAGAAAAGGGAGGTTTAAAAAATTCAAATTCCCTTTTAAAATTTCTTAAAAAATAAATAAATATACAAACCTTTATAAATAAAATTAATACTCCAATTATTAAAAAAAAATAGTGAATATATGCAATAGGCAAATGGAAGTGAATGTTTAATTTTTCACAAACTTGGTATACAATAACCATTAAATATAATACTTCAAGTCAATCTAAATATAGATTTAAATTATACAATAGATTATGCTTATATATTTTCCTATAAAAGAGTCATATTACAACTTGTTTATATTTGACGAGGCAAGTATCTTTAAAATGTCTCCTTTGCCATTTTCCTAGTTAGCTTCCCTTCTTTTCATCAAGGAGCTCACATTGACTTTTTCTTGAATATTAGTGAGTAGAGAGGAAGTAGGAAATCATGTGTAAAAAGGTCATGAATCTTAAAAGAATAAGATAAAAAAATCTATAAGATTCAATGACTTTTTCTTGAATATTAGTGAGTAGTAGAGAGGAAGTAGGAAATCATGTGTAAAAAGGTCATGAATCTTAAAAGAATAAGATAAAAAAATCTATAAGATTCAATTGTTTTGATATTAATGGTGAATACTTATTTTATAATATTATATCATGGTAAAATATGTATATTTATGACAATTTTTGTTTTATTTAGTGTTTGTTTTTGGAGAATGTCTTAATATGATTATATATTGATAGTTTCCACAAATATATGTTGATAAATGTCTCATTTTTCTAGTCTTTACCTATTTCTATTACACAACATTCTTGTGTATTTAACTATATCTTATTTGTTCCTAGATATCTCTCTAGATACACAACTCTTATTGCATCTACTATGATTAAACATTCATTACATGCATAGACATTTTTGTTCTATTATCTATGGTCATTTATGTGGTATAGGATCAATCTTGCATTGACACTTGATCCTTGAATTTTGAATCTAAATTTATAATTTATATAGATCCCAACCACTTCACTAGTTTTTGTAAGTTGACTAAACACACATTTGCTTAAACTTTTGTTGTGCCTTAGTATTAAAAGGCATTCATTTGCATTTAATTTTCATCCTTTCATATTTGGATATTCTCTTTCATCTTAAAAAGTAATAATTAGAAGAAGATCCCAAATTAGTTCACAAATAAATCAAAGTCTACATATTCATCGTAGGAGCATTTGCATATTGGCACAAGTATGACGCCAATCCTTTTTTAGGGGTTTCAATCCTAAGGTAACTTATCCCCTATCAATTCCAACAACACCCTAAAGGTATTTGATATAATACTACCAATCCATATCGAAAAACAAACAAAGGTGATTTTGAAGAATCAGAGAGAAGCACAAAGCCAACAAGATCATATTTACAAAGCAAAAGATAGATTAACAAACACAAAAGTGAGTTAGGAGTGATGTCCAGACCTAGGTAGACAAATGAGCTTTGTAGAAATTTTAAGGTGACTCAAAGACAAAGAGGTCTTATTTTTAATTTCAAGATAGTTTAGATTCTAGCATCTTTATTTAAAATTGCTCCTCATATATATATATGCAACTTAAATCTATAAAGGATACCCCATAAATAGGGCTTAGAGTTGCATAACAACGAAAAGCTAGGATTTTACTCTACATTTAGCATGAGAATGGAAAAGCATGTTGAAAGGTGACACATTTTTCTTTCTTTTCCGTTAAAGCACCATCCAATTATCCTCTGCACCATCTCCATCCTTCAATTCTTCTATAGAATTCCCATCTCGAAGAGGCACAAGAGAACATGCTAAGTGCCCCCCCAAATTCATAACTAGGAGAGGAGCATCAGTAGCCTTGTCCCTATTCATACCAATAGATACATGTAGACCCAACAATAGCCCTTAATGTGGTAACTCTTGGTGGAGTCACAAGATCAACGTTGCACTTTGAAGGGTCCATCTGAGAACCAATCCCATTGGCCATACTAGTAGTACTAGTATCCCTTACTTGACATGGATTCCCCTTCTCTACATAATAGTGATGGGGAGAGACATCCCTCCAACAAGAAGCCCGATTGTCCATTTTTCATTTGGAACATTGGGCAACCAAATGACCGACATTATAACATCTATGGAAATGGAAGGGAATACCTTTAAAATCAACAATCCGGTTTTAGCATCTACCATTAGTGTTGAGGGAGAGCTTTGTCGACAAATCTTTGCTGGTGTCTATTTCAACCAAGATGCAAGTGTAGGTTGTGTGTAGATAATTTGAGGATACCCCATCAAAACTCATAAATTTCCCCAGAGTTGCTAATAGCCTCAAAACAAGAGTCAAACAAAAACTACAAAGGTAGATTTGGGAGTCTTACCCAGGTTGGAATAGCGGAGAAAGATTCAGAATTTGGGTTGAAGGATGGGTGCTAGAATGTGCTCCTCGAAGTCTCATTGATAATCACAAAGAATCATTCGTCAATATTGAATATCTTCAAAGACCACCACAAAAAAACCTCATGCATAAGGATAAATTTGAATATCATCCTTTAGGATGGACCCCCATGTATTCTAGATCCATTGATGAAGCTCTAGTAAGCTTGGCCAAAACCCTTTGAACCTATCGATCATACCATGCTTAGCAAACTAATCTTCATTTTTTGAAACCTCCATCAAAATTTCCTCTCCCAATTCCACTTTTAGAGGGGATCGAGTAGTATGCAATGGTAACAATGACATAGGGGGCATTGCTTTTGATGGGTAGATTTAATAGCTATTTTTATATGGCTATATGACTCTATCTTAGACTCTTTTCAATTGTTAAGTCATGTCCCTGATGCTAAAGACCTTATGTTCTTATGTGTTTTGAAGACTTATGCTACAATATCATACTTATACATACTTAATAATCTAAAATCAAGATTATATGGCCAAATGTGAGAATAAATGTGATGATAATATGTGTTACATCCCACTTGTGCCCTAGTTGTTTTATGCTACATTTATGCCATGTTATTTGTGCCCTATTTGTTTTATGTTGTATTTACACAATGTTAATAGTGCCCTAGATGTTCATGTTATAATTGATTGATGATGCTCTAGAATGTTTCATGTTATAATTGAATGATGTTATTTGTGCTCAGTATAATGAAATGATGACTCACAACTTTTAAATTGATGTTTTGACATTCAACATGATGACATTTAAGATGTTTTACTTTTGTTGATAATATCTTTGACATGCTAGAGTTATGACAAGATTTGAGGTTAATTGTTTGAATTGGCCAAGTGTGTGCAGGAATTCGTTGTCCTTCGAGAAGGGAGAAGAAGTATCATCAGGTTAGGAGGTAATAAAGGAGAGCTCATGCCATCTAGAAACCCTAACTGTAAGTTGAGTCAGGCCATCTCATGTTGACCATGTCTTTCGTCAAACCGGTTGTGTTAGGTAACCCTAATTTAGTTTGAATACGAGTTTAGGGTTTCATGACTCTAGTCGTAGATTGGTATTCTTAATTTATTATTATTTTAATTATGAAATTTAAACGTTTTATCACTCATGCGTTAATATAATCTATATATGTTAATATATATACATATTATATATTTATACTCTCATATATAAACATGTATATGTATGTATCTATGTATCTAAGACATTAATGAATACATACATATAACTGCTTGTATAGAGAGATATGCATATAAATATAAATATTAATTCACACCCCTTTTATCGTATAAATATTGTTACTAAATATTTTGGAGCAATCTTTTGATTTGGTCTTTTACGAATTCATTATCGGGTGCCATGATATTTGTAAAGTTTCATTGGCACCAAAAATATACTAGTAAAACTATAAGAACATAGATTACCGTTGAAAGCTTACTTTTTTACTTAATAAACATCAACACTTATTATCGATGACATCGATATAAGCTGTTTGTGTGATTATTGTTTTATACTGGGAAAATATAATATTTTCACTGCTGGCATAAGCAAGTGGATAGCCTATTTGAGACCACCGTAGTGGCAAGACACAAACTTGGAATGCCTCTCATGTGATTTGAAATTAATTCAAATTGAAAAGAAATGAAGTTGAAATATTATGAATCGATTCTTATAGAAGATTATTAACGGAGAAGTCATTTTGGTATGACTAGTAACTTCACCCTCGAGAAAAGGGCGTGAAAACTGGCGTGCTCTTTTGGGAATGAAATTTGGGGGAAATGCAAATGAAATTAGGTCGAAATTGTATAAACCGTCTCATATCGTGAGAGGTATATAGTTTATTTTGGAGAAAACAATGATATACTTCTTCAGCTTTGTTTGATTTTGAAAAAAAAAAAGAGAGTTCTTCACAACTCTGCAAATATACAGTCGAATTCTCTTAGAAGATTAACAACCATAGTGGGAGAAAAGGCTTGAAAGATTGTTGGAGTCTCTTCGTAGGAGCTTGAAGTACATTCATCGATTCTTCTCTCCACGCACTTAGATATTGTAGTGACAACAGATACATGTCATGCATGATATTCATACAAAACTTGAAGAGTACATGAGAAGGTGGCGGCTCTTAAGTCATTTTATCTTTCCTAATCAAGGGGTTAGTTATATTTCTAATACTTTATACAATGACTTATCAGAGGTATAAGATAGAAAACCTTATATGGGAATTAGTGTTTGTTAACAAAATTCATGTAATGCTCTTGTGTGGCAATGAGTCAATATGTGTGTACGGATATGGTCAACTTTAAGTTTAAAACTTACTTTTTACAAGACCTTGCCTAGAATTCTTAAGTTGCATCTGAGAAGGGTGGAGCATTGACTTCACACTTAAGTGTGATTGCAACTATTTGAAAACCTTTGGTCAAGATGGTCCTCATACCAAGAGCGTCAGTCAGTTCAATAGTCCAGATATACACCCCAGTCAGAGGTCATACTAGTTAGGAGTATCGTATAGTGTATGACTGACTAGGGAGCTATATAGGATTATACACCAGTCTCAGATGGCCAGGACAATCTAGTTAGATATGGCACGAGGGACTAGTAAGTATGTGGTTGGGCGGAAAAGCGCCGTGATGATACTTTCCCCCCTCAATGGTCTATTGGTAAACTTATGAAAGATCAGAATTTGGCATCTGGAAAATGTATCTTCTAAACCTCTCTATTCATTTAAATTGAAATGTTAAAGTTTTCATTTGTTTCAATTATTTTTGCTCATAGCATAGATCTTTGTTCGATTCAAGTATCAATTTAAGTTCAAGTTTCATTTCAGTTAATTAATGTTGATAAATAAAAAAATTGCAAGTTTTCCTGCTTCAAGTTTGCATAGATTCATGTTTGTTACAATGTGGTTGGATGCTATGAATATGGTTATATTTCTATTAACTAGTCTTTGCAATACTTGGGAGTGATCAACTAAAGCAATTCTTGCAGTTGCTAACTGTTAAATGTCCTACAACCACAAGCATAGTAGAGTTGAACCAATCTTGCATCTCTTGATAATTTTGTTGATCTGTCAAATGAAGAAGATGACAAAGACTTATTCTTGTTTCAGTTGATGTTTAACAAATTGATTTATTAGTTTTTAATGATGTCTTGAGTCTACACTTATATTTTAACTGATTGAAAATAGACAGTTTTATTAGGGCTATTCTGTTGGAAAAAATGCAACAAACTAAGAGGGGGGGGGGTGTGAATCATTTTTCTCTCAAACTCTACACAACTCAAACTTAAATTCAAATCTGATAACGAACAATGAAAACATAAATCAACACCACATTAATAACACACATAACAACAAGATTTTTGACGTGGAAAACTTGGTTAAGGGAAAAACCACGATGGGAACCTACCCACAATGAGATAATACCCTATTAGAAATAAGTGTAAATATTACAATGGGGAATGCACATGCGTTCAGGCACACTACCTAGAGCTCACTACTCAAATCACAAAACAAGAAGGGCTACAACCTAGGGGAAGGCTCCCTGCCTTACAAAGAACGAACAACAATCCGATTTACATGAACTGTAAAATTAGCATCTCCACATCTCCACATGCTTGGTTACGATTCCGGTTAAGCACAGTTTGATCTGATCTACCACACACTCCTCTTCACACTTCCGAAGGATCATAACACTTGTTCGCACACTTACTTGGTCACACACTCGCAAATACTGAGCAGATACATCTCACAAATGAATATTACATATATTTATACAAATCATCAACCTATATTTCAAGGTTGGCGAAACCCTCGGTACAAATTTCAAAACAATAACCTCACACACTACAACAATGCATGCAAACCAAAAAAATGTCGGCTAAGACATGGTCTGGACCTAAACCAATACTGCAAACATGCAACACCTCCAACAATCACGCCTCGATCATCCACAACATGCTACAATCACCAAGAATGTCACATAACACGAAGAACACCACTGGATCAAGAAAATGATCAATATTGTGCACAACGATCAATGCAGACCATCAAAATGGATAGAACACGATCTAGAAACATCCACAAGCAACATGAATCACACCAGAAACAACCGCAACATCACAACTTACTAGAATCTTCATCATTATTATATCGAACCTCAAGAACACACACTATACTGACAGTAAAAATGAAAGATTCACTTGCGAAATTCCAAATCATGAACCAATTGAATTGAGGACACATATGAATGTCCCAAACATTTTGCCAAATCTGCAAATTGAGATATTGCAATTCCAGAGCAATGTGGAGCACAAACAAGAATATTGAATAACACGAACAACTAAATAACCAACGTCAATACCAGATCACACAACTTGATTAAATAATCATGTGGACTACTGAAACTTCTGTTGAATCAACTAGAAATAAGTATCTCTAAACCCATTAAACCACAACAGCTCAACTGCAACACACTATCCAAACCAACTCATCCAGTCAGACTGCAACACTGGAATACACAAAAGAATATGTTGACATCAATGACAACACATCATTCCAACAATCTCCCCCTTTGGCATTGATGGCAACTTATGAATGTGAAAAAAAATCAATGCAAAGAAAGAAATCAACAATCAACAATCTCCCATAACTCTAAAAAATCTCCCCCAAAGATCAACACAAGATATAGAAGTTTTTCGCATGCTTCTCTCCCCATTTGACATCAATGCAAAAGGAACATACAAGGCACAAATCTTGATTTTCTCCCCCTTTGACATACACAATAACAATTCTGAACATCTAAACCACACACTGACTACTCCCCCTGAGTAGCAACCTCACTCATCAATCCAAATCACAAGATATCTCTGTGAAGTCCACCAGACTGATGCAACTCTATGCATCTTAGTTCTCATTATGAGGGGCAATCACCCCTAGCTTGTCTCTGAGATACTCAAATGTATCTTTAGGCAAAGCCTTCGTCAAGATATTTGCAATCTATTCCTTTGTAGATACATAATCCAATTTGACTTCCTTCTCATTCACCTTCTCTCTCAAGAAATGAAACTTGATTGATGTATGCTTAGTCTTTGAAGGCAACACCGAATTCTTAGAAATGTTTATAGCACTTGAATTATCACAATATATAATAGTAGGCTCATTAAAAATAACTCTGATATCCTTCAATGTTTGCGTCATCCAAATTACCTGAGTACAATTGCTAGTAGCAATAATGTATTCAACTTCTATAGTAGACAAAGATATAGCATTATGCTTCTTACTCATCCATGAAACCAATCTCTTACCCAGGAAAAATGCACCACCACTTGTACTCTTTGTGTCATCAACATCACCTACCCAATCAACATCAGTAAAATTACTCAAAGTGAAATCATCATCTCTAGGATACCACAAACCAAAATCATCTGTCCCTTTCAAATATCTAAAAATTTTCTTCACAACTACATGAGATTCCTTAGGACCAGCTTGAAATCTAGCAGCAAGACAAACAACATTCATAATATCTGGTCTAGTTTGAGTGAAATACAACAAACCACCAATCATAGATCTGTATCTAGTCTTATTTGCCTTCAGAGAATCATCATCCAATGTCAACTTACATCCAGTCACCGTAGGTGTACCAACAGGCTTTGCATCATCCAAACCAAACTTCTTCAACAATTCCTTCACATACTTAGACTGAGATAGAAAAATATCTTTATCCAATTGAGTAATTTACAATCCCAAAAAGAATTTCATCTCACCTATCATAGACATCTCAAACTCGTTCTACATATCATCACAAACTTCTTGCACAAACCATCATTTCCACCAAAAATATTATCATAAACAAAAACTTCAACAATCAAGATGTTATCATTATCAATCTTGAAGTATAGATTACTATCAACAGTACCTTTATTGAATTCAAGCTTCATCAAATATTTATCCAATCTGGCATACCAAGCTCTTGGGGCTTGCTTCAATCCATACAATGCTTTCTTCAACCTGCAAACCATATCTTTCCGATCTATCAATTGAAAACCATCTGGTTGCTCAATGTAGACTTCTTCTTCCAGCTCAACATCGAGAAATTTTGACTTGACATCCATCTAATATGCCTTGAAATATTTGCAAGGAGCATAAGCAAGAAATAATCTAACAACTTCCATTCTAGCTACCGAAGCAAAAGTCTCCTCAAAATCAATACCTTCCATCTAAGAATAACCCTTACAAATAATTCTTTCTTTATTCCTAACAACTTCACCTTGCTCATTCAGTTTATTCTAAACACCCATTTAGTTCCAATTACATTCTTATCCTTAGGTCTGGGAACTAAAATCCATGTATTTTTCTTTTCAATCTGATTCAATTCTTCTTCCATTGCTTTAACCCAATTTTCATCTTTACAAGCTTCATCAACATCTTTAGGTTCAATCTTAGAAATCAAGCAATACTCTTCAACGATTTTTCTCCTACTTATCACACCTCTATTCTTATCACCTATAATTTGATACATTGAATGATTTAACCTTACATATCTGAGAGTCTTAGGATTTTCATGATTTTCAGACTCTTGACCTCTTTCTTCTGCACTAGCATTTGCACCTTCTCCATTCTCAGACTTTTCTAGAGCAATTTGCACTTAATTCTGGGTTTGCACTTGCTTTCCTTTATCTATATTGATATCTTGATTATCTGAATCATATCCGCAAGATTTGATTTGCTTCTCATTTCCTTAATCAACCTTTACATTAGAACTTTCAACTATCTTCCTCAATCTCTTGTTATAACATCGGTAGGCCTTATTCTTAGTAGAATAACCAAGAAAGATTCCTTCATCACTTCTAGCATCAAACTTCCCTAGATCTTCATCTCTTCTGATATATCATTTATTACCAAAAATTCTGAAACATCTAACTGTAGGAGCATGATCAAACCATAACTAATAAGGAGTCTTATCGATATCACCCTCAAAATGGTCTAATCTTTACAATTTATAAAATTTTACCCCTACATCCTAGGAGCGAATTATACCTAAACCTTGGTTACAAAATGATGGGAGTCGCAATCGACATGCAAGTCACTTCCTATGAACTCTAGTTAATTGTTACTAAACTAGTGTTGACAGTTCATGTCCATGACGGTGCACCAGCTTCAAGACCTCTATATCATGCAATGACAGTGCAAGAATAAGACAAAGTGTAATAAGAACCATCTGGTTGATTGAGGCGGTGGTGTCCCTATGGCATGCATCTGGTTGTTAACTACCTCTTTTCCTTTTGTTTTGCTTATAGTTTCTGTAGTTGCCAACAAAACATTCCATGAAAGTAGTAGGTGGGTTAGCTATATACTCCATTCTGAATTTAGAAACTCTTAGTGTTTCTTTGGTGCTTTATAACCTACTCACCATTTCATCCAGCATTGATTCAACTCCTTGACAATGGAATACCACATACATATATTGGTTCATTCTATCCATATTGAATTCAACAGTTTTTGCAAAGTGATCAACAATGTAAGAACTCCATCTGTTGAGTATGGTTTATGAATGCAATGCTCCATGTTGCTTAAGATTATAATTGTATTTCCCTATCAATTTGATGATGAACTACTCGTATTGCTCGAGCACGCTGAGGAGTGAAGGGTGTTCTTTGAGAAGCTTGATGCGGCACTGCTCCATCATCTTCGTCTTTAAGTCCAAAATGTCAATATAAGACTACAAAGTCTTTGTGCTCTCACCTCCCAATAAGTCTTCCTTAATTATGATATCCTCGCCAAGTTTCTTGACTTTTCTTAATGTCTTGGCTTGTCTTGAAAACTTGGCGAGGTTTTGTTCCCATTGCGTCGAATAATGAATGAGGACCTTCTCAGTGAAATGAGCTTCTTCATATATTTTCATGGTATCCTATAAAAACACTTTTACCATGTTTAGTTGGTCCTAGGCCAAAGTTTTCACTGTGGTAGCCACCTTCCTCATCTCGTATAATGCCTTTCTTCACCTGATAGAAGAGATGAAGTAGATGGCAAGGTGTTGTCTGTCCTAGAATCCAATGGCTTGGCTACCTCTATGATCAGTTGTTTATATTGCCTCAAGTGTGCCCTGACTTTTGCCTTTGACTTATGTTCTTTCTCTATTCTGGTCTTGATAGTAGAAGTCACAACATCTAAGGTAGCAATTTCTCCCCACTTGGTCTGCTTACCTAGATTAACTTTTGTTAATTGGTATTTTGGGGTAGCTTGAGGTTGTCCTTCAGTCTTGGGTACAAGAGCTTCTATATTTGCAATTAAGTCCCCCGAGTCAGTTCTAGAGAGATGATGAATCATTTTTGATTTCTTAGCTCTCCTTGGGGACTCAGTAATTGCTTGCAACAATGTGATACTAGGGAGCACGACCATTTCTTTCTTCTTAAAAGTGGAATTCATTCATTGGGGTACATTGTTGTCTTGCTCCCCTCCTTGCATTGTCACTTCTGTAGTAACCTTATGTGTTTCCTCTTGTTGCTCTTGATCTTCTTCTTGCTGCTCATGAGTCTATTGTAACAGAGGACCTTCTTGTTGAGGTGGGAGTTGAGATACCTGTTGAACAAGATTGTCTTGTAGGACTTGTGCATGAGTTAATTGTTGTTGCTTAGATAACTCTTCTAACTTTTCAGTAACGTCTTCCGCAAACACTTTCTCCTATTCATCTGTCTATTTCTCTTCACCTCCATCCAGCTGTCTCAGTAAGTTCTATTTTTTTTGAGGAGTAAGGACCATCCTTTCATCTTGTTCTTCATGTCCTTCTACCTCCATCATTTGTACTTGCACCTCCATTGGTTGTACTTGAACCTTGGGTTCCTCTTGGGCTTTGGGTGCTATATCATGAACCTGTTCAATAGTGGACTGCTTTTTCTTTGTTTCACATTTCTTCTTTCGAGAAACCATTGCAATGCATTCATCATCCTGGTCAGAATTTGTTTCAATATTATGAATTATTACCTGCTCTTGTGTTGGAACGAAATCAGGTATTGGTGTTTGCACTGCAGGAGGTGGTTGAGTTTTGATGGCTTCATCTTGTGAAGTACCCTCTCTTGGTACGATACCAATAGTTGGAACAATAGGATGGATAGAAGCTTGAGAAACTACTTGCAATCTGGTGGTTATCCTGTATTCAGCAGTTGTATTAAGTAATTGCGACTCTTTCATTTTTGCATCCAACTGCCTTTTGAATTCTTGATTGTTTATTGTTTGCATAACAACTTCGGGATCAATAGGAGTATTCTTTCTTGATTCTGATTTGGTTCTCCTGGTGTACTTGTGTATTTTAGATTAAGGATTATTGGCAGCCTTACCCTTTTTCATTTTCTTTGTGGTCCTCGGTCGAATCTTGAAACTTAACCACTACATAGTTCTTTCAATCACCTTTTCAGAGATCGTATCTACATCAGCAATTTCTTGTTCTGACCATCAAATAGGAGTGAGAAGTCGCTTATCAATCCCCTTTTCCTTGAATACGAGATCCAATAGTTCTCCATCATCCTTGTGATCCTTAGGGAGATTAGTTTCTATTTTAAAATTCATAATCTGAGGAACCGTCAATCTATAATATATTGTCTCCCTAGCCTCAAAGTTGTCTTGTAGGTTTTCCCAAAAGTCCTCTAGAGCTGGTTGGTGACCCGAATAGGAGACATGCAACATTTGTTGTAGTTTACCTATCAGACCATACCAATATCTTGAATAATCAAACTCCTTTAGGTTGAGGTCTTGGAGTTCCTGCTCAGCCGCCTTGGATGCTTGAATGTTTGGGCAAGTATAATATTCCAATGAAATTGGAAAAGTAAGCCCAGTCTTATGTTTAAGGGTCAAGAGTGATTGTAGCCCCATAATATACCTGGTGTATTCAAGTATAATGATCCTATTGCTGTAGAATCAGGGAAGAAGGAATAGTCTTCCAGTGAACCCACTTACTTTGATATAAGTAGAGCATTGATTTTGTAGGAACCAACAACCCTACTCACTTACCATCTTCATTGATTCTAGTGATATCCTGTATCCCACATCGCTTGTCAATTTATTTATGACTGGATATAAGAATGCATCATTTATTCTCTTAAAGTGGAACTTAGGTTGGGTGATGGGTAATTGGGTGTAATATTCCCACACCTTCTTCTGCCTTGGGTCTTCTCCTAGTTTACCTTTTGTTTTCAAATCTGGGTATCTTCCAGCTCATGCTTTTATCCATATGATATAAGAAGTCATACAGAACTTATTTGTTTGAAGTACTGCGATCAATTGGTTGTGAATGTTATCTGAAACAATATGTGCCCAGTCAAAGTATTATTTTATGATCAAAATTGTGTGCATATAGTGGAACATCCACATATGGTAGTGCTCGCAATCTGGTTTTCCAAATGCATGACTCAACATGATTATTATGTCCTTGGGTGCCTCCTTGAATTTTTCTCTCACGATATCCATGGCCTTCAATCCTATCTTGCTAGGTTCTTCTAACCAGGCCTCATTGATGTGACATTTTTAATTTGAGGAATTCTTATTAAATATAGGAGTTGCTTCCTCTTCTGTAGTTAGGAGTACCTCTTCTCTCTCAAGTATACCAAAGGTCATGCCAATCATTTCAGGAGAGAGGTATATTATTACATTACCAACCGAATCTATACATTTCCTAGTCTCCTAATTATAGTGTTGAGCAATTGTAAGTATCAACTCAGGAGACTATAAAGCCTATGAAAATATAATATCCTTAACTAGCCCAAATATTTTGATCCATCTATATGGTGCATCCAAATTGGGCTGAGCTACTTGTTTCTTGATATCTTCAATCTCATTATGACCTACTTTAGTATAAGTCACCCATTGTATCTCGTTATCCAGCTTGGATACCAAGGTTTGGCCCGGGTATTGGTATTTCATTGTGGGTAGGGTTTTCTCCAATTTTATTTCTTCTTTGTTCCTCCTTCAATTGGATGTAGATGCTTCCATAAGCCTATTTTATCTTGCAAAAAAAGATACACAATCAATCTCAAAATATTAGCAAAACATAGTAGATTTCGAAACTCTGGGATTCTGGGGTTTCGAGGCATGAAAATAACCTTTTACAAGCAATTTTGGGATTATGAGATCCCAAGGTTTAAAACATGGAACAAGGACTCACTTCGAGATTCCAAAATCCCAAAGTAGATAAAGGCATTAAACATTTTATTTCAGAACTCTAGGGTTTCGGGGTTCTCATAACATTCATTAAAAAAAAGTCTCCAGGATTCTGAGGTCTCGAAGATGTTAAACTCACATGGCACGAAGGGTTTCAGACTTCGGGGTTCTGAAATCCCGAAGGATTTAAACTTGGGCAAAATAAAAGGGACTTCAGAACTTCAGGAAGCTGAGGTTCCGAAGTAGGGTAAAATAAAGTTCTAGGATTTCAAAGTTTTGAAATCCCGAAATGTTGAGACAAAGCCAAAAACCCTACGGTTCAATGAAAATCGACCTTATTGGAAAGCAAGAAATCTAATCTAAACCCTAGACTAGGAAAGAAAGAAACATGCAAAATGACAGAAAAACACAACAAATAAAACTAAGATGAACTTGGAAAAGGAAGGACGACCGAAAATGTGCACCGTTGGAAGCAAGGTCGCCGAAGGAGAGAAAATGAATTTAGAATGAGTGAATGCACAAATGACTCGAAACAACTTGTTTAACACTATTTATACTCCTCCCCTCTAAGCGACCGTACAACCTATTTAATACATATGACTTTGGAGTTTTGGGGTTCCGAAATCCCGAAGTCTGACAGACAACACATAGAGAAGCTCGAGATTCTGGGGTTTCAGGATCCCGAGGCAAGACACAAAACAAACAAAGAGAACTCAGGACTTCAAGATTCCAAAATCCCGGGGCTCAAAAGCTAGAACAAACAAACAAACTATGAGATTCTGGAGCTCCGAGGTCTGTTAAACAAAACAAGACACAAAGAACCTAGGAACTCGAACATCTAAGATCTTGAGGCTTCAATACAAGAAGAAAAAAAAGCCAAACAAGACTTCAAGATTCCGAGGTCTTGAGAAAAAAGGAGAAAAACAAAACGAAGCTTTGAGATTCTGAGATCCCAGAGTTCTAAAGAATAATAAAGAAAGAAAGAGAGAAGGAAAGGGCTTCGGGATTTCGGGATTCCAAAATCCCGAAGCAAGACAAAAAGGAAACAAAAGGGCACTCTAGTGTTTCGGGGTTTCAAAATCCCAAAGTAGCAGAGAAAAAACAAAAGAAAAAGGAAAGAGAAAAACAAAAAAATGAGAGAACAAATAATCAAACAATAAAGTTAAGGACTAGACATGGTCAACTCGTAGGTGTGTGCTTTGGTTAATTACCTCATCTTTTTGATCGTGAAGATAGACAAAGGAACTTGGGCCCAAGCTATATGAGTAAAATCAAATATGTGTTTCATGCAATGTCATCTTGGGCATAGCTCTGTTGCCATTCAGATGTCCATAGTCTTGACAGAGTTACCTCTGGTCCTTGTAAAGAAGTGCTCCACTTCCAACCAGGCGTCCATAGCTCGGTGGAGATTACTTGAAACACCCAATTAAGTTGCAACAAGTAATTGATTCTCTTTTTTTTAATATTCTCTCTGTATTGGATATAAAGCCTTTTTCGCTTCGAACTTAAAGCAACTTTTAAAAGAATAAAGTTCTGAAGTTGGGTTGGGGACCATAGTGGACAACGAGAAACAACTTGATTTTTAATTTTTCACTTGGATACAAGTTCTTATGACATTTTTAGAGATTTTATGATGTATTTTAATGTGCGAATGGTGTTGAGTAGTTAGGTTAGCCTTCATCTATTGAATGCCAAGAACTCAAATCATCAATAAACTGTTATATACCACCTTTGATGAATGTAGGCAAGGATTTCAAAATTAACCAAAAGATAATGGAGTTATAAAGAGCTAAGAGTCGAAGTCTCTCAAAATTTCCCATCAATATGGAAAGAATATCAACCATATCAAAAAAACTTTGAAAAGAAAAAGAAGATTATCCCCAAACAAAACAAAAAAACAACAACGAACAACTAAACTACTATAATACAGTGGATCAAGCTCAACTTTAGATTAATCAAAGTAATACTTGATAAACTGACCATTGACGAGCAATTGTATAGGTTCTCCATTTAATAAGCTCAATCAGAATGTTTTCTCCCCTAAAATGTCAGAAATTTGGTAAGGACCTAATCATAATCTTTCAAATTTGTGGTGATCACCCTTCTTTCCCTAGCCTTGTCCCATAAAAGAACTAGGTCAGAGATTCAAAATGATTTCACCTTGGCCCTTTTATCAAACCATTGCTTCACAACAACTTGATGTTTAGAAAAATGTTGTAAGGTATTCATCCTTTGCTCATCAAGTTTCAACAAGTTTAGGAGACGAACTTCCACCTGGTCCTCAATCTCTAGATCTATCATCATTTGGAGGACATGGATTATTAGGTTGATTGGGAAAACAAGATTTTGGCCATAGACAAGGTAATACAAAGAAGTCCCTAGAGAAGCCTTAACTCTTGTCCTATCAACCCAAAGGGCATATTTCAGTTAATTATTCTAGTCTCTAGGGTTCTTCTCAAATAACATTTTGATAACATCTAAGATATTCTTATTGGTAGACTCGGCTACTCTGTTTCCTTGAGGATAGTAGTTAGAGGAAAACTTAAGAGCCACCTTGAATTCATATGACCATTGCATTCATTGTGTGGAAGTAAAAGTTGGGCCATTGTTGATGAATACTAAGAGTGGGGGGTGAATTAGTATGCCAAAAATCTTTGCACTTAAACACTTTGCAAGACTGACAGTAAACTGGTAAAACAATTTAGCAGACAAACCGGTTAACAAATATGCAAACCAAATAGCTAATAATGCATTCACCCACAGAAGCACAAAAACCATAATACAAGAGATTTTGACGTGGAAACCCAAATGGGAAAAACCACGGTGAGATGGAACTCACAAGTAACTATCTGCAGAATAGGAACTAGACCGGTTAAGGTCTTACAATGTTCTTTACTAGAACAGATCCTGTTAGGAATCTCAATCTCTGTTAGGAGATAAGTCCGATTAAAGACTACCTTGCTAGAGGATTTTAGATCCACAGATGTGAACCGCCTTGTTAGAGGATTTACAAAAGGCTTTTGGGCCTACCCGGTTAAGGGCTATAGACTTGTCAAAGATGTGAGTAATCAACAAGTGTTTGATCTAGCTAGTTGCACAGACTGCTTGGTTAGATCCTTGGTAGCTCGTTCCTAATGCACTCCAGCATTACTTCAGTCTTCTACACATTCATATTCTCTCCAACACCTCAATCACCTTAAACCCTAGCAACAACATAAACTTTCGCTATATCCACATCAACAACCTAAAACCCTAGACATGATGTCCTTATAAAGGAATCTGATTTCATGTCGGTCCAATAGGATTACATTACAATTTCCTAGGTTGAATGAACCTGGACATACTTGGTACCACGACACAAAAAGCACCGTTAATGTGTCGGCACCGTCAAACAATCGATGGATGGTAACTCATCACAAAATGTCGGTTGGTAACTCATCACAAATTATTACCGGTTCATACAAAATGCCGGTTGCCAGTTTGACAAAAATGAAGACTGGTAAAAATGTGTTATGCTGCTTTAATCCCTCGAACCGCTTGGAGTCAACATGCCACTTCAGAACGGGAAACACATTTTGCAAAACATCAATAGTCTAAAGACTATAATACAACATACTGGTTGGAACAAATACGGGTTGTGCTCTAACTCATACATATAAAGAGGATCTCAATGCAAGTGTGTGTCCATCAATGACAATCACACCATAAACATCAAAAATGCCAACAATATCCCCCTTTGGCATTAATGGCAACACTTAGGAAAATAAAATTTTGACATCTAAGTGTTTACAATAAAATCATGCCATTAGCAAAATTGCTCCCCCTAAGCATATACACTATCCCTTTAACAATACAATGTATAGCACTTTTGCATATTATGCATAAACATTGAGATATTCAGAGCATATAATCAAAATTTTGATTACCAGATACTTCTCCAAATAGAATTCTTCTCCCCCTTTGCCAACAATGAAAAAGTATAGCTGAACAACCCTATTTTCATTTGATATTAAAAATAATAAAAGTTTATGACAACAAGGAATGATACTTGTCAAAAACAGATTTAAAGTCCTGCAAGAATTGTTTCATCGACAAAGACCAGGACTCAAGTAGGGAGGTGGCTACTTCTTGCTCTGTCTGCATTTGGGAGACCTATTCTTCCATGGCATCAATTGTGCTCATCTCCTGTGTAACTGTTAAGGCATCCAGGTTCAGATAGCACTTTTGAAGAATTTGCAATCGTGGGAGTAGAACCAGTTGTAGCTCCTGCAAATCTCTAGGCCAAGTGCTGATCTCTTGTTCCATTTTTGCTGACTGGATGTGAAACCGGTGAACAGTTTGCCCATAAGTTGTAAAGGAATCATAAGGCAGTTTGAATGTGCTCAAGTAGGACTACAAGTCTGTTTCAAGTTTTTGCTTTTGAGATAGCACATCATCATAGAATAGATGGGGTTGGCAGATCTTGCTGAGTAGCAGATTCCCCTCATCTAGAGAGTCCCTTATATCCTTTCTTTCTTCAGTTTAGTCTAGAGCTCATTCAACTTCTTCACTAGAGCTATATTAAGAGCTTTTTGATGCTCCTTCTTGACATTAGCCTCTGCTGCCTCTTCAAGGCTCTGCACTTGATCATCCACTACTGTGCATAGGAGCTTGAGTTTAGCTAGTGATGAATTAGTGTTGGGAAGATTTGTACTGGGTATCAAACCGGTAAGTGTATCCACAACCGCTTGAATTACATCTTGCTCCTTCTTCCGTCGAATGATTTCAAGGCGCTCTTGAGCTACCTTGATGCTCTGCATTAGCTCTGTTTCACTTGCAGTCTGGAGATCGATAGGACTGGAGAGATTAGCTAGTTTGGCTTGATTCCTGGTTGCCTTCGGAGTCTCCATCTGGGTGCTCTTCTCCGCTTCTCCTGCCTTGTCCTCTTCCGCTTTCTTCTTCTCTGCTTCTCTCCTCTTCTCCGCTTCCTTATCCTCCTCTTCCTTCTTCCTTTTCTCTACTTCTCTCCTCTTTTTCTCTTCTTTTTCTTCCTCTTTCTTCTTCTTCTTCTTTGCTTCCTTCTTCTTCTCTTGTTCCTTATCTTCTTCTTGCTTCTTTTTCTTTTCATCTTCTTGCTTCTTTTTCTCTTCTTCATCCTTCTTCTTCTTCTCCTCTTCATCTTTCTTCTTCTTCTCTTCTTCATCCTTCTTCTTTCTCTCCTCTTCATCTTTCTTCTTCTTCTCTTCTTCATCCCTTTTCCGCTTCTCTTCTTCATCCTTTTTCCTCTGCTCTACCTCTTCCTTTGCCGCTTCCTGTCTGTCCTCAACTTTCTTATCAACTTATTTACCTTGTTGCTTTTGTCTTGTTGCCTCAGATGGTGTTTCCTGAGTAACATCCTCAACATCCAGAGCATCAACATCAATGGTGTCAATCAGTTCAACAATCGGATTTCCTTCATCATCAAATACTTCGTCTGGTTTGGATATAACCGGTTCTTCTTCAGCTTGCCGGTTGGCTAGATGCGCTTTGTGAGTTTGGACAATGGTTCTCATATACAGATGAGTGTCTTTTTCGACATCATCAACTGTACCTTCTAACAACCAGAGTCTTCTTCTTCTAGTGAAGAAGAGTCCTTTATTTTGGTCAATAACATCAAATAATTCAGAATTTGACAGGTCGGGAAAGTACTGTGCAAAAACTTTCTCCCTAATTTCCTGTTCCTTTTCTATGGCAATGTGCCATCTATTGTCTAATGACATATATAAAGAATCCAATGTTTGAGACTTAATCTCTGAGGGCGACCAGTCATTAACACATAAATACTGAATTATTTCCTTTTCAACTGCTTCCTTTTCATCATCATTAAAGCCATCAAAACACTCAATTAAGTCATTTAGCACTTTTATCCTAACATTCTTTATTGTTCTTTGACAATGTGTCAAAGGTTTATAGGAAGATATATCTATATTTACCGGTGCAGATGATGTCGGTTCATTCTTTGTCTTCCTCTTTGCTTGACATGTTTTCTTTGGCTTTTCCTCAGACACAGTTTTTTCTGAGTTTGGAGAGGTATTCCTTGTCTTCCTCTTTCTCTCGAACACTTTAGCCGATGCTGCTTCTGGTTTCTTCTTGGCTGGTGACTGCTTGGTCACTTTTGGAGTTGCAGTGGTAATCGATGCTGATGTTGCAAGCACTGCCTTTGCCTTCTTCACTGCAGGTTCTTTTTCTTTCATTACAGAGGGTTCCTCGACCAATGTAATCCTTTCTAGATAGGTTCCGGTCCTCTTTGCCTTAAGATCAAGAGGTGAGGCAATAAGGGTAGAGGCATACCCTTCTAGCATATCGTACATCACCTCATAGCCCATTGGCTCCACTTCTTCCTGTCTGGGCTCAACAACCTCCATTATGCATTTATCTACTTGGATGGTGAAACAGATATCATCTTCATATTTCTTGACGATGTCACCTAACATCTTCATTCTTTGGCTCATTTTCCTTCTGAACTCATCAAAATACTTGTTCAAAATATCAGGGTAATTGGTTTCAATTACTTCAATGCTTTCCTTGATTTGCTTGGTCACCGGTTGGTCACCAGACCATTGGACATCCCCTACTCCTGGAAAGTAGCCTTGGAAATAGAAGAACAACCCAACCAATAGTTGTCTAAACTTGAACCTAAGTGCATTATCCTGTTTGATCAACTTTAGATTCAATAGGAGTTGTCTTTGCATATTGGTGCAAAGATCAAATGATGCATCCTCCTTTATCATCCGATAAGCGGCATTTACCGCTGCAACATATACAGAGTTAATTCTACTGGCTGAGAATGTTCGATATCCAATCACCATGCATGCATACTTCACCAGATCATCCTTGATAGAATTTACTGTCATGCCTCGTGAGTCGCTCACTGAACCGGTGAGCTTGGACATTTTAGTTTTGCTAACCATCCTTAGGGCTGGCACTTCCCCTGTGTTGTAGAATCTGGTGATTGCTTGAATTACCTGCGATGTGATATCATGAGTTCTCTCCAGGTACATCTTATCACCATGGACTCTGCTCAGAATGATCCTTATATGATCCTCTGTGAAATCCTCTAGGAAGTAAACAACATTGTGGAGCTTTTTCTTCTACAAAATATTAAACTTCGGTTTGATCTTCTTATCTTTTCCACAAATTAAACCTAATTGGGTGTGGACAGCTAGAGACCCTAGGTCTTCAATCTTGCAATCTATGTAGTCAGAAATTCCCTCTTCTACTATCACACCAGCCGGAACTTGTGATAGGGCATTATACTTGGATTTCCGTTGAATAAAACTTGCAGACTCGACAGATGCACTAGAACTGGTATGAGATGCGGAAGCCATGATAGAAATCTTGAGAACTTGAGAAATACCTTTTGAAACACGTGAAATTAGGGCTTGTTGATTCTCCTACACTTCACACTCTGTCGGTTGCTGAATCACCGCTTTGTGTTCTCCACTTGACCGTTTCCAGTTTGAATTTGAATGTCCTTCACGGTTTCTCAATTTCTCAAAATCTCTGCTCAAATCGCCTTTTCGTCGCTCTACTCTTTGAAAAAAATTTCTTCGCTCAAAAACTGATAGTGAGAAATGATTTGAAAAAAAATGCTTTTAAACATATTCCTCACCTACCGTCATTAATGCTCCTCCATTAGGGCATAAACCCTAATTTGCCTTTTTACTGTTTCCTGTCTTCTGCCAAATGATAGGTATAACATACCGGTTAAGGTCTTTTACCGGTGTAAACCGAGGGTTTGAAACATTTCGCCATTTTCTCCCCCTAAGCTTTTCTAAAGCTTAGTTTGTCGGTTTCGTGATTTCCACACTAGGTGCAGAAACCGGTTCCTCTTGTAGCACCGCTGGTTTCTCCTTCCAGATTTTGTTCATGTCCACTTGAACAGTGTCAACATCAATATTTCCTTCTAGAGTGACCGGTATATCATTAGATATGTTCTTTCTTGATCTACAGAATCTGGCAATGTGACCCGATTTGTTGCAATGATAGCAGACCAATCCAGGTGCTCTCCAAGGTCCATTGTTCATGTTTCCATTCTTCCTTATACATGTTGCAGTAGTGTGACCATGACCATGATAGATCATACAATTTTCTCTCCATCTGATTGCCGCTTGATAACCACCGCTTCTTGGCTGATGATTGAAGGCATTAAACCAGTTGTGATTCTGGTTCACAGAAGGTTCAGGACCAACTCCTTGGGTCCTCTGAGGATATCTTCCAGTGTTATTCATAACAGACCTGTATTCAGATGCTCTATGCCCATACTTGTTGCATGCATAACAGTTATCATCAAATCTATAGGATCTAGGCTTATCATTTAGGAAATAAGGAAAATTGTTGTAAGCCTTACTCCTACACACATTTGCAGTATGTCCTTCTTTAAGACAGTTAAAGCAAACATGTTTAAACTTTTGCTTACCTTTATCCTTTGATGCCGGTTGTTTATTTGATGTTCCAGCATTTGTACCAGAGGTCTCACCTTCCTCATGACCGGAATAACCAAGTCCATTGGTATTCTTGACCAGTTTGGCAGATTCAATCTTTTTCTCTAGCTTGACAGTACTCTTGTTGAACTTAGCAAGTATTTCCTTTGACTCAGAGAGTTCTTTGGAAATAACAACATTTGTTTCCAATAGGTTTTCATTCTCAGAGATGGCAGTGTTCAGTTCTCCTTGCATGTCTTCCTTTTCCACTTTGCTTGCATGGAGTTGAGCATTTAGGGCACTCATCTCTTATTTCAGCTTGGAGATCTCATGATCTCTTTCTTTCACCAGATCTTCAGCTTTCCTTCGGTTCTCAAGCTCTTGACACATCTGGATAGTTAGTCCTTCCAACTCCTTTCTCAGGTTGGAGTTTGATTCATTCAACTTATTTACTTTAGCAATTAGGGCTTCCATGTCTGCTTCATCTGAAGAACTATTTTTCAGATAGCTCCATCAACTTTTCTGCATGTTCTCTACTTTTTTCTTGAGATGCCTTGTATTTGACCATAAGATCATCATAGGCTTGCTCAGACTGATTGAGTCGGTGGGTAAGTTCCCTCAAAGTGTATTCCCGCATATCTCTTTCCAAGTGGTTAAACTTATAGAAAGGTTAGCTTTGATACCAATTGATGAATACTAAAAGGGGGGCTGAATTAGTATGCCAAAAATCTTTGCACTTAAACACTTTGCAAGACTGATAGTAAACTAGTAAAATAATTTAGCAGACAAACCGGTTAACAAATATGCAAACCAAATAGCTAATAATGCATTCACCCACAGAAGCACAAACACCATAACACAAGAGATTTTGATGTGGAAACCCAAACGGGAAAGACCACGGTGAGATGAAACTCACAAGTAACTATCTGCAGAATAGGAACTAGATCGGTTAAGGTCAGACCAGTTAAGGTCTTACAATGTTCTTTACTAGAATAGATCCTGTTAGGAATCTCAATCTCTGTTAGGAGATAAGTTTGATTAAAGACTACCTTGCTAGAGGATTTTAGATCCACAGATGTGAACCACCTTGTTAGAGGATTTACAAAAGGCTTTTGGGCCTACCCGGTTAAGGGCTACATACTTGTCAAAGATGTGAGTAATCAACAAGTGTTTGATCTAGCTAGTTGCACAGACTGCTTGGTTAGATCCTTGGTAGCTCATTGCTAATGCACTCCAGCATTACTTCAGTCTTCTACACATTCATATTCTCTCCAACACCTCAATCACCTTAAACCCTAGCAACAACATAAACTTTCGCTATATCCACATCAACAACCTAAAACCCTAGACATGATGTCCTTATAAAGGAATCTGATTTCATGTCGGTCCAATAGGATTACATTACAATTTCCTAGGTTGAATGAACCTGGACATACTTGGTACCATGACACAAAAAACACCGTTAATGTGTCAGCACCGTCAAACAATCGGTGGATGGTAACTCATCACAAAATGCTGGTTGGTAACTCATCACAGAGTATTACTGGTTCATACAAAATGCCGGTTGCCAGTTTGACAAAAATGAGGACTGGTAAAAATGTGTTATGCCACTTTAATCCCTCAAACCGCTTGGAGTCAACATGCCACTTCAGACCAGGAAACACATTATGCAAAACATCAATAGTCTAAAGACTATAATACAACATACCGGTTGGAACAAATATCGGTTGTGCTCTAACTCATACATATAAAGAGGATCTCAATGCAAGTGTGTGTCCATCAATGACAATCACAACATAAACATAAAAAATGCCAACAATTGTCACATACTAGAGTGAAGGGCATTCCAAACCTGGTAACAATATGTTCTTCAAGGAATTTAAGAACTATCTTTGCAGTAGCATTCTTACATTCTTGGGCTTTTGTCCACTGAGTGCAATAATTTGTGACGGTTAATATGAATTTGTGCCCTGTAGATGAATTGGGGTTAATTACTCCAACAAAATTCAGTGCCCATTGGGCGAAAGGTTTGACCTTGAGTACTGGTTGAAGAGGCATAGCTGGATTCCTTTCTTGAGACGTTGTTGTCTGACAGGTATGATAGTGCCTAACATGTTCGTGAGTGTCCTTGAAGATGTTGGGCGAGTAATACCCTGCTTCTAGGATTTGATGCGCTATAACATTTGTCGACCCATGGCTTGTACCATATTTACCATGAAATTCCTCAATCATTCTATTAGCTTCTTGACGATCTAAACATCTGAGATAGATGACTTCATAATTCTTTTGATGCAATGTCAAATCTTTAATCATGTAGTTGGCACTTTTGAGCCTCAGGGCTGTCCTTTGTGTGACCTTCTGGACACTTGTTGTTTAACAGAATAAAGATCAGGTCCATGTACCAAGGGTCCTGTGTACTATTGGCATTGAATGTGAGGAGTGTTGGTTGCCATAACATGTGATAGACCTTGATCTCTCACTAATCTCAAGGGATGCATTTCTATATCAAACTCTTGTAGAATAACCATCCATTTTCCATCGCGTTCTCCAAGTTCACTTTGCATTAGCAGCGACTTGATATCTTGGTCAAGCACAATCGCATATATCTTACTTCTCGAGATATAGTATCTAAATATTTTAACAACTCTCACCAAAGCAAAAGCCTATTTCTCAAAAGTGGACTATCTTATTTCAACATTTTTAAAGGGTGAGCTCATAAATGTAATTGGTTTTTCATCGCCCACCTACCTCTGTGTCAGAACAATAGCACAAGAATGCAATGAAGCAAAAGAATATATGTAGAATGACAAGGTGTAATAAGGACTAGTCAATATAGGGGCTTTTACAATGGACTTCTTGATTTGAGTGAATGATTATTTTGCTTCATCTTTCTATTCTATTTTGGCATCTTTCTTCATCATCTCATTCAACGGTTTAACTATCTCCACGAATCCGATGATGAATTTTCTAACAAAATTGATCTTCCCAAAGAAATATCTCATCTCCTTTTTACTTCCTGACATTTTTAATTTCAACAATGCTTCCACCCATTCAGGATCAATTGATATTCCCTTTTTTGAGATCATGTGACCAAGGATTTTATCTTCTACAACCTCGAACACCCACTTCTTGGGATTGAGAGATATCCCATATTTTTTGCATCTTTCCAGTATCTTGCGCAGGTGATCTGGATTATCTTTTCTGTCCTTAGAGAATATAGCAAGGTCATCCATGTAGATAATAATGCATTCTCTAATCAAATCCTTGAAAACTGCATCCATGGCTCTTTGGAAGGTTGTGCCAGTGTTAATTTGTCCAAATGGCATTTGGTGGTATGCATAGGAACCCCACTTGGTGGTGAATGTTGTCTTCATGCAATCTTCATAGTTGACCAACACTTGGTTGTCCCTAAAATAGACATCAAGGAAAGACATCATTTGTGAAGTGTGTACAATTTGCAATAACTCATCCAAAGAAGGCAGGGGATACTTGTCCTTTTTTGATGCCTTGTTGAGATTGCAGAAATCAATGCATAGCCTGATCTCTCCACTCTTCTTTTGTACCGACACTAGATTAGCCACCCAGGTGGAGTGGCAAATGGGGAAGATAATCCTAACAGTGAGCAACTTCTAGACCTCTTTGAAAATGAGGGGTTCAATTAGTGAATTAACTAGTTGTTGCTTCTGTCTAAACGGTTTAGTGTTGGGCTATAGAGGTATGACATGTGTGATAGTAGACGTATCAAAAGTCTTTAAGTCCTCATATCCCCAAGCTATTACATCAATAAACTCTTTTAGGATTTCTAAGATTTACTCCCTCTCACTGGGAGTGCAAATCTTTCAAATATATACTATCTTTTCTTGACCTTCCCGACTGATGTTATGTTGCTCATATTTCCCAGCATTTGAGTTAGTGGTCAACCATTCCTTTGGGAATGACATTAACTTGGGAAGATTAAGGATATCATCTTCTCCTTCTTCTGTTGCAGCATCCTACCTGTCATCTTCATCTATAATTTGTTCTTCAAAAACACTAGAATTAGCGAGGAAGGCTAGTATGTGTCTATCATCTTTAAAGACATGGAATTGAGTAATATTGTCATGTATAACGGGTGTCAGAACCAATTCTACTGAAAATATTTTCAACAGAGACTAACTCACAGGTTCTAATGTACTTTCAACAACGACCAGTGCATCCGGTATACCATTCTTCTTTCAGGGAACCAATTGGATGCCAAAAACATCAAAATCCTCAATCAGTCCCCACACACGGTTCCTATAGGCTGCAAGCCCTTTGTCATGGCATGCATATTCACTCCTCACTTGTTTAACCACTAACACTGAATCTCCTTGTACTTTTAAACATTTGGCACCTTTCTTGAAGGCGAAGAGGAGTCCTCTGACTAAGGCCTCATATTCAGTCATATTGTTAGTTCAAGGGAATTGGAGTCGGTAAGAAAGCCTTTCCTTTGGGATTTGTTAATTCAACGCAAGCCCCACTGCCTTGTTTCGACTTGGATCCATCAAATTTGAGGAGCTAGACTTCATCTTTGATTCTCTCGGTGCTTTGAAAAGAAAAAGGCATGGTTGTTACAGGGGTTTGAGTTTCATCCGAGACTCATGGTTGTTCTTCAGGAATGGATTTTACAGACATTGGCTCTGATCTATCTTTGGATTTTGTCTCTAGGAGAACTCTAGTGATGATGGGAATGATTTGTTCAAGTGGAGGTTCAATTGGAGGTATGGTTTGGTAAATTGCTTGCTTATTCTCCTCCTATTGAAGAATCTCTACTTTGCAATCTTGGTCTTCACATTCCTCAGGTGTGGTATCGTAATCAGTATCTTCCTTAAGAAAAGGACTCATTAATTTTGTAACTTCATTCCTACAAGCAATGCTGGTTACCTCAGAGTGTTCTTGGTGATGGATTCTGTACCACTACGGCAACAGTAAGTATTTGAGTCAGAGTTCATCTCATAACAACTGTATCCCTTGTCGCATCCTTGTAATAAAATTCTTAACCTTCTTGAGTTGATAAACAATATCAGGTTGCCGAGGCATAGATGTAGGCGGTATTGTGAAGGTTAAAATTTCATTTACCTTGTAAACCTCAAGGCTAACTTCAATATAAGCTACTTCATTAGTGGCTCCATAGTCTGTAATCAAATTTTTCAACTTTGGTTCACTATCAATCCGTATCTGATTACTCACCCCTTTCCATAAAAGCCTTAGGTAGGTGAACCATGTGGAGAAGTAACATCCCAAATTTTTGGACCAGTCTCTACTGAGGAGCATCCTATATTCTTTATGTATGTCCACAACTTGAATGTCTATATAACAGGATACTCGAGGGTCTGTGCCTAGCTGGATGTATACATTTTTCAGTTCCCCAATTACATTGACCTCAGTCTTGTCCAGATGCACCACTTTGTTGTTGGTACGAACTTGGTTAAGACCCAATTTTTGATAGATAGAGTAAGGCATTACGTTTCTAGATGCACCTGAGTCTACCAAACAATTGTGTAAACTATTCCCAAAAATATTTATACTAAATAAGAACAGTGGGTTCTCAGTTGCATCAGGATTAGTAGAATTAATTTCTTCTACCCTTACCATTTTGAATTCATTATTTTGGGATTCCAGATGATCGAGTCTTTTGAGGAGGGCTTCCTTTTGTTTGGGGCAAGTTTGCAACACTTTCATTAGAGACATTGTGGTAGTAGTGTTCTCCATTTACCTTGTAACATCATATGATTTCTTTATGGAGTACTCTTGATCTTGTCCAAGTTTGGAATGCGATCCTTGGAAGGCCTTAGGTGAATGATGATTATTGCTCGCAGTAGGATCTAGTGGAACTTTCTCATCCTTGAGAGGTATAGGTGTAGTAAATGGTCCTTTTTCTTGACTTCTCAAATTGTAAGTGTTTCTTGTATTTTGAAAAACTTGCGCATCGTAAACCTGTGGCTCACCCTCAACCTCTGCTTCAAATTCTTTGAACAAGAAGGTATCAACTAGCATAGCAGTGTTAATCTCATTAGGTTCCTTAGTGGTACACCCTTTTGGTTGTGAATCAACTTAAGCAATCCTTATCATCTTCTCCATCTGAGCACAATTGACTTCTGAGTGCAATGTTGTGTTGTGTAACCTCCACCAATTGGTCATCAAATTTATATCAATCATGTTAACATTTAGCATATGATAGGTTTTATCCCTTGCATTTGGATGGTCATGGTTGACACCCCCATTATTTGGACCAGTGTTCCATTCCTTATTGTAAGGTTTGGGGTTATATCTTTGGTTTTGATTTTCATTTTTATACCCACATGGGTTGTTATATGATTGATATTGGTTATACCATCCTTGAGGATTCATTTTCATTTGGCTCAAGTCAGAAGTGACTTGGGAAAGCATTTTATTCAATGCTTCCACTTCCAAGGAGAGGTGTGAACCTTGATTGGCAGGTGGTGAGGTTGTTGCTTGGTTTGTCATTGCTGAACTAGGAGCATTGTACTATGATACCATTCCATGGGTTTCATCATTGAAATGAACCTAGGAAGCAGTAGAGTTGGGGTTGGTCCATTCTAAAGCTTGAGTTGTAAATTATTGGTTCACTTGTTGGTTTGCTACTGGTTGAGGTCTATACAACAAAATGCGATTCATTATCATTGCTCCAACTGGTGTTGATGATGCTACTCCTGGGAGCTGATTGTAATTTCTATAATTCATGCAAATAGGAAGGTTATGTCCAATCCCTCCAAGTGTCTGATTCAATTCTTGGTTCATTTTTTTGGCCAAAGCATAGACTTTTGCCAGGGAATCTCTATCCACTCCAGGTACAGTTTGTTTGATAAACATCATATTCAAAGGGTCAATGGACCTAAAATATGCTTTGATGGCTACTAGTTGTGCAATTTGATAAGGGTTTTGCAACCTCTTGTACGCCCTTTGGAATCTTGTGTTGAAAGTAGTCAAGGTTTCATTTAGCAACTTCCTTAATGAATAAAACTGATGATACAAGGTTGCTAAATCTACATATACCCACAATTGGGCAATGAAAGCCTTTTCCAAAATATCCCAACTAGTAACAGAGTTGAAAGGTAGTGTTAAATACCAATTGTACTCATTGTCTCTCAACGAGTATGGTAAGTGTCAACATACCACATCTTCGTGTTCAATCTGATTATGGATGACTCCATCCTTGAAAGCTTTGATGTGCTCTTTCGTTGTCCTGGGTCCCCCAAACTCATATTTACTGCAAAATTTATTTGGGTTCCTAGGCAAGTCATGAATTCCTCTAGGTATGTTTCCCAAAGGGGTATGAGTCTGGTTAAAGAATGCCATTGAAGGTTGGGGTGGATTTTGATTCACAAAAGGTGCAACAATTGGTTGGGTATGACTTGGTTTTCTATGGTAGGTTGAAATTATTGTATAGGGGAGTTTGTTGAAGACTATCCCTTAGCTTTGTTTGTCTTTCTTCTAGTAACGGGTCCTAATTCCACCAAGTCTGATGGGGAAGACATGCTCCTAACAACTCTATGAAACCACTCTGGAGAGAAAGATGATATACGCTCCAGTTTGTTTCCTCCTCAATTTATTGGTGGCTAAGGAGGTGGTTGAGGGTTTCTTTGAGAAAGGAGTTGTCTTTGGGCTTTGGCTTCTATGCATGTACCTTTTTGTCTTTCATTGTCAAGCACTTCACACATGCGCAACCAATCATCGTAATTATTTCTACTGTTCCAAGCAAGAGGATGGAATTGGGAAATGACTTCTTTTTGTTTGTAACGAAGGTTACATTGTGTAAATGGGAGAAGTCCATCTCCTGGGAGTACCATGTTATATCAATACTATGATAGTGAAATGGTAACTCAAAATGCTTTATTTTTGGGCCCTCCTAGCGCTAATTTCTATTGACAGGTGTTTTGACACACTCTCCATTAGTCAGGTAGGATATGAGAACGTATACCACCTCTCCTGAAAATAAGTCAATCTTAAATACCGATAACTCCAAGGTCTCTGTAATCGGGTCATGACGGTGTTAGATAACTTGGTGGTTGATGTAACTGTACTTGTCAAGGGGCATGCTGGTTGGAACAAAACAATCAAAATCCTTTTAAATTTTTTTAAAAATTTTAACTTTAATAAAGAAACGCCAAAAGATCGATTAGGGTAACAAGAGACAATAACGAAATCAATACTTAACAACTGAGCGAATTACAAAGTTAGTGCATCACAGAGGAGTATTATCAATAATATTCAATCAACATTCAAATAATGTTCTAGGAAATATGCAAAGTCAGTCAACTAACATATAAATGGAATTGGATATCAAAAGATTATAAAATTGCTCTATTATTTCATCCTCACATACCATTCACATGCATAATATGATTCATAAAATAATAAAACTGAAAGGATAAGTTGTTGATTAGAATGAGAGAAGATACCAAACTATGAAAAACATCAACTATGAAAACACGTATTGCAGATCAAGAAAACCACAAGTTGACTTTGTATTAATCTTCGAAAAATGAATACTAATGCTTCAAGAGTTTATAAGAAAGAAATTACAGAAAAATACTAAATTATCTAGCTAAAATGGCCTTGAATCATCAATTCGTGGACCCTCCAAATGGCCCAATCTTTACAATTTATAGAGTTTTACCTTTATATCCTAGGAATGAATTATGCCTAAACCTAAGTTACAAAATGATGGGAGTTGCAGTCGACATGCAAGTCGCTGCCTATGAACTCCAGTTAACTGTTTGAAGAGGGGAAAACAGATTAGAAGGGAAAATGATCAAAACATAATGAAGTAAACATGTAAAAATGCTAAAATATCATGAAGAGACCATTTCACCTTGCTATTTTACCTTCTCCTTCGGATTGAGCTTGATGAAGTGAAGGCGCCCCTTGGTGATGCTCCACTTGATGTGCTCCTTTTGCTTGCTTGATGTGGATGGCTCTCCAATGTTGTGCACAAATGAGATGGATCTTGGAAGATGATGGAGATGAGATGATTAAGTGTGGATGTAGGATGATTTTAACATGATAAGGATGCTAAAATGATTTTTCTAGGCTCAAAAGGACAACATAAGATTACTAAACTTGGAGATGAAAAATGAAGGGATGGAGTCCTCAATTTATAAGAGGAGAAGAGGAAGAATGGACGGTTGAGATGGATTCAAGATGAAGGGCTAGGATTGCTTGTAAGCTCACACAAGGTCCAAGAGAGGGTGTGGAGACCAAGAGATATGCCTTAAAGACATTTCTTGTCTCCACACTCCTCAAGGTACATTGGGAAGACTTCCCAAGGTACCTTGAGAAGAGCAAAGTGCATTGGGAAGACTTCCAAATGTGCCTTGAGAGGAACAAGGGATGTGACATTCCTTGAAGAATGGGGAGGAGGAATTTAAAATTCTCCAAAAAGGGATAATCATGGGGATTGGAGGAATAAGAAGGAATTAAAAATTCCTTGGGAGAGGAGATGCCTAGAGGATTGTGAGATTTTGAAGATCTCACATTCACCTAGGAAAATAGCATTAACAGCTAGTGGTTAGATGGAAGGGACAAGGAGTTGACTTCGTGGCTAATCATGATGATTAGCCATTAGAAACTCATTAGGAGGGGGATTAGAGGAAATGTTAGGTGGGATTAGGATTTGTAGTAGGATTTGACTAGGAGAGAGAATGAGTGGAGAGAATTTAAAAATTAGAAGAATAAGGTTAAGTGAGTTTAGGGAGTTTCTAGAAGACTTTATTAGGTTAATGATGAATTAAGAAGATGGTTTGTAGGAATCATGTGGGTTAACTAATTAATTGAAATTAATTAGCCAAGAGGAAGATTTGTGAGGATTTAATCTTTTAGAAGAATAAAGAAAGGGATTGATTTATTAAATAAATCAGTCACATACTATAGTGACAATATCAATTATATTTAATTAATATTGAGGAGAATTTGAATTAACATAATTAATTAATTAATTATGTGGGGAATTAAAAATAATTATTTTTAAGTGTCTACATTTTGCCCCTCTTTGAAGCAAGGTGTGATGGCGCATTGATTCAAAGAATAATCTTGTTTTTTTGATGATGATATTGATTTGATTGATAAGATCTAGATTTAGTCTGGTTTTAGGAAGTATTCATCCTGTATAAGACAAAGATGATCAAAGCGTCTGGTTTCAAGAAGGATTCATCCTGTATAAGACATGATTGATCATAATGTCTGGTTTCAGGAAGGATTCATCCTATATAAGACATGATTGATCACAACGTCTGGTTTCAGGAAGGATTCATCCTATATAAGACATGATCAGAGCGTCTGGTTTCAAGAAGGATTCATCCTGTATAAGACACGATTGATCACAACGTCTGGTTTCAGGAAGGATTCATCCTGTATAATACATGATCAGAGTGAAACGTTTGATTTCAGGAAGGATTCATCCTATATAAGACATGATTGATCACAACGTCTGGTTTCAGGAAGGATTCATCCCGTATAAGACATGATCAGAGCGCAATGTCTGGTTTCAGGAAGGATTCATCCTGTATAAGACATGACTGATCACAACGTCTGGTTTCAGGAAGGATTCATCCTATATAAGACATGATCAGAATCAGAATTAATTATGTGAGGTGTATGGCAATGTGTAGAAGATAGAAGAAGAAAATGATGCCCTAGCATAAAGCATGGGAGGTGTATGCCCCCTTGAGAATTTTTTCAAAAAAAAAGGACGAAAAATTCTCGAAAAAAGAGAGGAAGAAGAATCAGGGTGGAAGGGATAAATGGGGAAGAAATATGAAGCAGTCATGAAGAATTTGGAAAGAAAAATAGGAGAGGTGAGACCGCAGGGGAAGATGGGCCCTCTTGGGGGCCCATATACGCCACAACGGACCCAATGAGGGGTCATTGTATCATGACGGACATATTTTCCTCTTTATATATATATATATATATATATATATATATATATATATATATATATATATACATGATTCAATTAGTGACAGATGATGTGTAGCATTTATTGTGATGGATTATTTTTGTTTGTCTTATGATGTCCTATATGGATGTAATCATGGATGTGCTATGCTAACCTATTCTATGATGCAGAGTGGATGCTTATATATGTATGTTTATGATGGGTTGCTAACATAGTTTTTGGATGCAGAATGAGTGTTTTTTATGCTTTATGTATAAATATGCATGTGTGAATGATTTATGATGTAGTCTAAATGTAATGCTATATGGATGAGTGTATCTTTTATTGATGCAATCTTATATGGTAAATGTTTTGTGGAAAAAAAAAATGACTGTCTAAGGAATGCAGTCTACATGATGTGAATGAGTTAATAAAAAGAGGGAATATGCCAATAATAACACAATAATCTTAGATAGATGAATATGGAATAGATAGGAAGTGGGGAAAATTGAGAACTCTATGGGATTATTGAGTTTAGGATTTTATGGAATGATGGTGAGATTTTGTGTACAACAAATGTGGAGAGCCAACCTAGTTTGATGTTGTCCTGAGTGGCTTGCACCACTGATTATAGAAATTAGGATGCCATGAGAAACCCAGGGTGTGGACTGACTCTGTAGACAAACGAGAATTTCTTGCACACAATAATGCAAGTGTTAAGAAACACTAATACAAAGTTGTGGGTTCGTGCAAGGAAACCCTCAAACACACCGATACCTCTTGTACACAAGAAGGTAAGTGTTGATAAACACTAGTACCAAGTCGCCGGTTTATACAAGAAGTATCCAAAATATGCCATGCTATGAAATATGCCCCAGTATGCGCCTATCATGATGTACCTGGATATGGAAGAACCTAGGCAGACATAAATAGTGGCAATCGTAAGGCAAAAGATGCAAGTCTATATGAAAAGATCTAACAAAATCTAACAAGTCATTTCTTTGCGACTAAATGATACCTCTTTCCAAGAGTAGAACTAGGATGAAGGATTAGGTTTATAGGTGAGGGAAGGAGTCAGCCCTAGGGAAAAGTGGGCTTTTGGATTAGGAAAGTGATTCTATGGTTTTGGAGAGTGACTAGCGGATTTGGGATTGTTCTGAAGACTTCTTGAAGCTCACATGGAGGCATGAAAGCTCAGTTTTAATGGGATACTCCTTGTTCATGACTCAGGCGAAGACTCATCATCATACGCGTGTTTTATTAGGAAGTGGAAGAGAAGGAATGTTGTGAATGGGTGGACTGGATGGTGGGTGATTTGCAGTGTCGATCGGATAGATAGATTTGGGTTATTTACCTTGCGGTCTGCACAGAGGTTTTCACCAAGGTACTTGTCCATAGCGCCACCAAGTGGTTTTCACTAATGGACGAATTGTTTTTCTTTCTTTTTCTAATTTTTTAAATTTTTTGTGTCATAAGGCACTTGTTTGCCAGGTTTTCACCAAAGTGACGATTTTTTCAAGAACTTTTTCTCATTTTTTTATTTTTATTTTTTTATTTTTTTTGATTTTTTTTTTGACTATTTAAGACTTTTTGAGGACTAAGCATAAAATCTTTTGAGGTGCATGATATTCATTGGATCATCCAAAGGATCGCCTTCAGGAGTAGCCAACTGATAAGCTCTTGATCCATATTTTGTTGTGATTACATATGGTCCAAGCCAATTAGGCTGGAACTTGCCTTTCTTTTCTCTTTCTTGTAGATTTTTCTAATTCTCCATGAGGACAAGATCACCAACTTGGAATTCTCGGGTTCTGACTTTTTTGTGATAACTCATCTGCAAGTAGTTCTGATATACTCGAAGATGGTTCAAGGCCTTGAGGTGCCTTTCATCTAACAATTCTAGCTCTTGTAAGCGGGCAATTCTATATTCTTCCTCTGGTAGGATGTCTTGCAGCGATACCCTTAGAGAGGGGATCTTGATCTCAAGGGGAAGGATGGCTTCGAAGCCAAAGACTAGGGAATAAGGGGTGGCACCTGTGGGGGTGCAGATGGAGGTGCGGTAGGCCCGCAAAGTGAGATGGAGTTGGAGGTGCCAATCACGACCAGCTTCATTGACTGTCTTTTTGAGGATTTTGATTAAGGTTTTATTAGAAGCCTTAGCTTGGCCATTGCTTTGGGGATAATATGGGGTGGAGAAGCGATGTTGGATGTTGAATTTTTGGCAGAGTTCTTTGACATCTTGGTTTTTAAATTGTTTGCCATTATCTATGATAATAACTTTTGGGATGCCATACCAACAGATTAGATAGTTCAGGATGAATTTGGATATTTGCTTGTCGGTAGTGAAAGTAAGAGGGATAGCCTCTACCCACTTGGTGAAGTATTCGGTGGTGGTGATAATGAATTTATGTCCATTGGAAGATGAAGGGTGGATTTTCCCAATGAGATCGAGCCCCCACTATGAGAAGGGCCATGGTGTTATAAATGGCTGCAATTCTTGTGACGATGCATGAGTTTTGTTGCCATGTTGTTGGCAAGGGATGCATTTCTTCACATAATTATATGCATCCACCTCCATTTTAGGCCAATAGTATCCTGTTCTCAAAATTTTTTTAGCCAATGTGAGCCCACTTGAGTGTGCCCCACAGATACCTTCGTGTACTTCACATAATGCCCATTCTGCCTCTTGTTTATCTAAGCACCTTAGGAGGGAACCATCGAAATGCCTTCTGAATAGAGTGTCTCCGAGGATGGTGTAACGAGCACATCGGCGGATGAAGGTTTGTTGTTGGGTTCTGGTGAGATGTGGGGGAATGGTGTTGTCTTTGAGGAAAGCGAAGGTTTCTTGGTACCAAGGGGACTCAGGACCAACAAGAACACACACCATTTGAGACTCTGGTAGGTCATATGTCGGTATAAACAATTTCTCAACCAAGAACTCACATTTCTGATTGTGTGTTGGCATTTGAAGGAGGGAGCCAATGGTGGCCATTGCATCTGCAGCCCTGTTGTTTGTTCGTGGGATTTGATTAAATGTGATTGCTATGAAATGTTGCTTAAGATCTTCAACCATGGTACGGTAAGGAAGGAGTTTATCATCTTTTGTCTGGTACTCATCATTGACTTGTTTTATAACGAGCTGAGAATCACCATAAACTTGTAACACTTTTATTTTCCAGTGGATAGCCAGACACAAACCTGTGATGAGTGCCTCGTATTCTGCTATGTTATTGGTACATGCAAAGGTTATTTTGTATGATTTGGGGATGCCATCTCCTTGAGGTGTAACCAATAATATTCCTACCCCCGATCCATTTTGAGTGCAAGAGCCATCAAAGTATAATTTCCATGTAGAGGATGTGGAAACAGTTATAATGAACTCATTTGGTAATTCTATGAGAATAGAATGGTCACCTGGAAGTGGAGCTTTAGCCAACTGATCTGCAATGACTTGTCCCTTGATTTCCTTTTTGTCCACATATTCGATGTCAAACTTACTTAGGAGCATGACCCATTTAGCGGTTCTGCCAATGAGAGCAACTTTAGACAAGAGATATTTAAGTGGGTCTATCTTGACAATCAGCTTTGTTTTGTTGTTTAGTATATAGTGTCGAAGTTTTTGTGTGCTAAATACTAATGCCAAACATGCTCTTTCAATGGGGGTGTAATTGAGTTCATATCCTACCAATGTCCGACTGATGTAGTAAATGGCATGTTCCTTCCCTTGATCATCTGTTTGTGCTAGTAATGCCCCAATGCCACTGTAGTAGCACATATGTACAAAATGAGGGGTTTTCCAGGGGTAGGTGGCATCAAAACTGGAGGTGATGCTAGATATTCTTTTAATTTCTCAAAGGCCTTTTGACATAAGCAATCCCATTTGAATTTTGTGTCTTTGTGCAGGAGGTGTGCAAATGGATGGCACTTATTTGCTAGTTGTGAAATGAAATGCCTGAAAGAATGGAGTTTTCCATGGACACTGCATAGTTGTTTGAGAGTTTTTGGTAGAGGCATTTCCATAATAGCTTTTACATTTGCGGGATCAATCTCAATGCCTCTGCGGGAAACAATGAATTCTAGTAGTTTTCTCGATGTGACTCCAAACACATACTTTTTTGGATTCAGCCGTAGTTTGTATTTTTCTAATCTTTCAAAGATCTGCTTTAGAATGGGGATGTGTTCTTGTCTTGTCCTAGATTTGCCTAGCAGATCATCCACATAGTCCTCCATAATTTTGTATAAGAGGTCATGAAAAATTGTTGTCATTACACGTTGATATGTAGCTCCAACATTTTTAAGGCCAAACAACATGACCCGATAACAGAAAGTACCCCATGGTGTTGTGAATGTGGTTTTATGTTGATCCTCATTTGCTATCCTAATTTGGTTGTATCCGGAAAACCCATCCATTAGCGATAGCATTTCATGTCCTACTGTAAGGTCCACAGTCATGTCTATATTGGGGAGCGGGAAATCATCTTTAGGACAAGCTCTATTTAGATCTCAAAAATCTGTGCAGATGTGGATGCCGCTAGTAGGTTTGTCGACAGGTACAATGTTGGAGACCCATTCAGCGTAATCTACTGGTTTGATAAACTCTGCATCTAACATCTTTTGGAGTTTTGCCTTCACCAGGAGTGCAATATGTGGGTGCATTTTGTGCAATTTTTATTTTATAGGTTTTGCATCTGGGCGGACAACAAGATTGTGAACCACCAAGGTAGGATCCAACCCTGGCATATCGGCATAGGACCATGCAAAATTAATTTTTACCTCTGTAAGGAAGTTGATGAAATCTTGTTTCTCCTTTTCTGTGAGGGATTTGGCAATGAGCACATTTTTCGGAATGACTTCGGTGCCCATGTTGATGCTATCTATTTCTTCTATCACCAAATTTGATTTGTCTTGAGGAAGGTAACCAATGGTAGGGAGGTCAAATCTCTCATCGTCAAGTGCCTTTTCTAGGTTTTCACTTTCGGATACGCCCTTTGTTTTTATTTTTTGTTCATCCAAAGGTACCTCAGGGAGGTTTTCACCTAGGGAATCATGTCTTTTCATTTCATTATCTTTTTTGTGGCTAAGGGCATTGACCTGACTACCAAAGTATCCCTTTTTGTGTAGTTGAATACCCTCGATTTTGTTACAATCTTCCAGGTTTCGCACCGTCAGGAGAGCAATGAGAGCATTATCGTCGACGCAGATATCTAAAGTGGGTTTGTCTCGTTGGCCCCAGTCAATGAGTTCAGGATGGACAACATGTAGCTCATGTGAAGTGGGAGGGGTTACGGGGGTGATGGTATTTATGTAAGTGTCAAAGAAGATATATTTTTCATATTCATAAGGCATTTCATGGAATTCCTCTTTGTCAGCACTTTTGATATCCGAAGAAGGACTAGAAGGGGCACTAGCGATAGTAATCTTAGGCATCGGAGTGTACCCCAAGCCTCTGTTGTATTTTTAGGAGATATGATTTATGGGTGCTTTTCTTCCTTTCTCCTCTGGTCCCAGGCCATGTGCTTTGTAACCCATTCTTTCAACCATGGCAGATGCTTTTGGGTACATTTTTTTGGATATTTTTGCTAGATCATCGTCCTCTTCCCAGTACAACTAGGAAGAGACATTTGCTTCAAGGCTCTCCTCATTAAGTGGGCCCCATCGCTGGAAGGTGGTATTTTGGCATTGCATGACTAGTTTCAGGTCTTTTTTGAGCTCTTTTGGTTTGCCAAATGACTTAGGAGAGAGAGGGAGGTTGCCTATTAATAAGACATCCTCCAATTTGTATTCTCCACAGCCATTGTCCAAGATCTTGATTTGATTATCTAATTGGGATGATGTGGAGGCAACATTTGATGTGTCAAAGGGAGGCGTTGGCGAGGGTCTATTTAATGGGCAATGATATGGATAGTTTTCCTCTAGGAGTTTGCAATACTGGAAGGGTTGTGGATCACTTTTGATAGTTATCTCTCTTCCATTGAAGGGGAATTTGATGCATTGGTGATAGGTGGAGGGTACAACCTTCAAGGAGTGAATCCATGGCCGGCCAAGGAGAATGTTGTAAGGGAGATCAAGATATAGTACTTGGCAAGGGGTTTCAATTGTAATGGGGCCCACTTGAAGAGGTAAGGTGATCATGCCCTTTGAAACCTTTTCCGCATCATCATATGCCTTTATTGTAATCCTTCCTTATGTGTCTATCAGATCCTTAGAAAGTCCCAATTGTTTTATTAATTTGTATGTACACAGATTAAGCCCGGATCCACCATCTATCAGGATACGTTTGACCTTATGCTTGTGGATAAGAGCTTCAATGTGCAAAGGTATGTTATGGTGTTCATCCGCGGGAGCATCTTTGGAGGCAAATACAAGGTTTCCAATGATGGCTTGGAATTGGGTGGCGTTGATGTTATCAGGAACACGTGATTCAAGAAAGGCTTGTTCCAAAATTTCCTTATGGATCGGGGAAGTCTTGAGAAGTTCCAAAATGGAGATCTGTGTGGGGGTCTTCCCAAGTTGGTCAAGGAGGTCATATCGGTGGGTGGAAGACATGGGCGAGAGGTTTGGTGGGGGAGGGACTCCTTGGATGGTGACTTTACCTCGACGTGTAGTTACATTGCAGTCATTCTGGAAATGGGAGGTGGAAGGCGTGGCGCCTTGAATGACTATCCTAGCAGGATTTGGTCTACTTTGGGAAGAAGGAGGATTAACTCCTTGGATGGTTATGACATTGACATGAGTGTTTGCAGGTTCAATGCGACCTACTAAAAAATCAAAGTCGGTTATGTGATTAGCGTAGTCATAACCCATTGCATTAGATGATGAGCCTTTTCCTTTATCATACTTTGAGAATGGTTCTTGGTACATTTTAAGTTTGTCATTGTTATTACCAAGTTTTGCATTTGCTACTTCAATCTCACCCCTATCAATGAGATCTTGTATGTAGATTTTGAGCTTCATACACTTTCGTGTATCATGTCCCTTGATATGATGGTATTCACAATACTCATTTTCATTATGCCATCTTGGTTTAGGTTGATTGGGGTCAAACGAGCGAGTGATTGGAAAAACCACTACACCTGCTTGGACAAGTTTTTGAAACACCATTTCAATAGGCTCATCCAGAGGAGTGAAGTCTCTTGGAGTCCGGTTATTCGATCAGGGTGGTCGTCCCTGGATTGAGACATTGTTGTGAGGTTTTTGGGATTGATTTTGGTTGTTTTGATTGTTGAATTGATGATTATTGGTGGTGGATTTTTGGGGAGCAGCCACTGTTTGAACCTGCTTTGCATCAGTTACATCATCGTTGACCACATTTTTTTTTTAGACCAGAATTTTGGTTTGTCTTTATGATAATAACTTTGTGTCGATTTCTGGTAATGTTTCAAGGTTCCTTCTTCCAATAAGATAAGTTCGAGGGCGAGGCCCTTATCGGTCAATTTTTGGAAGGATTTGATACATTGGGATAGTAAGGGTCTCGAAAGTTCAAGTACCAAGTTCTTTTGAAATAGTTCAATTTGATGTTGTTCTGGCATGTCCCACTGGAATTTCTTGATAAGATGTCGCCATATTTGTAGAAAATTGGCGAAGGTTTCTCTGGGCCTTTGTTTTGTATTGCATAGGTCCATCATAGAAACATCATTAACCATGTTGTAAGCATAGTGGGCCACAAATTTTTCTGCCAACCTCATGGCAGTGGTGAGAACCATGCCAAGGCATCTCCCGTTTGACTCTTGGGAAAGAGTCTGCGAAGATAAAGGTCACTATAGGAGACTTCTTGGCATAAGATGTGGAATTCTCGGACATGGTCGTGGGGGTCTCCTTTGCCTTCATACTTGGTGAATTTGGGGATCTCAAATCTGGGGGGGTAGGGTGCAACTGATATGGACGGGTCGTAAGGACAATGGCAAAACTCTTCGAACAAGTAAGTTTTTCTTTTATTAGTCCTTTGTTTCATGTCCTTGATGAGGTCTTGTTGTGGACTTTGATAATGATGAATTGTATTTGCCCCAAGAATTGGATGAGCCAAAGAAGGTGCACCACCACCAATATATTGATATGATGAAGAGACGGGAACGTGGGATGTGAAGACCAATGTCACGGGGATTTGTGTGATAGTTGGTTGTGGTCCGCAAACTGTTGTGACAAGATTGAGCACGGCCTGGATAAAATTTGTGACATTGTTGACAGGAAGGGAATTTTGTGGAATAGAAATATGTGGTTGAATGGAAGGAGGTGGTATAGAAGTGTGTTGGAGAATGGATGAGATTGGATTTGATAGTGGTATAGATGGTAAGGAGGAAGAAGGTGGGATGGAGACTATGGTGGGAGGTGTCGTAGATGGCATTGATTGAGCTTGGATGATTGATGGGGCTGCAATTGATTGAGTGTGAATAATAGGTGCAACACTTTGTGAGGGAACAAGGTCTCCTTGTGGTTGTTGGATGAGAGTGGATCTATTAAATTCAGGCAGAAGTTGAGCTCCATTTTCAAGGAGAGTTTTTAGAAGTGCAGTGGGATTGTGTTGAATAAACTTTTCCATCATCTCTTGGTTATAAGAATCCGCTAGGGAAGTTTGCACTTCCAGAGAGAGTTCATCTTGGCTAACAATGTTAGGATTTTGGCTTTGATCTTGATTGCTAGGTTGCCCACTTTGTGTAGGATCTTGTGTGGGATCTTTGTATAGGACACTAGTGTCTGGTATGCTATATTGGTGTGCAACCATCTTTTTCTTTTGGGATCGAGTTGTGACCATACATGAATAACCTTAGAAATGTTTGGAGGAGGAAATTTGTGATGAAAGGACTTAGCAAGATATTTGTGGAATCTTGGATTTTGTCTTTCATGACAAGGGATTTTGTTGATTGGTGGGGTTCTTGGATTAGAGCCTAGATTTAATTAGGATTTGACACCTTAGTCCTTGGATGAGGATTTTAGGTGGTGGATGCAACCACAAGTAAGGTGATGACCAAGTTGTGTAGAATTTAGACCTTGGATTGATGATTAAAAAAAAGCCTCTCTTATACCAAGGGTTGACTAATGACCCTAAGAAAAGTAAAGACGTGAGTTAAGAGTCTTTATTGACTCAAAAGGATTAGGCAAGAGGCATTTGGAGAGGATTCCCCTTCAAGCACGAGAGCCAATTGATCAATAATGAGGTCTAAATGGAATTTCACAAGGCATGTGACCTTAACGTGAGGTTAATTTGAATTAGAGGATGATTGGATTTGGATAATTGATTTGATAACGATGGGAGATTGTTTTGATGTGCTAAGTCCTTAAGAAATTTGAGGATGATTGATGGAGGAGGTATGATAGTGATGGCTTAGAAGAAACTTGATGACTAGGTTGTCTTTGACATGAACATGACTTTAATGGAGGATCGGTTCGAATGGCAAGTTGTATGAAGGGGTACGAACACCCTAATTTGGACGATATTAGGTGTTTCAAAGGACAAACTTGAGTGTTGATGGAGAGGATGAACTCTTAGCTTCTCTCTTGGGCTTATGAAACATGGGACGAACGAAGTTTTGATGCAATTTTGGACTTTGTGTGGGTAATGACTTGGACAATTGTTTGTGTCTTGACAAGTGTTTTTGCAAAGTGTTTGGGGATAGTGATGTGTTTTTAGTCTTCTCTTGGCAAGTATGTATCAAACAAAGCAAACACAATGATCAAATGCATATTATCTCAAAGACACTCATGCTCATATAAAACATTCTTAAGGCTGGCAAGGACAATAGTCATTGGATCCCAATTGGTTTCCTAGCTACGCTTACCTAGAGCGGACACTTAGATGCTTGACCCCATTGGCTCCCCTCCACAACACTCACTTCTCGGGGCAGCCAAGCATCAATTCCCATGAAAATTCCTCATGGCGAACTTTGTGTCTCTACTAAGGGCCGTAAAAATATGGGTGGCTTCGGAGGTCCGACCTCCTCCTGCACTAATGACTAGAAGGTTTTTGGCCACTATGAACAAGGTGTTTAGTAAGTCTTCACATTAGGAGTTACCCTTCGAAGTTGCGCAAGCGCAATTGAAACCTATAACCCAACAAAACACCAAGAACTTAGTAGTCACGCAAGCGTGATTGAGATCTCTAGGATCCTACTAAGCACCCAATGTGAGAGTGAACTCTCATATAGCCCCAACCATTAACCCTTTCGTAGTCAATGGCCTATTTATTATAGTGAGTTGGGAACCCCAGGTCCGGGTGTACTCACTTGGGTCGTTCCTCTATTAACTTCTCAAAGAGCAAGTTGGGAGGGCAGGCCCGCTAAGGGTAAGCATGCAATCAAACAAGAAAAGGTTCGAGGGTCAGGATTTTTGATTGTCTATGTAGACAAGAGCATACTCTCCTACCTCTAGACTTTCCTCAAACACAAAAAGCAAGAGTTCTTTTACCCCTAATTAAGATTTAGGTGCCTAGAATAAAAGATTAAGAAAACACAATGTTTGGTCGGATTTCTTAGGCAACCTGCAAAACAACTTGATTAGTAGTTTGAAAAATGGAGTCTTTAACAAGCGTCCTGCAAAACATCTTGATTAGTAGTTTGAAAAATGGAGTCTTCAACAAGCGTCCTGCAAAAGACAACAAAATGACAAAAATATTAAATTTTTTGAATTTTTGGGAATAAGTAGAAAAATATGAATAAAAACTTTTTTACTAATGACAAATGTGAATTTGGAGGAAAATTTGATGGGTAAATGGGGTTTGACTAGGTTTTTGCTACTTTCCAAGGGATAAGCAAGCAAAAAATGGGGATTTTGGAGGAAAGATGAAGGAATGGAAAAATTTGTCCAAGAGGGACAAAGAGGCAAAAGTTGGAGATGGACAATATAGGAAAATTTGGAGGTGATTGGATAAAAGGGGAAGGAGTTATGGCAAACCCTAAAAATAGAGGAATGTGGGTTTTTGGGATTCAAAAAGTGGATTTTGGGATAAGGCCCCCAAGGAAGGAAATGTGCAAAATGGCAATGTGGGGGATCTAGTGAAGTTTGGAGGAAAGTGGAGTGAAGATAAAGCAGATATGGTGAAAAAATAGAACAAATTTAGTTGCACTAATTAAAAGTAACAGTAAATAAATTTTTAAATTAAAAGTAACAGAAACAGAAAAAATGTAAACAGACAAATAACGAAAACAAAAAAAATGTAGTCGCACTGATTAGCAGGCAGTCGGATTAAGCTGCATAACTAAAAAGATGGAAATTAGTCCTAACTGCACTGCACAGACAGCGGATAACAGAGAAAATAATAGAGCAGAAAATAACAGAGAAAATAACAGAGCAGAAAAGTGCCAAAGGTCTGGATTTTTGATTGTCTAGATAGACAAGAGCATGCTCTCCTAGTTTCACACTTTCCACAAACACCAAAGACAATGATTCATTTATCCTCCTAATTAAGCCTAAGTGCCTAAAAATCGAAAACACGCGGTTTAATCGAATCTCCAAGGCAACTTGCAACAACATTTGGTTAATCGAATAATTCTTGCGGTTAGACAGGTTATTAAAAAAAACAAAGCAGATAACAGGTATTCAAATTTTCACAAAAACAGAAACAGAAACAGAAACAAAAGATAGATAGAAGAAGAGGAATGAGGAGGAGATGGGAGAATGCGCAGAGTGCTCGCGCTGAAATACAGAGCCGCCAATGATTTTTTTTTTCTTTTTCTGCAGTCGCACTATTCCGGAACCTGTGTCTCACAACTCACAAAAAAAAACTCATAAAAATATTAGTTCTTAGGGACGTGGGTCCCACTGGGTGTGCCAAAATGAAGAGGGGAAAATATATTAGAAGGGAAAATGATCAAAACATAATGAAGTAAACATGTAAAAATGCTAAAATATCATGAAGAGACCATTTCACCTTGCTATTTTACCTTCTCCTTCGGATTGAGCTTGATGAAGTGAAGGCGCCCCTTGGTGATGCTCCACTTGATGTGCTCCTTTTGCTTGCTTGATGTGGATGGCTCTCCAATGTTGTGCACAAATGAGATGGATCTTGGAAGATGATGGAGATGAGATGATTAAGTGTGGATGTAGGATGATTTTGACATGATAAGGATGCTAAAATGATTTTTCTAGGCTCAAAAGGACAACATAAGATTACTAAACTTGGAGATGAAAAATGAAGGGATGGAGTCCTCAATTTATAAGAGGAGAGGAAGAATGGACGGTTGAGATGGATTCAAGATGAAGGGCTAGGATTGCTTGTGAGCTCACACAAGGTCCAAGAGAGGGTGTGGAGACCAAGAGATATTCCTTAAAGACATTTCTTGTCTCCACACTCCTCAAGGTACATTGGGAAGACTTCCCAAGGTACCTTGAGAAGAGCAAAGTGCATTGGGAAGACTTCCCAATGTGCCTTGAGAGGAGCAAGGGATGTGACATTCCTTGAAGAATGGGGAGGAGGAATTTAAAATTCTCCAAAAAGGGATAATCATGGGGATTGGAGGAATAAGAAGGAATTAAAAATTCCTTGGGAGAGGAGATGCCTAGAGGATTGTGAGATTTTGAAGATCTCACATTCACCTAGGAAAAGAGCATTAAAAGCTAGTGGTTGGATGGAAGGGGAAAGGAGTTGACTTCATGGCTAATCATGATGATTAGCCATTAGCAACTCATTAGGAGGGGGATTAGAGGAAATGTTAGGTGGGATTAGGATTTGTAGTAGGATTTGACTAGGAGAGAGAACGAGTGGAGAGAATTTAAAAATTAGAAGAATAAGGTTAAGTGAGTTTATGGAGTTTCTAGAAGACTTTATTAGGTTAATGATGAATTAAGAAAATGGTTTGTAGGAATCATGCGGGTTAACTAATTAATTGAAATTAATTAGCCAAGAGGAAGATTTGTGAGGATTTAATCTTTTAGAAGAATAAAGAAAGGAATTGATTTATTAAATCAATCAGTCACATACTATAGTGACAATATCAATTATATTTAATTAATATTGAGGAGAATTTGAATTAACATAATTAATTAATTAATTATGTGGGGAATTAAAAATAATTAAAAATAATTATTTTTAAGTGTCTACACTGTTATTAAACTAGTGTTGACAATTTGTGTCCATGACGGTGCACCAGCTTCAAGACCTCGGTACCATGCAATGACGGTGCAAGAATAAGATAAGTGTAATAAACGCCAGCTAGTTGACTGTGGTGGTGGTGTCTCTATGGCATGCATCTAGTTGTTAACTACCTCTTTGCCTTTTGTTTTGCTTATAGTTTCGGTAGTTGCTAATGAAATATTGCATGGAAGCAGTAGGTGGGTCAGCTATATACTACATTATGAATTTAGAAACTCTTAGTGTTTCTTTGGTGCTTTCCAACCTACTCACCATTTCAGCCAGCATATATTCAGCTCCCTGACAATGGAATACAACATACATATATCAGTTTATTATATCCATATTGAATTCAACAGTGGTTGCAAAGTGATCAATAGTGTAAGAACTCCATATGTTGATTATGGTTTCTGAATGCAATGCTCCATGTTGCTTGAGATTATAACCATATTTCCCTAGCAATTTGATGATTAACTACTTGTATTGCTCTAGCACACTGAGGAGTGAAGGTTATTCTTTGAGAAGGTTGATGCGGCACTGCTCCATCATCTCCGTATTTAAGTCCAAAATGTCATTATAAGACTGCAAAGTCTTTGTGCTCTCACATCCCAATAAGTCTTCCTTAATTTTGATATCCTTTCCAAGTTCCTTGACTTTTCTTAATGTCTTGGCTTGTCTTGAAAACTAGGCAAGGTGTTGTTCCCATTGCGTTGAACAATGAATGAGGACCTTCTCAGTGAAATGAGCTTCTTCATATATTACCATGGTATCCTATAAAAATAATTTTACCATGTTTAGTTGGTCCTGGGCCCAAGTTTTCACTATGGTAGCCACCTTTCTCATCTTGTATAATACCTTTACTTCGTTTGATAGAAGAGATGAAGTAGATGGCAAGGTGTCGTGTGTCTTGGCCATCTCTATGATCAGTTGTTTATATTGCCTCAATTGTGCCTTGACTTCTTCCTTTGACTTATGTTTTTTCTCTATTCCGGTCTTGATAGTAGAAGTCACAACATCTAAGGTAGCAATTTCTCCCCACTTGGTCTACTTATCCAGATTAACTTCTGATACTTGGTATTTTGGGGTAGCTTGAGGCTGTCCTTTAGTCTCTAGTATAGGAGCTTCTATATTTACAATTACGTCCCATGTGTTAGTTCTAGAGAGATGATGAATCATTTTAGCTTTCTTAGCTCTCCTCAGGGACTCGATAATTGCTTGTTGCAATGTGATACTATAGACGATAACCTTTTCTTTCTTCTTAAAAGTGAAATTCAGCCATTGGGGCATACTATCGTCTTGCTCCCCTCCTTGTAGTGTCACTTATGCAGTAACCTTATGTGTTTCCTCCTGTTTCTCTTGATCTACTTCTTGTTTCTCATGAGTCTGTTGTAACAGAGGACATTCTTGTTATGGTGGGAGTTAAGATACTTGCTGAGAAATATTAGCATGGAGGACTTCTTCCTGAGCTAACTTTTGTTTCTTATCTAACTCTTCTAGCTTTTAAATAACCTCTTCCTCAAACACTTTCTCCAATTTTGTATGTTTCTCTTCACCTCCCTCCAACTGTCTGAGCAAGTTCTCTTGGTCTTGAGGAGTAAGGACCATCCTTTCATCTTGTTCTTCATGTCCTTCTATGTCCATCATTTGTACTTGCACCTCCATTGGTTGTACCTGAACCTCAGGTTCTTCTTGGGCTTTGGGTGCTATATCATGAACCTGTTCAACAGTGGGCTACTTTTTCTTTGTTTCACCTTTCTTCTTCCGAGCAACCACTGCATTGGGTTCATCATCTTGGTCAAAATCTGTTTCAATATTATGAATTATTACCTTCTCTTGTGTTGGAACGGGAGTAGGTGTTGGTGTTTGTATTGTAAGAGGTGGTTGAGTTTCAGTGGCTTTAGCTTGTGAAGTACCCTCTTTTGGTACTATCGCAATAGTTGGAACAACAAGATGGATAGAAGCTTGAGGAATTGCTTGCAATCTGATGGTTATCTCATGTTCGACAGTTGTCTTAAGTAATTGTGACTCTTTAATTTTTGCATCTAGCTGCCTTTTGAGTTCTTGATTGTTTTTTGTTTGCACAACAACTTCGAGATCAATAGGAGTACTCTTTCTTGAATCTGATCTGGTTCTCCTGGTGTACTCCTTGTGCATTTTAGATTGAGGATTATTGACAACCTTACCCTTTTTCTTTCCTTTGTGGTGCTCGGTCGAATCCTCAAACTTAACCATTGCATAGTTCTTTCAATCACCTTTTTAGAGACCGTATCTACATCAACAATTTCTTGTTTTGACCATCGGATAGGAGTGAATGATCTCTTATCAATCCCCTCTTCCTTGAATATGGGATCCAATAGTTCTCCATCATCCATGTGATCCTTAGCGAGATTAATTTCTATCTTAAAATTCTTGATTTGAGGAACCGTCAATCTATAATATCTTCTCTCCCTAGCCTCAAAGTTGTCTTGCAGGTTTTCCCAAAAGTCCTCTAGAGCTAGTTGGTGACCTGAATATGAGACATACATCATTTGTTTTAGTTTACCTATTACATCATACCTATCTCTTGCATAATCAAATTCCTTTAGGTTGAGGTCCTCAAGTTCCCGCTCAACTGCCTTTGTTGCTTGAATGTTTTGGCATGCATAATAATCTAATGAAATTGGAAAAGCAACCCCAGTCTTATGTTTAAGGGTTAAGAGTGACTGTAGCCCCATAATCTGCTTGGTGTATTCAAGTATGATTATCCTATTCATGCAGAATTGGGGAAGAAGGAATGGTCTTCTAGTGAATCCACTTACTCTAATGTAAGTATAGTGTTGATTTTGTAGGAACCAACAACCCTACTCACTTACCATCTTCATTGCTTCTGGTGAGATCTTGTTTCCCATATCACCTGTCAATTTATTTATGACTGCATATAAGAATTCATCATTTATTCTCTTAAAGTGGAACTTAGGTTGGGTGATGGGTAATTGGGTGTAATACTCCCACACCTTCTTCTGCCCTGGGTCTTCTCCTACTCTACCTTTTGTTTTCAAACTTGAGTATCTTCCAGCTCGCACCACTATCCATATGATGGAAGAAGTCATAAAGAACTTCTTTGTTTGAATTACTGTGATCAATTGGTTGTGAATGTTATCTGAAACAATTTGTGCCCAGTCAAAATATTATTTTTTGATCAAAATTGTGTGCATATAGTGGAACATCCATAGATGGTAGTGCTTGCAATCTAATTTTCTTAATGCACAGCTCAACATGATTATTATGTCCTTGGGTGCCTCCTTGAAGTCTACCCTCAGAATATCTATGGCCTTTAGTCATGTCTTCAAGACTAGGTTCTTCTAACCAAGGCTCATTGATGTGACATTTGTAATTTGAGGAATTCTTATTAAATATAGAAGTTGCATCCTCTTATATAGTCAAGAGTTCCTCTTCTCTCTTAGGTATACTGAAGGTCATGCAAATCATTTCAAGAGAGAGGTATATTATTACATTACAGACTGAACCTACACATTTCCTAGTCTCTTGATTATAGTGTCGAGCAATTGTAAGTATCAACTCTGGAGATTGTAAAGCCTATGGAAATATAATAGCCTCAAATAGCCTGGATCTTCTGATCCATCTATTTGGTGCATCCAAATTGGGTTGAGCTACTTTTTTCCTGATATCTTCAATCTCAATATGACCTCCTTCAGTATCGGTCACCCACTGTATCTCGTTATCCAGGTTGGATAGCAAGGTTTGGCCCTGGTATTGGTATTTTATTGTGGGAAAGGTTTTCTCCAATTTTATTTCTTCTCTGGTCCTCCTTTGATTGGATGTAGATGCTTCCATAAGCCTATTTTATCCTGCAACAAAAAATACATAATCGGTCTTAAAATATTAGCAAAACATAGCAAACTTCAAAACTCTAGGGTTCTCAGGCATGAAAAGAACCTTTTACAAGCAATTTCGGGATCCCGAGGTTTAAAACGTGGAACAAGGATTCGCTTCGGGGTTTCGGTATTCCGAAATCCTGAAGTAGGTAAAGGCTTTAAATAATTTATTTCAGAACTTTGGGGTTCCGGGGTGCTCATTACATTCCTTAAAAAAAAGTCTCTAGGATTCTGTGATTCTGAGGTCCCAAAGAGGTTAAACTCACATGGCACAAAGGGTTTCTAGACTTCTGGGTTCCAGGATCCCAAAGGATGTAAACTTGGGCAAAAAAAGGGGGACTTCAAAACTTCGAAAAGCCCAAGTTCCGAAGTAGGGTAAAATGAAGTTCTGGGATTTCGGGGTTCCAAAATCTTGAAACAGTGAGACAAAGCCAAAAACCCTACGGGTTGATGAAAATCAACCTTATTGGAAAGAAAAAAATATAATCTAAACCCTAGAATAGGAAAGCAAGAAACACGCAGAACAAGAGCAAACCACAACACAGAAAAGAAAGACCAACCTAGAAAAGAAAGATCGATCGAAAACATGCACCATGGGAAGCAAGGTCGTTGAAGGAGAGAAAATGAATTTGGAATGAGTGAGTGCACAAATGAGTCGAAACAACTCATTTAACACTATTTATACCCCTCCTCTCTAAGCGACCATACAACCTATTTAATATAGATGACTTCAAGGTTTTGAGGTTCCGAAATCTCGAAGTCCAATAGACAACACATAAAGAATCTTGGAAATTCGGGGTTCCAGGATCCCGAGGCGAGATACAAAACAAACAAAGAGAACCCGAGACTTCGGGATTCCAAAATCTTGGTGCTCAAAAGCAAGAACAAACGAATAGACTGCAGGATTTCGGGATTTTGGAACTCTGAGGTCTATTAAACAAAACGAGACATGAAGAACCCAGGAACTCGGACATACAAGATCTTGAGGCTTCAAAACAAGAAACAATATTGGTTTGATGATGATTCATCATTTGTTGTCATTGATAAAACACACACACATATGATTATATTTGATTACCGATGTAACTTCAATTGTTTACAATGTCAACTGGTATATTTAGTGGTTAATCTCTAACCGGTACTCTGTGTTAACCAGTATGTGCATAAGAGACAACCTGTGGTTATATTAAGTCGGCATCATGATGAAGATCAAGATGGAGATCAAGTGGAGATTCAAGGACAACCGTTCATATGTTTTATTCAAACCGGTATTAATTGTTCCAACCAGTATTTGTTGATTTTTGTGATGAGTTACCAACACCAACTGCTTGGCAGCAATTTTTGTGATGAGTTATGGTTACTTGTCCAGATACACTAAACCTAGGAAATTGTGTTATGATTTCTTAAGGCTGACATGAAATCATAAGGCCTATATATTGACATCACAGTGAATTATGTTATGTGTGATATATGATAAGTGGAAGTGTTATGTTGTGAGAAGTTAAGTTGCAGAATATGTAGAAGAGCAGTGTTGAATATGCTTAGAAGGATCTGATCAAGCAAGTATTGTGCTACTCAGAACAAATCAACCATTCTTGTTGTTTTCTAACCATTACAACAAAATCAAATCCCCTAACCAGGTAAGCTCTAACAAGATTCAATGTTTAAATCCTTTAACAGGGTGATCCATTAGTTTGGATTCTGAAATCCTCCACCGAGGTTACTCCTAACAAGGTACTACTCCTAATAGGGTATAAGCTTCTAATCAAGCTTTGGGATCTCTAACAAGAATCGCTCCTAGCATAGCACTTTGTAGACCTTAACTGGTCAATTATCTATTATTGTAGATAGTTAACTTGTGAGTTCCATCTCACCGTAGTTTTTACCTATTTCTGTTTTCTGCATACAAACACTTGTGTTATGGTGGATACTTTACTTTTTGTGGATGTTATATCGTTTTGGATTACATGCATTGTGTTTAAAAACTTTGTTAAGTTCATCTACCAGTTAGTGTTTAAAGTAGTTTGGTTTTTGGTGTCATTGATTCACCCCCCCCCCTTCTCAGTGCTTTTCAAGTCCATCAATTGGTATTAGAGACTAAATTCTTTGAAGCCTAATCGCTTAGAAGGGAGCCTTGAAACCACCATGGGGGACATGAGCTACTTTGAGATGGCTAGAGAACTAGAAGCCAACAGAAATGAGCTTGAAAACCTAAGGGTCAAAGTGAAAGCTTCTCAAGTCAAAAGGAGAGAGCTAACTGAACAACTATTAGAGATATCTGATAATAGTTCTTCGGATGAAGCCAATATTGATGCTTTAGTAGAGGAAGTAAAAAAGTTAAACAATGAGAAATTGAATCTGAGGAGAGAGCTAGAAGGTCTTACTATCCGCATGAGTCAGGAACTAGAAGCTAGAAGAGCTGCTGAAGATCTTATCAAAGAAAGAGATCAAGCGGGAAAATGCCACTATGCATGAGCATTTGATTGCTGGAAGAGAAGAAAAGGAGAACCTGCAGCTAGATCTTGAACTTGCATCATCTCTGAAAGAGAACCCGTCTAAACATAATGAAGATCTCACAAAACAACTTACTAAAGCCAATGAGAAATTGGAGAAGTTCATCAAGAGTTATACCATGCTGGAAGAACAAATTCAATCACAAAGAATGAAGGGTGATGTCTCTGGACTTGGTTTTCACACAACTGAAAAATTTGAATCCTCCGGTACAAAGAGCAACAATCTTAAGAACAAATATGCTCCTAAGATCAACAAGCCTATTGTTAAGAAGGTCTTTAAACCTATTTGTTTTGTTTCCCATAAATCTAGTCACACTGCAAATGTTTGTAGAGACAAACCTAACAGAAATGCCAGTTACAGTACTAATGCTAGGTATGTGTCCAAGAAATTTGAAGGTCATTGCTTCACATGTGGAATGTATGGACATAGATTTGTTGAGTGTAGATATGGAGCAAACAATCCTGTACCACACATGCATCCAAGACCAAATGGTGACCGGATGAGGAATTTTGACAACCAGGTAAACCTGAACTGACAAAAACCCTACAACAACCGGTTTAGGTCGTTTGAGATGGAAAAGGCAACAAATGTTATTTGCACCATCTGTAATAACTTTGGTCATGTGGCTATGAACTGCAGAAGAAGAACAGGAAGAGGAAATGCAGGACCTTGGAGATCATTTGGTATGTCTTGTTATCACTGTAACAAACCGGGGCACTTAGCAAAATTCTGTAGATCCAGAAACAACAAACTGGTCAACTCTTCTAAAGATCAGAAGGGAAAGCAGAAAGTTAATGTTGAAGAAACCAGAGAGGAAATTAATCGAATTTGGAAGAAGAAAAGTGATGAGTCACCTGAAGAAGAAAATGTTCCTTCACCCAGTGAAGAGAGCCCTGAACTGGTGACTTAAGCCTTTAAATATGGCTAAGGGGAGCTTAATGGTTAAAATTTCTCCGGACCTCTTGTGAAAAATGAGCGGGAAGAATTTTGAAACATGAAATTTTGGTAACCTTTTGTCAACATGTTATCAACCGGTTTTCCACTTGAGCGGTAAAATTAGGGTTTGTAACCCTAAATGGGCGAGCATTTAACGTAGTAGGTAAAAAGGATAAAAGCGAGTTTCACTTTGTCATTTTTACCCTAACACATTCAAGAAAGAAATTTGGAGCGCTTGTTGAGCTAAGAAAGATTGTTTTGTTGTTAATTGCCGAATTGTTTCGTGATTTGTGAAATTAAGCTGAATTGAAGGTTGCAGAAGTTCGAACTGGTGTGCACTTGGGCATTTCAACCGGTAAACGGGGCAACGTGCATGAAACAAGGTATTTCTTTGAACATACTACTTCAAATCTTGTTCATATGGAATGGCATCAACCTCAAAGTCTATAGAGAGGTTAATGATTACTTCTGAGCCTATGGAAGCTGCAGTGGCAAAACAAATTGTGTCATATAATGCATTGTCGCAAGTTTCGAGTGAATTTTTGGTGAAAGGTGATTTGTCTAGTTATATTGACTACAAGCTAGAAGACTTAGGGTCTCTATACATTTACACATAGTTAAAATCACCTTGTGATGAGAACGGTAAGATTAAGACAAAATATGCTAGGGTTTTCAAAAAGGGTTTTCATAATGCATCTTATTTTCTTGAAGATTTTGAAGAAGCACATATCAGAATCATTTTGAGTTGAGTTCATGGAGAAAACATGTATTTAGAAATAACTTGCACAATTACAAAGGAAGCCATTTAGGCTGTGACTGGCTATTTCTCAACCGATGAAGTACCTGAGCTAAGAAAAATTTCAAAGGATATTGTCTTCAATTTAACCGATTCTACATCTGATGGGCGTGCTTTTTCCGTTAACAACATTAAAGACCCTACAACAAAACTAGCAGCAATGGTGATAGGCTACCAAGTATTTTACTCCAATAGACTTAACAATGTTCCTTCGACAACAACTCATAAAGCTCACATAATGATTGTGGATAATGCAAATTATGATCTCTGTGAAGCTATCAAGAGACAATTATTTTTGAATTTGCAATCTATCAAGAAGGATAGCAATTTTAAATTCAATTTTGGTCAGCTATTAGTTGGTCTATTCTTTTACTTTCAAAACTTTCTACCAGGAATTAGAGACATTGAGTGGTCAAAGGACTCACCAGTCTCAACACAAAGGTTGTAAAGAATACTTTCCCTATTGCCATGAATAAGTATTTCAATGAGTTCCAAAAGAAAATAGGTATGAGAATGAGACTATCAGAAGAAGTGGTAAAACACTTTGAAAATGATATAATCTTCACTGTTACCACTGATTTTTGCCTATTGCAAGCAATTGAGCCAAGAGAGGAAGAAATGGAAGACATGAGTTATGAGGTAAACTATGATCTACTGGTTGGTTATGCTAATACTCTATTAGCATCACCTAAAGATAAAAATAAGGCAAAATTGGACATTGTGGCAATCCAAGATGCACCTGCACAAACCAGTATTGCACCTGTTAAAAGTGCAAGAGGAAAGAATAAAAAGTCTGATGAAGCATCTCTGGGAACAAAGAGTACTAGGGTTACGAGGAGTGTCCTAACCAAAAAGGAACCAGAACCCAAAGTGTATATTAAGAAGAAGACGAAGAGAGGCAGAAAATTAATTTTGCAACTAGAGTTTGAGGGAACAGATTCTGATGAAGAACCAAAGAAGATAAAAGCAACTAGCAGAATATCCAAGAAGGTAAAGGTAGTGCCAAAGGCAACTACACCTATTGATATAGTTGCTTACAAACCAGATACCCATTTTGAAAGAACAATGAAGACAATAGGGAGGAATAGGTTTGACAATGTCAAAGAATATTTTGATTCCTTCACTAAAGATGAGAAAGAGAAAGTGATTCAACATGTAATCACTCATTTGTGTCATTACAATAGATTTCCACATCATCTGGAAAAGGTTATTTCAATCTCTTTGTATAATATTCTTTTAGATAAATGGGAGGAAGCTATAAAATTGGAAAAAGAAATTATTGATGAAATATTTGTACAATATTTTCTCAATTTATCTACAGATGGAATTAGTGCTTTAGTTGATTAGTACAAAGCACATTTTTCTTTTAAAGCAATAATATCGAAGCTTCTTAATGGTAAAAGGGCAATTATTGAAACTGAGACACATCAAATACCCTGTGGAATAAAAAAGATGGAAGAACTCATCCATTCTTCTAAGAATAAGGATAAAGAAGAGATAGCTGATGATGATTATAGACTGGAAATGGATGAAGAAGAGATTATTCAACCTAATGAGGTCTATCCTCTGAAGAAAAAGGATGATTCAATTATTCATATTGTTGATGATGTTCAAAACACAGTTGACCTATCTGGAGATAACAATGCACCAGATATGGAGCCTCCGATAAATGCTGATGTACAGGTTACCTTAGTTGAACAACCGACAACTCAATTAAAAGTGGACAATCCACCAGCAACAAAACAATTGGAGAAACCCCAATCTCCACAGGTCATTCAAGTAATTCAGAAGGAGCCTATTGAAAATGTTGTCACACGGTCCTCTGAAAAGGAAACAGAGAAGAATACAGAGAAAGCAATCATTAAGGTTGTATCCTCTGAACAAGCAAAGCAAAAGTAACTTGATGAGGATGATGATGATTCTCTAAGTATTTCAGGATCTATTGATATGAACAATTTGAGCGCATAAAAAATGATGAAGATTGCAAGTGTCATGCAATCTAGAGCGCATAAGAAGAGACTAAAAGAGAAAAAGGTTGAAGCAGAGACAATTCAAACTATGGTAGATATTTTATCTGGTCTACTATCAGAAACATCTATAGCACATCTATCTACACCTATTAGCAAACTTGGTCAGTTAGTTGCAGATGCATCTGATCAAATCAAGTCACTAGAAGATGCTGCTCAACTGTATGCTGAAAAGAGTCGCAAGAAGAAATATGGAGAAAAACTAGCAAAGGATATTGACAGTGGCAAAATGGCTCTATCTCACAATAAAAGTTTGTTGACTAAAGCTATTGATACAGGAGGAAAGTATCTTGCTTCTACCTCCAATGTTACTTTCTTTTATTCTGACATTTCAAAAAGTCAAACTGAAACAAAGCAAGAAATGGAAAGGCTATGCAAGGCATATGTCCCACTTCAGGACTCCATACATGCCTTTAACAAGTCTGTAGATGATTTGCATAACAGACTGGACAACTATGATATTGAGAAGGCAAAGAGGCTTCGATCTCTTAAAGACCTCAAAAGTCTGCTCACATCACAAGTAGACATACTTCAGAGAGCCTACTCCAATGCAGAAGCTATTCTTGGAAACCCTGAAACCTCGACACTAGACTCAATGGAAGAATTCCATTCACATCTGCTGTCTACATTCGAGTATACTGAGAACATACTGGAATCATGGGAAAATGCTTTGTCACAAATGAAGAAGAGTTACAATGCTATTTTTATGAGATTAGCTAATGCATGAACTTTTCAGTTAATGTTGTATATGCTGGACACTTTGATATGAATTTTCTATATATATATGTATATATTTTACTTTTTAAATTTGGAATTGTTGTCAAAGGGGGAGTAGACATATGTATGTGTGTTTTTGAAAATTTTGTATAATGTTTGCATTAAGGGGGAGCATGAGTATATGTGTAAATTTTTTGTGTATGCACACTTAGCGGTATTACTGTAAAATTTTCTAAGTGTTACCATCAATGCCAAAGGGGGATATTGTTGGCTTGATGATGATTCATCATTTGTTGTCATTGATGAAACACTCACACACACATATGATTATATTTGACTATCGGTGTAACTTCAATTGTTTACATTGTCAACTGGTATACTTAGTGGTTAATTTCTAACCGGTACTATGTGTTAACCAGTATGTGCATAAGAGACAACCTGTGGTTATACTAAGTCGGCATCATGATGAAGATCATGATGGAGATCAAGCGGAGATTCAAGGACAACGGTTCATATGTTTTATTCAAATCGGTATTAATTGTTCCAACCAGTATTTGTTGATTTTTGTGATGAGTTATTAGCACCGACTGCTTGGCGGCAATTTTTGTGATGAGTTATGGTTACTTGTCTAGATACACTGAACCTAGGAAATTGTGTTATGATTTCTTAAGGCCGACATGAAATCATAAGGCCTATATATTGACATCACAGTGAATTATGTTATGTGTGATATACGATAAGTGGAAGTGTTATGTTGTGAGAAGTTAAGTTGTAGAATATGCAGAAGAGCAGTGTTGAATATGCTTAGAAGGATCTGATCAAGCAAGTATTGTGCTACTCAGAATAGATCAACCATTCTTGGTGTTTTCTAACCATTACATCAAAATCAAAACCCCTAACCGAGTAATGTCTTACAAGATTCAATGTATAAATCTTTTAATAGGGTGATCCATTAGTTTGGAATCTGAAATCCTCCACTGAGGTTACTCCTAATAGGGTATAAGCTTCTAATCAAGCTTTGGGATCTCTAACAAGATTCGCTCCTAGTAGAGCACTTTGTAGACCTTAACCAGTTAGTTATCTATTACTGCAGATAGTTTACTTGTGAGTTCCATCTCACCATGGTTTTTACCTATTTGGGTTTTCCATGTACAAACACTTGTGTTATGGTGGATGCTTTATTATTTTGGATTACATGCATTGTGTTTAAAATCTTTGTGAAGTTCATCTACCAGTTAGTGTTTAAAGTAGTTTGGTTTTTGGTGTCATTGATTCACCCCCCCCTCTCAATGCTTTTCAAGTCCATCAAACAAAACAAGCCAAACAAGACTTCGGGATTCCGAGCTCTTGAGAAAAAAGGAGAAAAACGAAACGAAGCTTCAGGACTCCGTGATCCTAAAGTTCTAAAGAACAACAAAGAAAGAAAGAGAGAAGGAAAGGGCTTTGGGGTTTCAGGATTCCAAAATCCTGAAGAAAGACAAAAAGGAAACAAAAGGGCACTCTGGGGTTTCAGGGTTCCGAAATCCCGAAGTAGTAGAACAAAAACAAAAGAAAAAAGGAAAGAAAGAAAAATAAAAATGGGGGACCTGCATTTTCAAGGCAAAGAAAATGATGGGGCTAGATATGTAGGGCATAACAATACTAAAAAACCATAACAATACCGTCGTATGCTAAAATTGATTATTCAAATCAACTAGGAATGAAAGGGAAATCGCGAATCCCGATCCTAATTGGAATTCAAACAGACAGACAATGGAATAATGCAAAACAAGCAAGAAATAAGAATATAAAGTTTATCAATCAAAATCCCCTATTCCAAGACTGCATATAGCTTCCATTTCTCTTCTCCTCTTTGTGGTCTGGTGGCTCTCAGATAGCATGCTGACAACCTGCAAATGACACAAAGATTCAAAGTTCATGATTGATCGTGATTATTGAAAATGGAGATTGAATGCTCAATTTATAGATTATTGGAGAGGATTAAATGAAAGGTGGAACAAATTGATCAAGAGGTGGAACTCGGGTGAGCTCACATGCTGATTGATAGTTGAACTATTGATTTGGAGGTGGAACATAATAGATTGAATAGATTAATTGAGTCAATTGATTGAGAAAAAGTTGTTTGAAAGATGAAAAAGGGTGATTGGAGGAAATACAGAGGAGGAGATAGTTAACTGATTGAAAGTTGATTGAGAGCTTTATTTAGAAAAAGCTAACTAATAGATAGAAATAGAGATTGAAGAGATAATTGAATTAATTAATTAATTGATTGAATTAATTAATTTAGCATGTGCTTGAACTTTGACTTGGATTTTCAATTTAATCTTTGCATGAGAATTTAATTCAAACATTGAATTTATTTTAAATTCAATTTTATATTTGAATATTTTTAGAACTTGATTTTGATTTTCAATTTGATTTTTTAAATCATGCACATGTATTTGTAATTGGAAGAAATTAGAAGAATATGAATTTGAATGAATTAATGATATTAGATGAAATTAGAAGAATTAATGAAATTAAATGAAATTAAAAGAAATATGAATTAGAATGAATTACTGAAATTAAATGAAATTATAAGAATTAATTAGTTAATTAAATAATTTAAAGAAACTATTTAATTGTTTAGAAATGGACTTGAATTAGATAATAAAGATTATTTAATTTAAAGGATTAAAATCACAATCAATTAAATAATAAATATTTAATTAATATTTAGAAAAGGGTTAATGATTAATTGATGATAGAATTGAAAGTGGAATTTATTTAAATAATAAAGATTACTTAAATTGAGGATTAAAAACATAATTAATTAAATAATAAATATTTAATTAACATTAAAAAATGGTCTAAATGATTAAATGATGATAGAATTGAAATTGGAATAATTAGTAAGATGATGAGGAAATATGAATTTAGAAGAATAAGATTAATTAATTTAATTAAAGAATTATTTAATCAATTAGAGGGATAATTAGTACATGATCAATGAGACATTTTTAGGTGTCTACAAATACATCACAATGCATTTGAATCAAACCAATAGTCAGATAAATCACTCATATTATCACTAACAACTGAACCACCAATAATAGGTTTGACATCAATGACAACAAAGATGCATATGTGTAACATTTTTCTCTTTTATTGGTAATACCATTCTAATAGGCTTATTGAATATTCTATTTCTATTTGATTATACTATAATTGTTTCTTTTTTTATCATTTGACTTCTTTATTTCTATCAACATACCTCTTTGGCTACCATCACCACCTCTCGTTTAATCATATACACATTAGGGTGTCTATCACCATAGACTAGGGATTTGGCATTTATAGATCTATTACATTATTGTTTTAGAACTCCTACACACATAGGGTTTGAGAGCACACACCTTCCAAATTCTTTTTGATTCATCGATTTCTTATGGAGGTTGAAAGGCTAAATCAAGATATTGACTTGGTGGCAAGCTTATAGACAAATTGTTTTGGGTATACAAGTCATAAATATTTCCTTTAGGCCCTTTTTTCTCTTTCTACCCCTTCTCATCTACCTTAAAATCAATTCCATTCACTTCTTCTATGTAGTTATTTTAGAGGGCCATGTAGGGGTGGGGGTTGGGCATATTTCTATTATTTGCATATTCTAACATGATTTCCTAGCACGTGCAATTGTGATCCCAAGTTCAAAGTACTCTTGGACATGACCACACTTATCGATATTGCCTACCAATAGAGTATGTTAGCACTTGCAATACCTAGTATATTGTTTATACATGGACCACCTAGAAACAAAGCTTGCCAGTCTAAATGATTTTTAACTCTATCAAAACATTTGAATCACAAAAAAATATAGTATGGAAATACAAGTGATTCATCTTACCAATTGATTATCACGAGTCTTTGCAATAGAGTAAGCTCAAACTTGAATCATGCATTTTTTTTTGTATTAACTATCTTTCTTTCTCTTTGTACATGTTACTTTATTTTTTTGCAATCCAACTTTCTATCATTTGATTTGTTAGTGACGATAACAATTCTTTTCTACAAGATGAGGCAATAGAAACTCTAGAGGGCAAATATTAACTTTTATCATTGGATTGATGAAGTAATTTTGTAGGATTATGGTTTTTTCCATTGTGGTCTTGGAAGATTTTGGTTTTCGACATTGTGCTTTTCTAGATTCTCAGCTTAGGGGAATGTCTCTCCCATTTGAATAACTATTGCATGTCCTTTTATGATGTCTTATATTAGTATTTTATTTCTATGCGTTAACTTAGCTTTGTTGCTAAGTGGCACAAGCTTGCATAATCAAGGCAAAATATAGTGACAAAATTTATTTATTTAGATTATGTTTTGTACTCACTTTGGTATCACTCCTTCTTAATGTTTTAGGGCATAGTATTCCCATGATCTTGTCCTTTTCCTTCACTAGTTTTCCAATTTCTTCTTCACATTCTAGTTTAAAATTTGTTATTTTCTCTAGAATGCTAGTGTGATGTGATAGTGTCCCACAAATTTTATAAATTTGAACCATTGGTTTCCCACCTAATTGCCTAAGCTTACTTGTTGTAATGCATGTTTATCGTAAAAGTTCTATTTATGCTTGAATATGACCCTTCAACATCTTCACTCACTTTATACAAGTAAAATTTTGAATTGATAAAGAGACACATGCAACTATCTCTCCCTCAATTGCACTTTATTGGTTATACCTCCATTATTGAAACTTGTTGTGGGTAGATAATATTGAACTTTCATTGACATCCTCATGCTTATTTATTAATTTATCTCTTGATGTAATATCATTTAAATAGTGTTTGTAGTATATTTTATGTCTATATGATTGTATTGCAATTTCCTCTTCTTTCTCATTTCAATTCTCTATTTCTATTGGCATATCTCTTTGGTGACCATCAACACCTCTTGTCTAATCACATAAAAACTATGGTTTTTATCTCCATAGAGTATGGATTTATAATTTATAGACATATGACATTGTTTTTTATTGGATTTATAATGCACTACTCTCTTATTTCATTAATTCCATGTTTTGGACGATATAACCTTTATCTATAACATACATGCCTAGACATGTTCTATGAAGGAGACTCTTGACTACTTCTCTTGTCTTTTTTCCTTTATAGATCTTGTGCACTTCTTCTCTTATATATTAGAAAATTTCACTATACTTATATCCATGACCTATCAAGATCGTGCATTGTATGAGATATATGATGTTGATACCCATTCTACTATTTTTCATTCCACTTCACATCCTATTGAGAATCTTTATTTTGATTCCACTACCTCTCCAATAGTTTGTGATGGTAACATGTCTTTTCCCATAAATCTTCCTCCTTTGGAGCTACATATTCAAACTCCATGAATATCCCAAAGGATGTTAAGGCCTCCTCTTCTCTCATCACATGTGAGGATCCTATTCTTATGGTTGATGACACTTCTTCACTACATGGCTCTCAAACATATTTTGATAATATATCTTCTAGTGAATTTAATGATTCATCTTCAAGTTATGACACACATTGTGGTTTCATTGACCCTTTTTCTTGGAAAGATGAAATCTTCTCATATTCACCCCCTCCTCTTTTTTGGGGAGGATGGACTTCCTCTTGCAAACAATATTGATCATTATAACATTGTTCATCACTTTCTTAACATCACGTTAGTCAAACTTTCTCCTTTGATATCACTCATCTACTATTTCCTCTCTTACATGTGAGTTATCTTTGGTAGACCTATACCCTTACCATTTTATTCATTCACCTTCTTTTCCTACTACTCTTCTATACCATTTTATTTTTGAGAGGCATCACCATTTTTTTGTGAGATGCCTCCTACTACTCCTACACCTACATATCCATGCTTTCTCTACTCTCTTGAGATTCTCACCCACCTCCCTCTTGCTAGTGTGGGAACTCTTTTCTTTTGACAAATGCAATGTCCATAGTGATTTGTTGTATCATGTGAGACACCTCTCCACCATATTTTTGACTCATACTTGAAACAAGTGTTTTAGCCAAATCCTTTCATATCACCTTGATTAAGAAATACCTTAGAACAATTTTATATCTTACCTAATTGTTCCATACAATCATTTTCTAATGTTAATTATGCATTTATCTCTTATTCTTAATTTTACATGTTGAACCTAAAGTCTCTCTTACACACTTGGCTCAATACAAACAATATGTTCATGGGAGTTTTTAGGGATTCACTCATTTCTTTTCATTTTTTTTTGATGTGGTTTCCAATCTCCTAAAGACCCACCTCTTTTTGTGAGAACTTATTTCTGCATATCTAGCCTTTTTTCTTGTATTTTTGTTCTCTTTCTAACTTAGTTCTTCATTCTATTAAATTGACCAAGTCCTTATATAATATCCTCTCCTCAAATATGATGAACACTCTACTACCCTTCACCCATGAATCCTCATTGTTTGTTTTGTCCACTTACCTAACCCATTTTCCATGTATCTAAAGTTGAACCTAAATTCTATATACCTCTTGTTGACCCTTCTAAACATATCTTACCCATTCTCCTAGAATCCAAGCAAAATTTTGAAAACCATTATATCCCTCCTTACCTAGCTTCTCCTATGCAATTTATTGTTACTATGTTACCCATTACTATTCCTAAAGCCTCACATATACCCACCATGTCCTCTATTTCATTGTAATTGATACAATTTTTCATTCTCATAATGACAAGTTGTTTCATTCCATTTCCAACATTACTTCTATAACTTTTGTATTTACTATCATACACCTTACCCTTTGCAGAACTCCATTCTTCATTCTTCTTGTGAGGTGTACTTTGTAGATTCATCAAACCACTCCCCCTTTATGTTTAGTTGAGTCAACTCACACTACTATTTTATTAGTTTTGTTAGTACATATTAGGTGGCATAGATAGTTCCCTTCCTTTTCTTGATGGTATTTCATGCTAAAAAATTTAGGTGCGACCATCTTCTCTTCTTTTTGGTTACAACACAACCATATGCATCTTTATTGTCGTTACCCATATTATGGGGACCACAAACAACTTGTTTATGTCCTTCAAGATATTTCCTTCTTTCTATCCACATTATTATACTTTAAAATCAATTGCATACATTCTTTTACACATTTATTTCAAGGGGAAATACCTTTTCCATTTACACATTTTGACTTGTTGTCCTAGTACCTACAGTTTGTGGTCCTAAATATTAATACACTTGGACATGCTCATCTTTACTAGTACTACCTTCTTATAGAGTATAATAGCACATGCAATCTCTCGTATTATATCTATGCAATCTCTAGTATTATATTTATGCATAGATCACCTAGCAATAGAGCATGAGTCCTAGTATTATGTTCATGTTTTGTTTTTTGTATTCATGAATTGTTTTAATTTATTTATGTGCATTTTGTGGGGCTCTATCATCATTTAGAGAATGATTCTCACTTTTAGGGTTTCTTGACTAGGATCATACATATTGTAGATGCCTAAAATTAATTAAATTAAATATTTAATTAATTTAGCCTTTCTATGTAATTAATTAATTAAATTATGTTATCCTTATTCCTCTCAGAGTTAATTAAATTTGATTTGATTAATCCTGTCACTACAGTCCAGTAATTAATTTATCAAATAAATAAATAATTTTCTCTATTACTCTAAAGTCATACAAATCATTAATTCTTATAAATTTCACTTAGTTGATTAATTTTAATTAATTAACCTAACTAAAGTGATTCCTACAAATCACTTTCCCTAATCCTCACTTAGCCTAATTAATTCATCTAGAAGCATGATTGTCATTATTCCTCAATTTTAATTTCCTTCACTCATTCTCTCTCCTCATGTCACATCCTCCTAACTTTCCCACTTGCACTCTAATCACTCATTAATCCATCTAATCATTCTCCTTAATCATTTGGACATCCCCAATCACCTTGATTAGGGGTCAAGTCAACGCTTTGCCATAAATGGCTTTCCCATCTCATCCTCCAATCTTAAATGCTACCCCGTTTGATCATTTCAAGGAAATTCAAATTCTTTGAATCTCCCTATGCATCCTCTTCCTGATGAATTTTTAATCCCCTTTCTCATTTAGTCTTCTCACACATCCTCTTATTCTGGAATTTTAACTCCTCCTCCCTTCCCCCAAGGAATTTTATATTCCTTTTCTCTTCCCAATGTACTTAGGAGCTCTTCCCCATGTACCTTGTGAGGCATGGAGACAAGAAATACCTTTATGGCATATCTCTTAGTTCACACACCTTGTCCTCTCAATCCTCTTCCAATCTCTCTTTCAATCTCAACCCTTCATTCTCAAATCAATCTTGGCAGTTCATTTTGGCCTTCTCAAATCTGTAAATTGGAGTCTCCTCTCCTCACAAGTAATCCACTTCCATCATATTATTATGTTGTCCATTTCATCCCTTAATCCACTTTTCATCTAATCTTATGTTGTCCATTTGAGATCCAAAATCATCCATCATGCCACATATTGACTAACATGTTTTTTATTTTATGATATATTTGCTTATCCATTTTAGATTACCACACATGATTACATGCACACTTTTACATTTACTAGTTTTATATTTTGTCTTATGTACATTTGACATTAGCAAATTGATTTTTATATACATGTTTACATTATTTACTTGCATATAAATGACTTTGGCAGTGACTTACAAACACACACGAAACAACTATGTGGATAAATAAATTGATGCTTAATGAATCTCTTTGAAAACCCAATGAATCTATTGTTAATAATACAATGTAGGGTCTATAATTTATTTGTAACAAAAAATGGTGCCTAAAATTGCCAAGATCTCTAGTTATGTATTAGTTCACCAATTACTACAAATTCATGCCTAATTTTTTAATCCTTAAAGAGAGAGTTATTAATTAAAACATATATTGTATAGATCACTAAATGCTAAATTGAATATGAATATGAATATCATATATCATATATAAGATCATATAGAATCTTAAAGAGATAATATGTAATGATGTATGATAAATGATAAGTTGAATATCATTATCAATATATAGGATCATAGACAAAGTGTTCAACATAGATAATTATATATCATAAATAAATATGCTCAAGATAGCGAAATATAATCAATACATCATGAATTTACAAAACCCCACATGGGGAAGATAATATGATACAAAGGCCAAAATATGTAAACGTGTAGGGCCAATGTTCTCCATGCATAGATTCGTGAAATGTATCAAATACATGCTCATATTCAATGTAGATAAGATGCTTCTAAGAACATGTGTATGATAGATCATAAAAAAAAATGCATTTGTCTTGAGAAAATAAAATTATTAGTTAAGATATTATGAGAAAATATGCCATCAAAAAATATAATTGTTACAAAAATCTTAGAAACAAAACTACCTATTATGTATTTTATTATTTGATCATAGAAAAAATATAAAATATTTTAGAATCAATTGAATTATCAAGTGGTGTGTTTCTACAACTAATTATACAATGACATAATTCACTATTAAGGATGCCAATCATAATTAATATTTCACATAATAGAAACAAAAGTATCCATTATGTATTCAATTATCTTGACAATTGCAACAAATTAAAAACAAAAATTAATTGAATGATCAAGTGTTATTATTCTACAGTACAACCCGAGTTGGCCTAGTGGTGGAGAACTTGTTCTCTTAAAGGAGAGGTCATAAGTTCAAATTCCATATGGAGGTGGGGTATGTGCACCTTATTGACTTCGACCCATTACCTATCAAAAAAGAAAAAAAAAGTGTTATTATTCTACAACCAATTATTTAATCTCATAGTCCACTATGAAGTATACCCATTATAATCAAGAAATTTTTATCATGCTAATTGACCATCACTATCATCTCAAATACATTGGGGGATTAAGTACATATATTACAAATGATGCTGAAATTATTCAACTAACTTTTGTGCAAAACTTTCTTGAGAAGTAAATTATGTATGTGAGTTAAAATTTCAAAATTAAAATTAATTTCAAAGTGATAAAGAAGGATCCACATAATAGACTCAAATGGGTCTATTTATATGTAGAAATTTATCCCCTTAAGTCACCTTAAGTTTTTTGAGGTCCCCTCATTCCACTTAAATACTATTTTATTCTTGATTCTTATTTCTTTGGTGTGTTAACTCATTACCTCAAATGAATACATTTTATGTCTTAAAGTCTATAAGGATATCGTTAAATGAGAGATATTGCATTGAAACATGTCTAATTGGACTTCACCTTAAATTAAATATTCATATATTTGCATGTGCTTTTCACAACCAAAAAAATACATCATAAAAATATTCATCAAATTTGATTGAAATAATATTTTATCCAAATCATGCCTAATATATAGAATCAAATGACATCATATTACCTATACTCTACAAAATGAAATGAAATCACATCATGCATATAGAAGTCATCATACTTCTAATAAAATCACAACATATAAAATCTACAGGGAATGAAATTAAAGTTCTCATTTCTCATATCACACCAATTGATTCAAACACTTAAATAACATGCAATATTTTATCATGGTTATCTTTATGGAGTCCTCATTTATGATGTTCATATGTATGGAGCATGATGGACATACATGTCAATAGAAATCAATAGGTAGTTATAATGATACACCATGTTGTGAGGTTCATAATTAGTATAATAGATCCTATTTTAAAATATTTTAACTTGTATCAAATATGTTTTTTCTACGATAGCTAAGTCTATGGGAAACAAAATCCTATAACTTGATTCTATTAACTTAATTTTTTTTATATGCAACATAATAAATAAAACTTACATAATTTTCTACATTCCTAGTCTAAGTTATGACTATAAAAACATCTCTTAGCATAATGAAACGTTAAGAAAGAAATTAAAAGGTCACAAATTCAAAATTTTATTAATCAATAAAATTACATTTTATCAACATATTACTTAATAAAAAAAGATGTTTTAAAAATGATCTTGAAATGGAAGCATAGTCAATTGAAATAAAAAAATGACTTTTAAGCTTTCATCTTTTATTTTAGCCATGTATCATTAACAACTAGAAGCAAATTCCATCGATTAATATAGCCATGTTGTTGGCTCTTGAAATTCTTATATTTTTTCAACATGCAATTATAACAAAAGAAAGAGTAATCCCTAGTATGCAATGACATAATATGAGTGCCTCATATTATATATCCTCTTATAGCCATGCATACTTTTTTTTTTAGCAACACCTACAAGTTTTATATACAAACCCAAATCTCAACTATATTTTTTTTGAAAGTGCAATTGCAACCATAATAAAATAATTTTTCTATGTAAATTTAAACAATTCAAACTTTGTTCAAATAATGTATTTGTTATTTCCCAAAAGATTATGAATGTGGATTATTCCTTGAAATTATGCATACTTCACACAAAATGATTCTTACATAATTCTACAATAATGTATGCATCATTTATATAGTTTCCCTCATTATTCATTTGTTGTTTTCTTATTGCACATTTCTTATTGTGCATTCCACAAATCCATATATTCACCATTTCTTTGACAACTCTAAAAACTTCTATTGAGAAGTTGATCATATCTATGAAGTACCAAAAAAAAATCTTGATTTGAATTGTGACACACATCTATCTAACTATATAATTTTTAAACAATTTAAATTTCTTGTAATAAGATCTTAAAATCCCCCACAACTATTTACTTCCTCATTGTTGAATAATGGCTCCACTCTTGACTTCACTTAGAACCCTAACATTGAATTGAAATGATTTTTCCTAAATGTTTGTACAAATTTGGTCAATGATGGCATTGTTTTTTATTTTTGTTTGAGCATCTTATTTGCTAAGGTGGTCATGGATGGTAATGACGGGACTCATGGATCATTTCCTTTGTTGCGTTGGATTCTCTTGGCATGAGTACTTCTTGTAAGGCAACCCTCCTTGGTGATGGCCCCACTTTGTTGCATGTTACTACAACCTTCTCTTCTATTGTGATAGTCCCTCATGGCAAGACTCTTTCTACTGAAGTGCATCCTTTTAAGTTTCTCTAGGAAGGTTCCCACCTGGTGTCGTTTGCTACACTGGTTGAGGCAAGAGTCCCTTCTCGCTTTGGCCTTAAGCAGTATAAGATGCATTTTCCTTGATATCACCCTTTGTCCTTGATTGTGGACATTTTGTGACTGAAGATGCTCATCATTCTTTTCATATTGGCTTTATCAATAAATTTAATAAATTATGGCATTCTCTTCTTCACTGAATCAATGGATATTGGACTCTTGGAGGTCTCTCATAGAGGATATAATTGAACTTTATTCATGTGCCATAGGGAATTTCATTGCAACATTTTAATCAATTGAGGATAAGGGAGTAGTGTTGGATGGTAGGCCATGTATGTGGGGTTAGCATGCTCTTTCATTCAAGCCCAACTTCCCTTCTTTCAATACTCTCTTTCAGTTTCTCAATATTATTTTATTTTGGGTTATCTATTGTCTAATCTACGACTCTATATTTTGGGTTGTTTCTCGCTTTGAAGATATCAATAATGTGATAGTTGTTTTTCTCAAGATTGGTGCTACTTCTAATTTTGATGACACCGCCTATGCTTGTATTTTGGCCAACATTGACATTTCTAAGGCTCTTCCTAAGGTAATTGTTCTTGTGGTGGAGGATAATCTCTAGACTCAAATGCTCGATTGTGAATTTTTCTCTTTATTTGCAAAATATTCTTTTCTATTAGACAACTTGCTTCTAGTTGCTCCCACTCTTGTCATAAGTTGGCAGATTCAACTACTTGGTGGCATAATGTCCATCTCAAACACATAACTATTGGTGAATTATTTTCACTTTTAGGATAGTGGGGTTCTTATGTCCAGTTTATAATTTCTTGATCATATTACTAGGGTGATTCTCTATGTAGTAAGAGTTGAGTCAATGCCTTCTTTTTCTCTTGTTGGGATTCTTTTATTTTGTTTTTACCTTGGTCACTCTTGTTTAAACTATGTCTTTTAGGGAGTGTGTTAGTGTTGTTCTTTAAATGTCTTTGAATTTTGTGTAGTCTATGTTTTCTTTAGATTTAGATGTTCCTTTGCTTTGTGGATAGTGGGGCAAGTTGTGGTGATGATAGAAAATTCTCATCTCCTTTCCTCTCAAACTAAGGATCTAGAAAATTGTGTCTTATATAGTTGTCCCGAGAAAGAAGATAAGTCTTCCTAAACATATTCATGTTTATAATGCACACATTTTGGGTGATCATATCACTAGGTGGTGGCTAGGTGTTGTTTAGCCTATTGTTCCTTTGAAGGTTGTGGGTTAGTTGTTTATATGGGGTTGTCGTTGTCGTGGAGTAGCTTGGTTACAATTTTATCATTTTTTGGCCTTTGTGTTGGTTGACATTGATTTTAAATGGTTCTTAGGCCCTTTAAAAATTTATTTTACATATATGATGAAACATAAGATCTTAAAAGAGAAATTGTAAATTAATGTGACACAAGATATGTGCCACGCTCTTTATTAGTGTTAATTATAAAGTGATTCTCTTTTAATGATTATTTTTAGATAAGTACTCTCAACACTATCCAACTTCAAATGTGTGTATGTCAATAACACATGCACCATAATAGTACTTGCTTTCAATTATAATATTGTGTTTGAATCTCCTTTTCATGGTTAAAGATTAATTTTCTACAAGGGACCAACAAACAATAAGTCTAGTCTAGGAGAAAAAATATCTCCCAACAATCTAAACTTTTTTGCTTGCCACTTAGCAAAAAAGACGTGTCATATGTATGGTTCAATTAAGTTGAGAATTTTTTTTTTGGCCAAGCTTTCCTCAGCTGCACACTTGGATTTCCCAAAGCAGGGAACCGATCATAAAAGGTTTAGTTAACATTTTTCCTTCAGCCAAGGGTTTTTTCATTGCCAAATTTGAATATGCAAAGGATAAATCAAAAATCTTAGGTATTAATCCTTTCAACTGGGAGGACAAATTTGTTTTGATGGTTAAACCCTGGTTCTCGGGTTTTAACCCATCTACTGATTCTTCTAATGAGATTCCTATTTGGGTTAGGCTCCCTAACCTTCCCCTTCATCTATGGACGGATTCTCTGCTAGAGGAAGTGGGGGAGGCTTTAGGCGAATTCCTAATGATTGATAAGGTATCTTTCCAAATTTATCAGTCTACTTATGCTCGGATTTTGGTTAACATTGATGTCTCTAAAGGGCTTCCAGTTGAGTTAGAGATTGAATCTTCCTTGGGATCTTGGGTCCAACCGCTCGACTTTGAAGGTATTCCCTTTAGATGTCGAAAGTGCTTCTAGACTGGACATGTTGTTGCACGATGTGAAACAGATAAAAAGAAAAATAGACCTACTTCTTGGTGGAAGGGTGCATCCATTGAACACTGTTTTGTTAAAAAGAAAAGCTTCTCCCAGGTGGTGGCACAGGTTCCTCAGGTCGATGGTAGTGCGCCTCTGATTGCTGCCTCCGTTTCTGGTGTTGCCTTGCCTCAGGAATGTGTGGATGCTTGCGGTGGTATCCCGACTGATCGTTTAAAAAATGTTGGATCTTCTTCTTCGATGGATGACCCTCCCGCATCCCAGATTGCTGCTGGATCTTTTGTTATCCCCGCCTCTCTGGATGTTGGCTCTGTTCCACCTGATGATGGGAGGTCCTCTATTTAGGACCCATCCTCTTGGAAAAAGGCTACTGCTAGGGTTGAGGAGGGATGGATTACTATTAAAAGTAAAAAATCTAAATTGTCCCAGTCCTCTTTTGATATGACCCTTTGATCCCACAAGGGTAGGACAAATTCTTGATCCTTCTTGGTTAGGTTAGGGTTGCTGGTTTTTTGCAGCTTGTTAGTTTTTGGTGGGGGTTTTGTTGTTCCCCTTCTTTTGATTGGCTGTGCCGAGTCTCTTTTGTGTTCTATTTCTTTGAGTGGACTTTCAAGTTTATCTTTCGATTCGGGTTGTAGGTCCTTCTAAAACCTGTCTTGTATAGAGTTTTTGGTCCCTTAAAAACTTGTTTTTCCTTAATCAAAAACATTATTTTGTGATTTATTTCCTAAATTTAGTTTGATACTTTATGTACTTATACCTCTTTCAATTATCATCTTCATCATATCAATGTTTCCATTTCTCAAATGCAATCTGATTTCTACATGTTTTTGAAAATTCTTTCATGCATTTCATTTAAACTATCTACATCATCATTATATTTATCACATATGACTTTCTTACTCTTATAGGAGGTGTATTTTCAACACCATTGCTTTCTTTTCTAATCTTTCAAAATACTTTATAATAAAGATAAAATTCAATATGGTGACAAGTTTCAAAGACTTTGTTTGGGTTTACATTTCATGGCCTTAACATTTCAAACATAGTTTGTATGTGTGTATATTTATATGTATATGCATGCATATATGTACATACGTACGTATGTATGTATGTATATATGTATGTATGTACACACACACATGTGTATGTGTGTATATATGTATATGTATAAACATATAAATATATATTTATCACATATGACTTGCTTACTCTTATAGGAGGTGCATTTTCAACACCATTGCTTTCTTTTCTAATATTTCAAAACACTTCATAATAAAGATCAAATTCAATATGGTGACAAGTTTCAAAGACTTTGTTTGGGTTTACATTTCATGGCCTTAACATTTCAAACATAGTTTGTTTGTGTGTGTGTGTGTGTGTACATACATACATGTATGTATATGTATATGTATATGTATGTGTGTGTACAAACACACACATATACAGAGAGAGAGAGAGAGAGAGAGAGAGAGAGAGATGTATGTGTATGTGTATGTGTATGTGTATGTGTATGTGTATGTGTATGTGTATGTGTATGTGTATGTGTATATACACACACACACACACATGTTGTGTTATCTCTGGCCAATGACTTTTACATTGTTCATTGTCATTTAGTTTAATTTCTATGTTTAAGAACATTTCTACTATTTGATGAAAGATGAATTCGTGCCAAAAACTTAAGATCAAATTTTTAACATTTGTTTCAATTTTGTTAGACTACAGAGCCTTGCACTTTAACGCCTAATTGAATTCCACAATAATGTCATCTAAAACCTTTCTTCTTTTCACATATCTTGATATAATCTTTCAAACCAAAGTTCATTTAAAAGTGAAGAAATTTGACTTTTTATAAACATTTATGGACTTACAATAGAAGTCAATAACACTCTTCATGAAATGTTTGTGTTTTTTATTATCAACAAAGAAAGATTTTTTTGTAATAGAATAATAATTTTCTATATTTTGAACATTTTTTTCTAGATGTGTTTTCCTTTTTTCTTAATTTACACCCAATAATTATAATGTGTCCATCTCATTATGAGTAGGTATACTTGCTAACTAATTGTATCGTTATGTTTAAAATTATTTTCAAATATTTCTTTGGAAGTTATATTCAATAACCTCTTAGTAACTTGACCTTGAGGATTGTTGAGTATAAAATTTTAATGTTTATATGAATACCAACTAAATTTATATTCCTTTTGAAATTTTTTCCTTGACCTCTTTAAATAGATTCACATATGTATCTATAGAGGGAAACAATCAAGAATCCTCTCCAACATCAAAGGTTGGGCATCTTCTTTAGCATCAACGAGTGGTTGGTTCACCTCCACTCTCATATCTAAATTTGATTGAATTTTTGCTCTAGTTTCTATATATATAGCCTCTTCACATTTATAAACATTAGGTCATAAGGTAAGTTGTTTGTTGGTTCATTGATATGCCATCTTGTGTTTCTACACTCATTGGTCCATGAGTAAGACTTCTTATGGTGGGAAACGGGGGTCCCTCCTTTGTTGTTGTGGTGGGTGTGGTTGTGGCTTTTTCTCCTTTGAGTGGGAAGGCTCCCTTGTTGCCATGTTCACTTATTCCTCTAGTTGTGGTAAGGAAGTGGCTAAAAATGAAATTTATTGTTTTTGTCTCATTATTATTTGTAGATTCAATTGTCATTGGCCTTCACTCCTTGATTTTACATTAGTGGGATTTTAAAATCTTGGAGGCTTCTCATCAAGAATGCCATTAAAATAATCCCTTGCACTTAGGGTTTCTTTATTGTAGGCTTTTCCTTTAATGAGAACCTGGAGACCATGCTGGATGGTTGGTTATGGTTTTAAGGAGATCGCTACCTCTCTCTCAAATCATGGTTTCCCTCTTTCAACCTATGGACTAAATCCCTTAAGGTTATGCCTATTTGGGTAAGGATACCTTACTTACCTCTCTAGTATTAGGATGATTCTTGTTTTGAAGATATTGGCAATCTTATTGGACATTTTTTAAGGTGGACACTAAGCATTGGCTACTCAACCTTTGCTCGTATTTTAGTGGATTTAGAAATCTCCAAACCTCCTCATGAAGAGGTTGTTTTAATGGTGGAAGAAAAGTAGGTTCAATCACTAGACTATCAAAACCTTCTTTTGCAGTGCATGCAATGCTTTGCTACAAGTCACTTGGATTTCGAGTGCCTTCATCCTTGTCATAATAGTTTGAAGTCTTCCACTTGGTGACATGAAGTCCTTCTTGATCATTAGACTATGGATGCCCCTATTAATTCACCAAATTTGGTGGTTGAGGGTTTTTCTTCTCTCATTGGATCTTGTTGTTGCTCCTTTAGTGTCTTCCCCTTGAGGTGATACAGATAATGATAGGTCTTTTTTTGGTTCTAGTGACCTTACCAAGGGACATTGGGAGGTCTTGTGATGCTACTAATTAATGAAGCTTTCTATTCCATTGGATACTCCCTTCACTTGTGATTTCCTTGGAGGCAAGAGTGGGGGAGGACAATGTACCTCCTTCCCATTGTGTTGGTCTAGAGGAAGATGAACTTCCTAGGTGATCATCCAAACAAGAAATAAAGTTCTTTCTAAATCGGTTTCTAACTCCCATCTTGAGATTAAGGGGTTGAGGGTTGATATGAAAAAGAGGCATTGTTTAGTTACATGTTGTAGTTTTTGTTGTGCTTTGGTTTGTGGATTTGTGGCCCCTTTGTTTAGGTTTGTTGCAACCCGTTGTCTCACTAAGCATAAGTTTTGGGGCCCCTTCAAGACATGTTGTTGTTGGTTTACTATAGTCATGTGTTCAAATGTTTGTTGGTTATGCTTATCATGTTGGACAATGTATTATATATAGTTTTAGGGTCCCTTCAAAACTTGTCGTTCACTTTAGTCCAATGATCTACAACTTTTTATTAAAAAGCATTGATAACTAGGGTGTTGACCCTTTACATAGTCCATGACTATCCACAAACCAAAAATACAAAACTCATGGGAGAAAGCTCCCAAACTACTAGGTTAGACAGGAAAACATAAAAGTCTATCAAGCGAAAAAAACTAACTCGACCCAACTCAAGGAGGGGTAGAGACACCCATGCCTTGACAGGGAAGGGATTGAGCAAGGGGGGAGTGTTGGTATTATGAATGTGTTGCATTGGTTTTGTCATTGATGTCAACACTTATCCTTCTGGAGATCTACATTGTTGATTTGGCACTATGGTTATATTGGTTTATTGTTGAACTGACACATTGTGTTCACCAACAAGATCAACGACTTATGCACAGTCACTGGTATATGCTCACCGACAGGTTATATGGTTCACCGGTACTAATGATGACTTGTTATCATCTAGAAATCACTTGATTATGTCGAAGACATGGTTTGTATACTTGGTTTTGGTATTTTGGTTATTGGTCTAATCGGGTTGACATATTTTTGTTACTAGCAGATAGGTCTAGATTATGGACCGGTATATGTTATCTATTCTAGATCAGCACGACATGTTATGGAAATGATTTATTGATTGGATATTGTTGTAAATGTATTGAGCCGACATGTTGTATCGCATCAAGACTTATTTATAATTGATTTAAATGTAATATTCTTAGTGACCCGACCTTAGTATTTGGTCTTAGATTTTGTATAAATGTAAGATCTCATTTGTGAGATGAAGTGTGGAATTGTGGTATGGTCATGGTATGTGTGAATATTGAAGATCATATGAGCAGATCATAGAGGGAATCAAGCAGATATCATTTGAAGGTTCAAGGAAGGTTTGGAGGTGTTTATCAGAGCTTAAACCGGTACTGAATCCATCATTGCAGATGCACTTTGAAGCAATACATTATTCTAGGATTTAACCATCCTATTGTAGTCAGTGCGACTCCCATTATTGAGTAGTGTGCTCTAGGCGGTTGGCCTTTCTGCATGTACAGACCCCATTTGTTTACACATACTATCTGCAGTAGTATCATCTGATTATGGGTAAGGTTTCCCACTGTGGTTTTTCCCCTTACAGGGTTTCCACGTCAAAAATATATGTGTTATGTGTTGTGGATATTGTTTCTCTTTTTGTTTCATGCATTAAGTTTCATCGGTATTGATATACACTATTAATTTGTTTAACCGGCATTAAGTTTGGTTTATCGGTATTAAGTATTAAGTTGAATTAATTTATAATTGGGTTGAAATTCATGGACAACTGATTCCCCCTCCCCCCACCCCCTCTCAGTTGTCCTTTCGATTCCTAATAATTGGTATCAGAGCTTAGTCCTGTTTTTTCATAAGTCTAACAACTTGAGGAGATCCTATGGCAACGAACATTTTTTAGGAAGGACAGTCCTAAACTTGATGAAACTAACTATGGTATATGGAAAATCAGAATGGAGACACATTTGAATTGCATTGGAAGAGAGATATGAGAAGTTACAAAGAATGGCTATGTTGGTCCTACTCTGAATTAACCTAATCCACCGACATTGGGTAAGGACCTGGAAAATGATTGCAAAGCAAGAGAAGCACTTCTGAGCGCATTATCAGATCAGCAAATTATGGGATTATCAGACCGATCTACTGATAAAGCTATTTGGGATAAACTGGAAACATTGAATGAAGGAGATACCACTGTCAAAATTGCAAAACTGGAATGTTATCGGGTCAGGTATGAAATTTTGAAAATGGAAGAAGATGAAAGAATTTCTGCTTTTATGAAAAGAGTTGATGAAATTGTTTTCGGAATACAATGTTGTGGAGGATCCTTAAGTGAAGAAATTATTTCTAAAGATTTAAGAGCTTTGCCACCGGCTTACAAAATGAAAGTAATTGCTATTAATGAGTTGAGAACAATGCCTAATACATCAGTATCTAGAGATACCTTGGTTGGAAAACTTTCAGCATTTGAGCTTGAGGAATTTGATCTTGTTGCTACAGTTAAGCCTGATTTAGCTTTCGGAGCATCATCATCTGTAGCGTCATCATCATCATCATCTAACAAATCTGATTGGAAAATACTTTATGCAAAAGAACTTGAAAATATCAGGATGGAAAATGGAGAACTGGAAGAACTTGAAGCACTATTTGCAAGGAAGATGCCTAAAGGTCCAATTGGAAGTAACTATGAAGGTAAAGCACCGTTTAAATTTTTTAATTGCAATAGAGTTGGTCACATAGCATCTAGATGTCCTAAAAGACATGCAAAATTGAGAGAGGAAGCTAAAAGAACATATAAGCCTAACCCTGAATATCAGAGATACAGATTTAAGGAGAACAAAGATAAATCATGTTACTATGTTGATGAAGGAGTTACAGATGATTCTGATAAAGAATCGACAAATAATGGATGGACATTTGTTGCAATAAAAGAAGATCAACTGACACCTACTATCCCACCAGTAGAGCAGGCCCTAGCGGCTAAAATTGAGGAAAAAGATGAATGGATCATTGATAGTGGATGTTCACATCATATGACTGGTGATAAAAGTAAATTCTTATCTTTTTAAGAATATAATGGAGGTCTAGTAAGATTTGGCGATGATAAAGCTTGTTTAATCAAAAGAAAAGACACTATATCTTTGGATGGTAGGCACAATACTGACAATGTTTATTATGTTGAAGGTTTGAAACATAATCTTTTGAGTGTTGGTCAATTAGTTGAAAATGGATTTCAGTTACAATTCAAGAATGGAAAATGCAAAATTATGAACAAAACTGGATTGGAGATTGCAACCAGTAATCAGACTAAAGGTAATATCTTTCATTTGAATAACAGTGATAAGACATGTTTGATTGCACACATTGATGAAAGTTGGTTATGGCATAAGAGACTTTGTCATGTAAATTTTGATTGCATTGTAAAGATCAGTTCAACTAAGGCAGTAAGGGATTTACCTAAGATTGTGAAACTTCATAATCTGGTATGTAAGAAATGTCAAATGGGAAAGCAAATTAGAACAACCTTTAAGAGTATTTCTAAGAAATTCAATAATGTTCTTGATTTAATTTATACTAACTTGTGTAGTCCAACAAGAACAAGAAGTCTACAAGGAGATAGATATTTTATGCTAATTATTGATGATTATTCTAGAATGTGTTGGGTTACTTTTCTCAGGAAGAAAACAAAGGCTTTTGAAAAATTCAAGTTATACAAGGCAATGGTAGAGAATGAAACCGATAAGAAAATCAAATGTTTGAACTCTGATCAAGGAGGAGAATTTACATGTAAGGAATTTAATACATTTTGTGAAGTGAATGGAATCAAAAGACAACTATCAGCACCTCAGACACCTCAACAGAATGGAATTGTGGAAATGAAAAACATAACTATTCTGGAAGCAGCTAGAAACATGATATTGGAAGCAAAACTACCTCATGTCTACTAGAGAGAAGCAGTAAATACAACGGTTTACACTTTCAACAGAGTTCACATCAAAGGTGAAACCGGTAAGACCCCTTATGAACTATGGTTTGGCAATACTCCTACTCTTAAATACTTCAGAATATTTGGAAGCAAATGCTATATTAGGAAAGATGAGTATGTTGGTAAATTTGATCCTAGAAGTGATGAAATAATATTTCTTGGTTATTCATCTAAGAGCAAGACATATAGATGTTTTAATAAAAGATTGCAGAAGATCATTGAAAGTGCTAATGTGAAGATAAATGAACACTTTAGAGGAAATTCAAGGTCTGTAGATTCTGAACTGGTAGTTGAGATGATCATAAATGAACCAATACATATTGTACCGGTACAGAATGTAGATTCAGTCACACCTGCATCATCAAAGAATTCCACAGTGATTGAAGAACAACATGTGAATAAACCCAAGTATGTAAGACTAAATCATTTAGAAAATCAGATAATTGGAAATAAGTATCAAGGTGTTATGACAAGAGGAAGACTGACAAATGAAGAGGTATGCTTAATTTTTTAAATTAAAGCACCATCTGTTATTGAAGCATGTCAAGATAAACATTGGATAAAAGAAATGAAAGATGAATTAGAACAAATTGAAAAGAACAATACATGGACATTAGTTCCCCGACCTAAAGACAAAAATGTAATTGAAACTAAATGGGTATATAGAAATAAACTTAATGAAGATGGTAAGATAATTGGGAACAAAACAAGATTAGTTTGTAAAGGATATTCACATAAAGAGGGAATTGATTATAATGAAACCTTTGCACCGGTAGCTAGAATTGAGGCGGTTAGATTATTTCTTGCATTTGCAGCTCATTAAAACTATAAAGTATATCAGATGGATGTAAAATGTGCATTTCTGAATGGTGATCTTGAAGAGGAAGTTTACATTGAACAACTTGATGGATTTTAATTGACAAATGATAAAGATATGGTTTGCAGATTAAGGAAAGTTCTGTATGGATTGAAGCAAGCTCCTAGAGCTTGATATGCTAGATTGGACAAATATCTTTTGAGGCTTGGTTACACTAAAGGTAATGCTAACAACTTATATTACAAAGTGACTAATGATGACACCTTGGTTATTGAAATTTTTGTTGATGATATCATTTTTGGAGGAGAAGATGGATTGTGTAAGGACTTTGCTAACAAGATGCAAGAAGAATTTGAAATGTCTATGATTGGGGAGATAAAATTCTTTTTAAAATTGGAGATTTCACAAACTGATAAAGGTATATTCATATGTCAAACAAAATACTCGAAGGAACTAATAAACAAATTTGGTATGGAAAACTCTAAACCGGTAAGTACTCCTATGACTACAACTGATAAATTGACATTGAAGGATGATTAAGCTCTTGTTAATACGACAAGATACAAATCTATGATTGGAGGTTTACTGTATTTGACACAAACAAGACCTGATATAATGAATGTAGTATGTATTGTTTCAAGATTTCAGAGTAATCCTAAAGAAAATCATGAATTAACAGTAAAAAAGATTTTCTGGTATCTACAAGGCACAACAAATCTTAGTTTATGGTATCCTAAAGATGAAAATTTTGATTTATGTGCATACAACGATGCAAATTGGGCAAGAGATGTAGATGACAGAAAGAGTACCACTAGCGGTGCATTATTTCTTGGTAGCATATTGATTTCATGGATAAGCAAGAAGCAGAGTTGTACATCATTATCAACAACAAAATCAGAATATGTTGCAGCAACAACTAGTTGTACTCGGGTATTATGGATTAAACAAATGTTGAAAGACATAAAGGTAAAATACAAAGAACCGATAATCATTTATTGTGATAATTCAACAACAATTGATATATCAAAGAATCTAGTATTTCACTCTAAGACTAAGCATGTTTCTATCAAGTATAATTTTCTGAAAGAGAATGTTGAAGAAAAAGAAGTAAGATTGGTTTGTGTGAATACTAAAGAGCAAGTTGCAGATATCTTTACAAAGCTTTTGCCAAAGGAAACCTTTGAATATCTCAGAGAACAACTTGGGGTAATACCCTCATCGGCAGAGACTTGGATGATTGAAGATTGGCATCAAACCGACAGAAACTAACAGAGAAATCTTTTTCCGGCTTTGATGGAGGAGAGTTACTTCTCAGGGGGAGTAGTTGGTTGTATGTTCTGGCATTTCTTCTTAACTACTTTGGCATTTGATGTCAAAGGGGGAGAGATATCTATGGAAAAACATTATTCATTGGGGGAGAGATATATACCCTTTGTATTTTGGTTTTGATTTCTGGTATTGATCTACTCTGGAGATTGTTGACATTTGGTTTTTGGCATTCTATTTTGGCACTTAGATGTTTTTCCATCTAGTGTTGCCATCAATGCCAATGGGGGAGATTGTTGGTATTATGGATGTGTTACATTGGTTTTGTCATTGATGCCAACAGTTATCCTTCTGGAGATCTACATTGTTGATTTGGCACTATGGTTATATTGGTTTACTGTTGAACCGACACATTGTGTTCACCAACAAGATCAACGACTTATGCATAGTCACCGGTATATGCTCACCGACAGGTTATATGGTTCACCAATACTGATGGTGACTTGTTATCATCTAGAGATCACTTGATTATGTCAAAGACATGGTTTGGATACTTGGTTTTGGTATTTTGGTTATTGGTCTAATCGGGTTGACATATTTGTTGTTACTGGCAGATAAGTCTAGATTATGGACCGATATACGTTATCTATTCCAGATCAGCACGACACGTTATGGAAATGATTTATTGATTGGATATTGTTGTAAATGTATTGAGCCGACATATTGTATCGCATCGAGATTTATTTGTAATTGATTTAAATATAATATTCTTAGTGAGCCAACCTTAGTATTTGGTCTTAGGTTTTGTATAAATGCAAGCTCTCATTTGTGAGATGAAGTGTGGAATTGTGGTATGGTCATGGTATGTGCGAATATTGAAGATCATATGAGCAGATCATAGAGGGAATCAAGCAGACATCATTTGAAGGTTCAAGGAAGGTTTGAAGGTGTTTATCAGAGCTTAAACCGATACTGAATCCAACATTGCAGATGCACTTTGAAGCAGTACATTATTCTAGGATTTAACCATCCTACTGTAGTCAGTGTGACTCCCATTATTGAGCAGTGTACTCTAGGCGGTTGGTCTTTTTGCATGTGTAGATCCCATTTGTATACACATACTATTTGCAGCAGTATCATCTGATTGTGGGTAAGGTTTCCCACCATGGTTTTTCCCCTTACAGGGTTTCCACGTCAAAAATATGTGTATTATGTGTTGTGGATATTGTTTCTCTTTCTGTTTCATGCATTAAGTTTCACTCATATTGATATACACTGTTAATTTGTTTAACCGACATTAAGTTTGGTTTACCGGTATTAAGTATTAAGTTGAATTAATTTATAATTGGGTTGAAATTCATGGACAACTGATTCACCCCTCCCAGTTCTCCTTTTGGTTCCTAACAGGGAGAGCCTCCCCTTCCTCCTGCGGCGAACCATAGTCCAAGCGATACAATCATTAGGACCATCAAAAGAGAGATCAAGTGGGAGTGACTCTACAAGGTTGTAATTAGGAGCGACAGTAGAGTTTTGTTGTAGAACTGCAGCAGGTTGTGGTGAAACCTTGACAATCTATTGCAGAGGAACAACAACAGGAGCAAAGATGGTAGAAGTAGCGTCATGAGGAGCACATTCGAAAGTAGTGGAAGCAGACTGCAAATCAGGAGTAACAACAACATCGACATCATCATTATCGACAGTGAGTGACTCGTCATTCAAGTCAGTAGCATGGACAATTAGGTGATCTAAAGTGGTGTCCTTTCACCAAGTAGTTGCACACTTGTGACGCGAGAAGGAGCAATTTGATGCCAAGTGACCCATAGCAAAGCATTTCCTATAGCAGGAGGGGAGGCCCTCAAAATTCAGCGGTTGAGACCAAGGCCTATCCCTAACCATAAGGACCACATCCCTAGGGAAGGGAAAGGAGATGTCAGTGTCCACCAAGATGTGAGCAAAGGTGGAGTGACCCATGGAAAACGTGGCATCATCCACCATCAAGAAACAACCAAAAGAGTTGTTGATGGCCTCGTAACAAGTGTACTTCCAAAAATGAAGAGGAAGATTCGGGAGACGAGCCCAAACTAGACACACATTGAGTGGTTTAGTAAGGGAATTGAAAAGTTGTCCAAGGCTTGACAAAGAGGGAGTGAACTCCCTAAACCAACATTTTGCACAATATTAGGTCTTGATCAGAGGAAGTGAAGGAAGCAATAAAAAAGCCCTTACCACAAGCAAAGATCTCAATATTATGAGCAACTAGAGGTTTCCATGAGTTACTCACCTAGCAGTGAAGATCAGGTAAAGAAGGCCAAAGGCCAAAGAATATGCACACTAGAGCACAGTGTTGGTAGAACTCAATGTTGTCCAAAACATCCTATCCACAAACCACCACATGGGAGGACTTGATACAGGGAAGAGGACAAACCCCCTTGGAAGGCTGGGCAACAAATTTGGCCACACAAGTAAAGCTACGCTTCCAAACAAAAGAAGGTCTAGCTATAGCACCCGTAGGAAGGTCGTCAACAACATCACCAGTCCGAGGAGAGTTCCCATTAACCCAAGCATTACCAACAGCGAGGGCATCCACCCCCAAACTCAGAGTAGAGACACATGTCATGGGGGAGCCAACACGATCACCCAACGTAGAGGGTGTGGGTGCAGTGCAAACAGAACATTCATATCCACGCGAATAGAAGGGCCTCCACCACTTGCAGAACATTGTGCAAGAGGAGGAGGAACAACGACGTGAGAGCCGTTAGCGCCAGCAAGAGGGGGTGTGGGGGCACAACCCAGTAGAATCCACACCCAAAGCAACAAAGGTGGACCCAATCAAAGCCTCGCACGCCAAAGACTGCCCAAGACCAGATACAAAGGCCGCCTATGGAGTATAAGTCATTAGAGCCGAAGTCACATGCACGAGAGTCAAAGCCGTTAGAGCCATTTCAAATCTACAGTTGGTTGGTTGTGCATTTCTTAGTAAAAATGGTTTTGTAAAGGGTTTGAGGATCCCTTCCTAACCTATTTTACATCTTATTAAAAAAAACAGTAAATCATAAGAATTGAGTGTTGTAATTCCTAGTGGAGTCAATATTATAAGCTCAAACAAATAGGAAAGAAATTTACAACTATGAGATTTATGTATATATATTAAAAGAATTATAACCTAGACTTGTTGGGATGTGAACACTAAGACATGTTGCCAAAAATTAGAAGGTACCAATATGATGACCATGGGTTGATGAAAGTATAAGAACTTGAGAATTTTGAGAAATGCTAACACCTAGTGTTGTGGAAGTTAAATTTAATAGGATATTATGAAAGGACTAGTTGCAGGAAGAGAAACAAATGATGAAGTAATTTAGTGTATATGAATGTGTTGTAGTCCTTGTGAAAAATGTAACAAGTTACAATAAATTGGAGCGTGTTTTAAAAGGTTGCCTATGAACATTGGGAAAATATATAGGTATATTTGAGATTAAAAGAAAAGTCAAATGACAATTGTGGAGGTTTAAGAATGTGTTGTGCATGGAATAAGTCTAACTTGAAAAAGATGACTCAAATACACAATTCAAAAACTAAATGTTTAATCTAAGAAAGGTATTTAGTTATTGGGATGGAGTAAATAAGTTCCCAATAAAAAGTTTGAAAGGTATTCTTGATTTGAGTATAATAAGAGATGGACCTCATAGAAGTAATACATTTATGAAGTTATAATTTAGTCCACTAGGTAAAGGCCAAGGTCCCACAAAGACTCGAGAAAGGGATGGAGTAGCACAAGTAGCCATATGAGAAAGAGGTAGAGGTTTACAATCAAAGCAAGATGTGGACAAAAGTAGTTTAGAATTTAAGCACTACATGATGACCCAAAAGAGAAAAGAAAAGAAAAACTAAATTTACTAGAAAGAAACATAACTTACAAAAAAATCATATTAATATATAAAAAACAAGTTCAAATGACACATTCATGAATAAAAACAAGCCTTCTACAAGGCTTGTTTAGTTTGTGAACTCACAAATATACTAATCCCATTTGTGAATATTGTAACTACAAATAATAGACCATTCCCATAGCTCACTATTATGTCTTTGCAATATCATATAAGCAATTTCTTTAAGTTACCACTTCCTAGTATGTTATGGATTGTTGATGATTGAATAAAGACATAGGTTTTAAAAACAATTCTATGAAATCTTTCAATATACTTGAAGGTACAAAGAAGCTCAAGGTTGTGTATAGAGAATGTTAAAAGCCTAACTATTAAAGTTTAATCCCTCACTTCACTAGATTATTAATGGAGAATCTAGCTTTGCTAAAAACAATAATAAAGGTTTCAAAACTTCCAATAAAAGGTTTTTGTTATGAAAAAAATAGTTAATTGAATTTCAAACAAGATATATAGATGTACCAAACAAATAAATAGATTCAAAACATTTAAATCACATCATTTTTTTTTTGATGAAATAGACTTCTAAAATTTATATCTTAATTAGTCTATTTAATATTTAAATTTATTTATTTTTCTTTAAAATAATTTTATGATGAATTTCTTCATTTAACTTCTTACCAAATAGAAACACATCATCTTATTTTATTTTTATTTCTTTTTCCTTTCTCAAAATATATTTCTCTTTCTTTAAATAATAATACTAAAACCTCTTTTTACTTAAAATAGACTAAAACCACAATCAAATAATAATAGTTAATAAATAAAATAAATAAATCAAAATGACAATCAACCCTTCATCATCTAATATTCAAAACAAATTTTTGTTTTGACAGAATGGCTGAACCATCTAATGGAGGGAGCATGAAATGAAATTATCTCATGTCTATCAATAACCATCATGAATAGAAAACAGAGCTATTCTTAAATTTATAGGAAATCTACTTTGAAAAATTTAGAACAGTCAGAAGGGGAAGGGTTGTAGTTTAATTGGTTGAATACAATTGGTGTGGATGATTGTATGTGATAAAAACCCATCTACCAAGATTCAAACCCATGTAGAGGTATTCAGACCAAGTTCGACACCTAGATGATTTTAACAGATGGGAGCCCTACATGTGACTGCTTAGTAGAAGAATGAATGATAATTTAGATATATGCTATATGTAATTTAACTACTTAAAAAATCTAAAACAAAACAAAAGTGAATCTATAAATATCAACACCTAATAAGCTATATAACTAGCCAGAGTTTCCCTTGGTCATGCCTGCCTTCCATGCTACACCATAAGTATAACTAAACAAGTTCTCTCAGGCCATTACCATCCCCTTCTCATGCCTGCCATGTTACACTATGGTTTTGAAAAATATTAGACCTCATAAACTCATGCAGCCTACAGTCCTATTACTCTCAAGTATTGAATGCTATTAGTCAATGACTTAATCAAGTCCAACCAAACTAAATTACTAGCTAAATCATCCTCGCCCATCCATGAGTGCTTCACAGATATCTAACTTAAGCCTAGAGTAATTTTAGTGATTAGAAACAGTGAAATAATTTAACAAATATTAAATATCCATTTGCAGATCATGAAAACAGAGATACACTTCATAGTCAAAGAATCAGACGATGTAATTCTGATAATATGTTTACACCTTGAAAACCTAGGCCAAAAAACACACTAGATAGACATCACTGAAAATAATGATTTCCACACCCCAACTCCAGCAGCGGTGCTACCATCACAAGATTTGGGTGTATTCGCTGCTTTGCAGACATCAATGCAGAAGCCTGAAGTGATTTTATTAATAATAAATGAAATAAAACTTTATCTATATTCAGTAGGCCTACAAAAGAATGGCCGAATCATTATTATGTTTTACAATACCAGATTATATAAAAACAATACAAGGTGGCTCCAAGAATATTAAGACCAAAAAGAGAAACCAAAAGCTACAATATTGTCAATGATAGAAGACGAAGATATATACTAAAGCTCTAGCAGTTGAACCACTGGATACTTCTTCCTGCTATTATAAATTCCAATTCCTCATAAACCCCCCTCCCCAGAATCTTATGCACAATTTACACATTTTAAGCACAGAGCTGTAACCATGAAAACATTACCATTTATTATGCCCGCATCTAATTACTTCACTGGATATCCAGTTTTGTTATTTCACTGGTTATCCAGTTCGTCCAAGAGTATAGGGAAGGGTATAGTAGTTGTTATAGCTATTTTCGTGTATCTTAAGTTCTTAAACAGTGCATCAGATTTTGACAATTTTTTCTGTTGTCTATTGTTTCAGCTTTCAAGTAATTACAAAAAATGCATGATGATTCGTTAAAGATGCCTTAATAACCCACCTTAAAAATTTACATAACTAATCCAATACATATTCTAATAACCAATACAATTTTTTCTAATAAATATTTTTATCAATATTTATGAATAAATGTCTAATAATTGTGCACTAAAGATACCAATAAAGTTGCAAACTCTTCCCATCACTACTGGAAGTACAAATGAATGGATATTGATGTGTGAAATATCTTAATAAACTTTTGATTATATTTTTTAATTTTTTTTAAAAATTAGTAACTGACCCCTTCCCCTATGTTCATTTACAATAGCCTTTAACAAGTTTAAACAGAGAGATCGTGAAAGAAAAAACTCATAAACATAGTACCAGACCCTCTAAACCAAACATAATGGGATGCCATAAAACCTCCGGCCTGAAAAGCAAAACCATAAAGACGATTGCCCTAAATTGAAAAGAGAGATTTCTATAACAGAGCTCAACCATTAGCAAGGCTTAAATTGTCTTCAGTGCTTTGCACAGACCCATTTTTTTGTTCATAAACAAAGTGAACAGTTCTATTTACATTTGGTTCACATAACAATAGCTTGGTCAATGATGAAGTTTAAAAACAGACACACCATAGAAGCAGAGTTTGTAGTCCCGAGCATCTAAACCCTTCGCAAGTTGGACCAAGATTTAGGTTGGGTGTATTACAGCATTTTACAGCTTTCCGAAGAACGTAACAGACATACTCCCATCCACTCACCCTGCCTGACTGCAGTAAATTTGAATCCTACAAGAGTCCACCAGCTTATGACTCGTTCTATATAAGCTATAGGATTTTCAGTTTACTTCTAAGATCACCTATCACTGAGTGACCAAAACTACATTATTGAACTAGTAAATTCTAAACATCCATAATCCATTGGGGAAAGTTATATACCCTACCTATGACGATTTTGTGTATCCTCCAGGTCTCCACAGAGATTGGAATTGCTTCTTCCCTCTACACATTCCCAAGTGCACAACTGCAGTGATGAATTTCATGCATATTCCTTCTCAGCTTCATCGCCGGACAAAACCTCCACATCATGGCTCTCTTCCATGTCAGCAGAAGCACCACCACCATTCCAGGCTTTATACTTCCTCACATCCGCAAGTGCAGCATTTCTAATCAAGCTAATATCCACAGCCCCACTCACCATATGATAGCCCCTCTTCTGAAGCTCATCCGGAGGGTCAGTCGGCAACGCAAAACCAGATAGAAAAGCCCCATTCTTAGCCCCCAAAACCCCTCTTTCCGCCTTCATCAACATCTCCTTGGCCTTCCTGTTTCCCAAATCGCTCAAAAATCCCATACTAGAAGCCAAATCAGTTGGACCCATCTGAATACAATCAACACCCTCAACCTGAGCAATCTCCTCGATTTTCTTCACGGCATCCTCAGACTCCACCTGGCACATGACCAGCAACTCATCTTCATACTCGTTCAGATAATTTTCGTTAATCCCATAGCGGGAAGCTCTGACGACAGCATGTGCAGCCCCGCGGATGCCCTTGGGCGGGTAGCGGCAGTAGGAAACGGCCTTCTTAGCGTCCTTAGGGCTCTCAATCATGGGGAACATAAGCCCCTGGGGCCCTAAATCCATGGCCTTTTTAGCCATAACAGGGTCGTTATCAGGGATCCGTATGATCGCAGGGGTATTTGTGGAGGCCAACACCTGCAGTACAGGAACAGCCGCCATGAAATCCCCAGGGCCGTGCTCCATGTCCACGACAGCAAAATCATAGCCCGCGTAGCCCATGATCTCAGCTACAAGTGGTGAAAAGCCCATAAGAAAAGCCCCATAGAGCTTCTCGCCCTCTGCTAGGCGGGCCTTCAGAGGCTTGCTGTAGGAGGCCTTGATGGTGTTCGAGCCCGAATTGTCCTGCTTCTTTTTCTTGCACATTATTGGGGCAATTTGGCTTCGATTGTTTTGGCCGTGAAGCTTCGAAGAATTGGACCTTGGCGACCATATTGGAGTCCGAAGGCTTGGAACGAAGGCCAATGCCATGGGTTTGGGGCTTCAGAAATCTCCTGAACTTCTCCTGATCAATGCAATTAAAAGTAGGAAAAATAGAACAAGACCTATTTACTGGCTTGATTAAATAGAACAGGATAAGATTAGGGTGGAATATCTGTCCACGCTGTTCAAACTGTCATTGTCGACGTGTGGGAAGCACGTACCCCCAAATAAGTGTCTGGAACTGTGTAGCTTAAATCCCAAATATCCACCCTTAGATTTTCTCCTATCATTAAGGCAATGGTCCCATGGAAAGGAGTTAACTAAAAGTTGAGGTGGAGATTTTTTTTAATTTAATTTTTGTGATGGAGGATTATTCATTTAGTTGGAGTTTCATCATAATTTTTTTGTCTGTTTCATTTTTATGATGTTGGAGACTTGATTTCTGATGGACTCATTGACAATCTTTCACCTTCACATATCAAAGACTCATTGACAAGAGATTTATTTTTTTAAAAATGGTTCCATAAAAATTTAAAATGGTTCATACCATTTTATATGACTATTGTTAGTCCTATTATACATGTATTTATGTATTCAATGTTCTTTTTCTATTAGACTCTCCTTTTTGTCACAATCCTTTTTATCAATTGATATTTCAACCCTCTATAATTTGATATTATAACTTTATACAAATTAATGTTGTTTAAGACTATCATATAACATCTTTCCAAAGGTTTGACCTGATTCAAAGATCATTAATATGTTAAAAGGTTGTCAAATGTAAATATAATGTTTTTTTGTTTTTTTTTTTAAGTAAAATTGGTAAGTGTTGAATCATTAATATGTTAAAAGGTTGTCAAATGTAAATATAATGTTTTTTTGGTAAGTGATTACGGAGGATAGTAAGTGTAAATTATGTAAATAAACAAGAGTTGATTATTAGTTAAAATAGATAAAGCATAGGTCCAAAAAAAAAGTTGTAAATTCTATTAAGTAACATGATTAAAGGGGGAGAAAATGAGGAGGGAGTTGTAACAAAAAAATAAAACAAAATTAATGATGTGAGTGGGGTAGAAGAATGGTAAGCAAAAGTATCATGAAATTAATGATGTGAAGGTAGAAGGTAAAGAAAATGAGTGAAGTAGAAAAATGGTAAGCAAAATTATAATGAAATTAATGATGTGAATGGGTATAAAATAATGAAAACTAAAATAAATATGAGTAGGAAAGAATATATGTAAGGCAAAAATAAATGAGTGGGAAAAAATAAATGCAAAGCGAAAAGTAGTAATGCATCCATTACTAGGTAAGGTAAAAGACCTTAGGAGAATATATGAATTTTAAGTGATTGAAATATTTATAAACTTATAAAGGAAAATAGCATCTCATTAAAATTAGTCAATTTTAATGAAATGAAATTAATACATGTATGGATAAATTAACATAGTTCAATAAATGATAATTATGGGCATAGATAATTTTGAATAAATGTTTTTGATTAATAAAGTAGTGAGAACAAGGGCACTGACCCTTTTTACATAGTAAAACTATTAAAAATCATAGTGCAGAAACAACACTATAACAACATAACAACAACTATCAGCGAAAAGAGACCAAGTCTTTAGAAATCAGAACCAACAATAGAAAACACAAAAACAAACTACAGGGGTCCCTTGCGCACCCCAGTGGCATCCATGGCATTGTTCCATTCATTGTACAGGAACTTGTAAAGGTCACTAGCCTCCTGCTTATCCTCTTCTGTGTCCGCAGTACATTCCCTCAGCAAAAAGAGGGTGAGCGTCGAGCTATGCAACACCTGCAAATGAAATTTGTTAAGGCTCGCCATTTGGGCATCCCAAGTTTCCATCTTGCTCTTGAGTCGGTTGACATCGTCCATGATAGCCTGCAATTCAATCCTATGTGTGATGTCCAACACATCTATGCTCAGCTTTTCCATTTGCTGCAGAGTAGGGACACCCTAGGGGTTCACAACAACCATGTCATTCATAGCCTTTTCCATGTCCTTGGGCACATCTCCAGCAGGGGAGTTGTCAATGTCATTACCCAGGCCCATCAGGGGGACAAATTGCATCACCTGTTCAACCATCTTTAAATCCAGGTCCAAGTTACCAGAGTCCAGGGCTTTGTTATCAGAAATTTCCTCGCTCATGACACCCTTAGTGCCCATGTTCATAGGGGTCGTATCCTTAACATCAATGGGGTCTTAGGTTTGCATTTTAGAATTGCATGTGTCAACGGCACCAACAGTGGTCGGAACCATGGGGTCCCTAGTCATATCCACATCCACAACATCCCCATTAGGGGCCCCCATAGTGGTATTAGGGTCCTCTCCCTCCTTGTCCCTAATGGGGTCCTCCTCTGAGTCAATATTTTCGATCATCGGGGTCTTCTTCTTGCGGCTTTTGGAAGCTAGTCTGGAGGATCTCCTTTTAACCTCTAAATCAAGGGAAGGGTTGTCATTCTCAGCATCCTCAGAGGAGGAATTGTCATCAAAGACAATACATTTGCGTTTAACAGGGGTTTTGCCTTTGCCCTTGAACAGGGAGCAGGAAGCACTGGGACAGGCTGACAAAGTCAAATTGGGGGAGATTGCTATAAGGAAACAGTCGAGGCATAAGCATGCAAAGACATGGTGGTCATAGCAAAGCCTTCATGGGGATATTGAAAAAATCTGGGGAATGCCATAGACAGGGCAACAAGCTGCTGAGGAGTAGGCATGGGGGGCTGAGAGAGCGAAAGGTTCTCATGGAATTTATACAGCGTGTAAATGAGGCCCTGGTGAAGGAGGTAGGGCGGCTTATCCCCATGCTTGGGATCCATGGTGTCTTTAACAGATCTTTCAATAGAGTGCAGTAAATAAAAGGGTAGACAGAGCAAATCATTATTGTGGAAATGATTGAGAAGGGGCAAATGATAGTAGTAGAATACCTCGTGCCTGCCTTCGAGAGTGAATTACTTCATGATCATAAGGCAGATCATGTTCCACGAGTGTTTGAGCTCCTCCCGAGCAAATCCACCTTGGAGCTTGACGAGTTCTTTGCAGTTGCAGAAGAATCATTTCAAACCTTTGCTAATTGCAACATGGCTAGTACGCTTCTAGTGACGGTCATCAAGGGTCAACTTCGTAGCCTGGGCAATAGTCTCCTCAGAGACATCAAAGGCAATGTCGCCCACTGAGACACGCCTCCCAGACCAGGAGGAGGCAAAAGCAGTCGAGAGCTGCTCATCATGACCCTTGAGGCAATCAAAAAAATCGGCAACCCCTCCTTCAATGCAAAATTTCTAGACCAGGGGGTCATTTTTGAAATCATTCGGATTATCTGGTTCGTATCTAATTCTGTCGCCCCCCATATCCTCCGCCAACAGAGCTTCTTTAGTCATGAAAAAAATTTCACAGAGAAAGTTGCAGAGACCCTTCAAGAAGCAAGCCAAGAAGAGATAATGGGAAGTGTGTGAGCCTGGCGTCAATAAATGAGACATGAAATTGGGTGCATGGGAAAAAATGAAAATCACTTTTAGAAATGATTTCCTGGTTATGAGGCATGAAGAGCCAGCAAATACCGGCGGCAACCAACATGATACCAATCCAATCGTACCTCATCATGATGTTGTAAGCCCAAAGTAATTGCCAACACAGCAACATGTCCATCACCGCTAGCCTGGCTGAACGACTCACCACCACATCAGAAAAGATCGAAGGGATATTCCCAAAATTTGAATTATGAAACCAACACCTCCAAACTACCCCAAGGGAAGAGAGGAGAGTAAGGAAAACACTTGGCAACAAATCAATCATTAGTAAAATTTTTGGATTTCTCTTCCTAAAGAAGGAAGTCAACATGGTCCGGGAGGGAATTGTGACTCCTCCAACATCTCAATCCTCAGAGATTTAGACCAATGGCCACCAGGGCATCCACCACTCTATTGCCTTCCCTGAAGACATGTATAATTTTGAACAAGTCAAGCCCGAAGATGAGCCTCAAGGTGTCCCTAATGGTTCCCTCAATGGTCCAATTAAGCTTATTCTGCCATTTGACAACATCAATGATGAGCTTGGAGTCACCCTCAATGTCCATAATCCTAATTCCCATGGTGAGGGCGAGACGAATTCTCCAGGCTAAGGCCATAGCTTCATCCTGATTAGAGGAATTCCCATTTAGGTTACCCGCATAAGCAGCAACAAGGGCTCCCAAATGGGATCCGATAACCCCTCCACCAGTAGCCAGGTCCCCCCTGGCAGCCCCATCAAAATTGAGATTGAAATGTGTAGTCGAAGGGGACTTGACCGTGCTTTGTCTTAGGAGTCTCTTAGAGTAGTCAACAAGAGAGAACAAGGGGGGAATGTTCCAACATCTAGCAATTTCCCAGTCCCAAGTAGACGGGGGCTTGGACGCAATCCGGGTTTTAGAAACAGAGATATTCTCAAGAATCAACTTAAGGAATCAAGCAAACACAATTTCCACAGAGGCCTCTTTGTCTCTGAATATCATGTCATTCCTTTCCTTCCAGATACTCCAGCTCACATGAGGGAGGATTTGTTTCCATAGTTGTTGGATAAGGGGGTTGGAAGAGGGGCCCCGAAACTCTTGGGACAAATTTAACAAATTATCATTCATAATCCAATAGATATTGAGCTTGTTGTAGACCATCCCCCAGAGCTCCCGAGTAAAGGCACAGTGGAGGAAGAGATGAGTAGGACTTTCCTCATGATTTTTGCAGAGGATGCATCTGTTAGGGAATTGGAATCCCCGCTTGACCAAATTGTCTTAGGTCAAAAGTTTGTTGAGGAGAGCAGATCAAAAGAAATTAACCTTGGGGATGAGTTGGGGATTCTAGACCTCTTTCCAAATAGAGGTGTAAAAAAGTTCTCTTACCAAGCTCGTGTAGGCAGTTCTGACAAAGAAGTCTCCAGAGGGGTCCCACTTCCAAATGAATCTATCCTCCCTAGGAAAAAGGGGGAGGAACATACTAGCCAAAAGCTTATGGAGCTCTCTAGCAACAGGGAGGAGGAAGGGATGATCAATGCAGTAGTCCTCCAAGGCCCTCCAAGTGCGGTTGTTGAAATAATCACTGACCCTTTCTCCAAAGAAGCTTTTGGTAGCATCCTGGAGCCTTCTAAGGGAAGGGGAAGAAGCAAGGGGTCTCTCTCCCAACCAACAATCCTCCTAGAAGAGAATAATCCTACCATTTCTAATAAACCACGTCAAGCCATGAGATAAAGGGTCCCTGCAACTCAAGATGTTATTCCAAATTTTGGAACCCCTAGGAAGGCCCTCCTCTTTCAGAATAGAGGAAAAGTCTCCATTACCCAAGTACTTGGCCTTGATGATTCTACTCCAATCCGTATCCTTATTCAGAAGCTTCCAGACAATTTTGGTCATAAGGGCCTTATTGAACCTTGAGATCTTGTGGGTTCCCAACCCGCCCATGGCCTTCGGAAGACAAACTTTGTCCTAGCCCACCAAGGGAAGCCTCTTGTTTTCTTCCATTCTTGTCCAAAGGAAAGTCTTTTGGATATTCTCCAGCTTAACAGTCATAGCCGCAGAAATCTTTAAAAGGGAGAGAAAGTACATAGGGATCCCCTGAAGGGAGGAGGAGAGTAGTTGCAATTTCCTAGCACTACTGAGGAATCTACCTTTCCAACTAGCCATCTTCTTCTGCATTCTTTCGAGGATAGAGATCTATAAGAAATTAGAGACATCTTTGACAATCAAGGGGAGGCCCAGGTAGGTGCCAAGGAGGGAGGCCCTTTGACAACCAAGGATTCTGGAAACTTTATCTTGGATTTGGACATGATTGTGAAAGAAGTAAATGTTGCTCTTCTCATAGTTAATGTGTTGGCCAGAGGCCAGAGCATAGGAGTTGAGAAAGGATTTCCAAGCCTTAGCTTCACACACAAAGGAGATACCAAAAACAACAGTGTCGTCGACGAACTATTGCATAATATTATGAGGCATCGTAGAGGTAGGTTTGATGCCCAGTAGAGCTCCCCTGCAAACCATAGAGTTCAAGTTAGAAGCCAACGCTTCAGCAAGGATGATGAAAAGGTAAGGGGATAGAGGATCCCCTTGTCACAACCCTCTAGAGGCCCTAAACTTCTCCAAGGAGCTCCTGTTGAGAAGCACAACGTAGGTGACCATAGATATGCATTCCCCAATAAGTTTGATGAGTTTATCTCCAAACCCCATAGCTTTGAGAACTTTGAAAAGGAAGTTCCAGTTGACTCTATCATAAGCCTTGGAGATTTCAAGCTTGAGCACCATCCCTGAGTGATGACACTTATCCATGGAGTGAATAATCTCATGAGTAGAGATGACCGCATCAAGAATTTGTCTACCCGAGACAAAACCCTTCTGGGAAGGGCTAATCAAAGGATCCAAGAAAGGTTTGAGCCTATTAACAAGAACTTTGCTGAAGATTTTACAAATAGTATTGCGAAAACTGATAGGGCGGAAGTCCTTGAGACTAGATGCCTCCTGAGTTTTAGGGGCAAGGGCAATGAAGGTGTGATTGAGCTTGTTGAGGAGCCTTCTAGATCTGAAAAAATCCCTAGTGGTCAGAACAACATCAGGGCCTGCCACATCCCAGAAATCTTGGAAAAAAGTCGAGGGGAAAACCATTAGGACTCGGGGCTTTGAAGGAACCCATAGCAAAAACAAAGGACTTGACTTCATCTTCAGAAACAGGGGCCAAAATGAGGTTGTTATCTTCCACTGGGAGGGGTGGTGGGAGGCAGTTGAGAAGATCCTCCTCGGCAGGGGCCTCCAAGTCACCATCTTCCCTAAACAAAGTGGCAAAATAGTTGGTAGTCAGTCTGCTCAAACTATCCTCATCATTGACCTCTTGATTGTTATCGTCCATGAGGGAGGAGATGTGGTTTCTACGCCTATGGATAATAACATATATGTGAAAGAAAGTTGTATTCTTGTCACCCTCTTTGAGCCATTGAACCCTGGATTTATGTTTCCAGTAGAGTTCTTCTTTGTGGGAGTTTTCCTTCCATTTTCTGTGGAAAGCAGCCTCCTCCATAGGGGTAGCTTCAAGGGAGTCACCTTGATCAATGCGCTCTTGGACAGTCAATTTACTATTGAGCTCCTTTTTTTGCTTGAAGATATCCCTGAAGGTGTATTTATTCCAACCCCAGACGTTTCTTTTGACCAAGTTGAGCTTCTAGGCAATCTAGAACATAGGTGTGTCAGGTCTGTAGGTGCTCCGCCATCTTTTAATGCAATCCTTGAACTTCGGATGAGAATTCCACATAATTTCATACCGAAAAGGATGATTTTTCCTTGCAGCATTTGTGGTATTCCAGAGGAGAAGGGGGTTGTGGTCAGAGACCGTTCTGGGGAGGGCAGTGAGCTTCAAGGAGGGACCAATTCCCCAATTGCCCGATATGATAAATTTGTCAAGTTTGACCTGAATAAGATCCTTTCCCTTCCTAAGATTGGACCAAGTGAATTTTTGCCCCGTTAGTTCCACATCCATCAACCCATTCCTGACAATGAAGTCGACAAGATTAGTCATGTTGTCCGAGTACTCTGGAAGGCCTCCCAACTTCTTAGAGGGGATCAAAGGAGAGTTGAAATCACCCGCAATCAACCAGTGGGCATTGGCATTATTTTGTATTAGAGCAGTTATGTCGTTCTAGAGATTTAGTCTACCTGATCTGACATTGGGGGCGTAAACATTAACGAGAAGGCAGGAGTTCATCAGGGAAGAGAGTTTAGAGACCAAAAGGTTGGCCGAGGAGGAGAGAAAACTGCCAGAAAAATGGGAGGGGTCCCACATGGTAACCAAGCCACCAGAGGCTCCAGTAGCATCACTGATAACAAACTTAGCACTAGGCCAAATTTTCCCAGCAACAAGGGAAAAGGAAGACATAGACATCTTAACTTCTTGGAAAAGAAGGACCATAATTTTATTTTAAAAAATACACTTCTTAAGAGCATATTGCTTTTGGGGGTTGTTGAGGCCCCTCATGTTCCATGAGAGGACCTTCATTTCTTACCTTTTATGGACGTCTCCAAGGTTTGATGCCTGCCATTGGCAATATCCCTTGTTGCTTCCTTTTGTCTCGATAGTCTCTACGATGGCCGACCCGCTTTAAGCTACGTCCCCACATCAGGCTTTGCATTCTTGGTCTTGCGTTTTTTGAGTAATCCAACCCTCGTCAACAGGGGTCATGCAACCACTGGATGACGCACCAGGAGCACCTGGTGAGAGGATACTTTGGTTCGGAGTGGGAAACACCAACGGGGAGCGAGTTGTCTCTGGGGTGACTGTGGGGTCCCTCGCAATCTTGCCATCTTACAATTGATCAACCAATGAAACCGAGCTGGCCATCGAGGAGATGCATTGTTCCTTCAAGGCCGATTTAGAGGCTTCATCCACATGCTTTGCAGGAGATTTGTATAAATGTTATTTTAAGAAAATAATTGTAAAAGAGGAGTGTAGTTAGCTCTAGGAATAATGTGGATGAATAAATCTAATGCTACAAACTTTGATAATTTGATATAGAAAAATAAGTACTAGGATGCATCTTCTATCTAGAAATCTATATTGTTAGAATGTTTCCAATGCACCCTCTAAAAATTTGTGACATGGGATAACAAGCCTTTTGCGAGATCCTTAACTAGAAGGCTTTCTCAAATAGCTGCACCTTTTAGAAAAAACGGCTAGCTCACTTGCTAATAAGTGGTATCAAAGTAGGGTTGCAGTTTCGAATTCCCTTGGTAAAGGATTAGTGACATGGTTTAACTAGGATGGTAGCGATTTCTTAAATATGTGTGCCTTTTGAGAAAAATGGCTAGCTCAATTATTAATATATATAATACTACAACATTTTTTTGTTGAATCCATGTATCTAGGTCATTTTCATATGCATAGATTTGATCTTAACGGGTATTGCACTTTTTCTACTTGATTTGCTCAATTATTAGTTCTTATAGATGTCAAGAATTGGTAATATCTAAAAGCACCTTAATATAAATGGATATGGGTCCTTTTATAGTCCATGGTATTGCGCAATCTATTTTTGGGTCTACATGTGGCTTAAAAATATTATGGAACTACCCTCGACTCCTTGGAAGAGGCACCAAACTATGCTACAAACGTGTCACCACTAAACCAACTCGGGTGTACCACTATGACAAACTACATCGTTCTAGAGGATAAGTTACCCTAGATCAACCACCATGACAAAACAACTTTACAATCAAGCCAAAGATCAATAAACAAGAAGAAAGAATGTATATCTTGCTACTTCTTTTAACGCATAATTTAAAGTGCGCTTCTAAATACTTATTGAATGCTTGATATTCTTGATGTGTAAAAATGAATGTAATTAAATGCCTTTAGATACAAATTCATATTAATAATCATTCAAAATGTGTATCAAACTAGATTGAGAATGGGAACAAAATTTGTGAATAATAAATAAAATTGATCTTTAATTTTAGAGGTGAATGTCGGATCAATCTTATAGCTATGGTACTAGGTAACCAGGAAATGGGAGTACTAACTCAGACATAGAGACCCTCTAAACCAAACATAATGGGCTACCATAAAACCTCCGGCCTGAAAAGCAAAACTATAAAGACAACACATTGCACCCATTGCCATAAATTGAAAAGATAGATTTCTATACCAGACTTCAACCATTAGCAAGGCTTTAATGTCTTCAGTACTTTGCAGAGACCCATTTTCTTTGTTCATAAACAAAATCTATTTACATTTGGTCCTCATAACAAGAGCTTGGTCCACAATGAAGCTTAAAAACAGACACACAATAGAAGCAGAGTTTGTAGTCCGGAACATCTAAACCTTTCACAAGTTGGACCAAGATTTGGTTTGGGTAATTACAGCATTCACACTCCCATCCACTAACCCTGCCTGACTGCTGTACTTGTGAATCTTACAAGAGTCCACCAGCTTATGACTCGTTTTATACAAGCTATTGGATTTTCAGGCTACTTCTAAGATCACCTATCACTGAGTGACCAAACAACATTATTGAACCAGTAAATTCTACGTATCTATAATCCATTGCAGAAAGTTATATACCCTACCTATGACGATTTTGTGTATCCTCCAGGTCTCCACACAGATTGGAATTGCTTCTTCCCTCTACAAATTTCCAAGTGCACAAATGCAGTGATGAATTTCATGCAAATTCCTTCTCAGCTTCATTGCCAGACAAAACGTCCACATCATGGCCCTCCTCCATGTCAGCAGAAGCACCACCACCATTCCAGGCTTTATACTTCCTCACATCTGCAAGTGCAGCATCTCTAATCAAGGCAATATCCACAGCCCCACTCACCATATGATAGCCCCTCTTCTGAATCTCATCCGGAGGGTCACATGGCATAGCAAAACCTGCCAGAAAAGGCCCATTCTTCACCCCCAAAACCCCTCTTTCCGCCCTCATCAACATCTCCTTGGCCTTAGTGTTGCCCAAATCGCTCAAAAAACCCATACTAGAAGCCAAATCAGTTGGACCCATCTGAATACAATCAACACCCTCAACCTGAGCAATCTCCTCGATTTTCTTCACGGCATCCTCAGACTCCACCTGGCACATGACCAGCAACTCGTCTTCATACTCGTTCAAATAATTTTCGTTAATCCCATAACGGGATGCCCTGACGACACCATGTGCAGCCCCGCGGATGCCCTTAGGCGGGTAGCGGCAGTAGGAAACGGCCTTCTTAGCGTCCTTAGGGCTCTCAATCATGGGGAACATAAGCCCCTGGGGCCCTAAATCCATGGCCTTTTTAACCATAACAGGGTCATTATCAGGGATCCGGATGATAGCAGGGGTATTTGTGGAGGCCAACACCTGCAGCACAGGAACGGCCGCCATGAAATCCCCAGGGCCGTGCTCCATGTCCACAACAGCGAAATCATAGCCTGCGTAGCCCATGATCTCAGCTACAAGTGGTGAAAAGCTCACAAGAAAAGCCCCATAGAGCTTCTCGCCCTCTGCCAGGCGGGCCTTCAGGGGCTTGCTGTAGGAGGCCCTGACGGTGTTCGAGCCCGAATTGTCCTGCTTCTTTTTCTTGCACATTATTGGGGCAGTTTGGCTTTGACTGTTTTGGCTATGGGGTTTCAAAGAATTGGACCTTGTTGACCATATTGGACTCCGAAGGCTTGGAATGAAGGCCAATGCCATGGGTTTGGGGTTTCAGAAAACTCTTGAATTTTCCTGTATCGGCACAATTAAATGCAGGATAAGTAGATTTAGCCTTATTACCAGCTTGATTAAATAGAACAGGGAAGGATTAGGGTGGAGTATCTGTCCACGCTGTTCAAACTGTCACTGTCGACGTGTGGGAAGCACGTACCCCCGAATATGTGTCTGGAACTGTAGCTTAAATCCCATATCCATCTCTCCCATCATTAAGGCTATGGTCCAATGAAAAGGGACTAACTAAAAGTTAGATCACAAATTTTAGGAGATAATTTTTTTTTTTTAATTCACAAAGTTGTGTTATGTAGATACTAGAGCATGAGTTTTGGGTTGAATATTTTTGGCTAAGAGTCAAGGATTGAGGGGTATCCATTTTCTCAATTCCTTTTTGATGTCGGAAGCTTGCACTTAGCCAAACTTGATCCGTGGTGGACTCATTAAGAACCTTTCGACTTCACCAAACAGATTTTCTTTTTGAAAAAGTAGTTTCATAAAAATTTATAATTGTTCCTACTGATTATACCATTCCATATGACTATCATTAGTCCTTATCATGCATGCATTAATGCATTAAATGTTCTAGCCCATTGTATCTTTAAATTTTCTTTAGTACTCTCCTTAATCCATTGGGCTCTCCTCTTTGTCACAACCCTCTACAAATTGATATTTCAACCCTCTATAAATTGATATCATAACCGTCTACAAATTTATGTTATTAAGGTTTATTATCTAACATCTTTTCAAGGGTTTAAGTGGATTAAAAGAAAACAAATATGTTAAAATGTTATCAAATGTAAATTATTTTAAAAGAAAAATTAGTAAGTAATTATGGAGGGTAGTAATTATGAATTATATAAATAAATAAGGGTTGATTATTAGTGAAAATTGATAAAGCATTGGTCCACAAAAGGTTGTTGCAAATTCTACAAAGTAACATGAAGAAAGGGGGAGATAATGAAGGAGGGAGCGGAGAACAAGAATCATAACAATAAAATAAAATAAAATTAATGATATGAATGGGTAGAAGGTAAGGGAAATGAGTGGAGTAGAAGAATGGTAAGCAAAAGCATCATGAAATTAATGATGTGAATGGGTAGAAGGTAAAGAAAATGAGTGAAGTAGAAAAATGGTAAGCAAAATCATAATGAAATTAATGATGTGAATGGGTACAAGGTAAGAAAAATGAAAAGAAATATGAGTAGGAAAGAGTTGATGTATATGGGAGGATAATGAATCAATATAAATGATGTAATGTATTAACAGTTAGGTAAAGGGAGAAAGGACATAATATAAATTTTAAGCGATTGAAATATTTATAAACTTATAAATGAAAATAACATTTCATTAAAATTAGTCAAGTCTAATGAAATGAAATTAATACATGTAAAGATAAATTAATATAGTTTAATAAATGATCATTATGGTCTTCAATAATTTTGAATTAAATGTTATTTTAAGAAAATAATTGTAAAAGAGGAGTGTAGTTAACTCTAGGAATGATGTGGATGAATAAATGTGATGTGACAAACTTTGATGACTTGATATAGAAATATAAGCATTAGGATGTGTCTTCTATCTAGAAATCTACATTGTTGGAATGGTCCCAATTTATCCCCTTGGGATTCGTGACATGGGTTAACAAGCCTTTTACAAGATCCTTAATTGGAATGGTAACAATCTGTCAAATAGGTGCACCTTTTAGGAAAAACAGCTAGCTCAATTGTTAATAAGTGGTATCAAAGTGGAGTTGTAGGTTTGAATCCCCTTGGGTAACACTAAGGGGGAGATTGTTAGAACTTGTCCAACATCTCCCCTCAGGATTAGTGGCATTTTTTTAACAAGCCTAATGTGAGATCCTTAACTAGGATGGTAGTGATTTCTTAAATAGGTGCACCTTTTGGGGAAAATGGCTAGCTCAATTGTTACTATATATAATACTACAACTTTCTTTTTGTTGAATCCATGTATTTAGGTCATTTCCGTAGGCATAGATTTGATCCTAATGGGTATTGCACTTTTTCTACTTGATTTGATCAATTATCTAGTTCTTATTAGATGTCAAGAATTGTTACCTTAATAGAAATGGATATGCATCCTTTTATAGTCCATGGTATTGGGAAATCTATTTTTGGGTTTGCAAGTGGCTTATAATAATAGGGAACTACCCTATGTTCCTTAGAAGAGGCACCTAGTTGTGATACAAACATGGTGTACATACATTTCTCCCTATAGGATTTGAGCTTGTGACCTCTTTCGCAAGAGTATAGGCTCTCCACCACTAGGCCAACTCTAGTACACCACCATGACAAACTATGTCATCCTAGAGGACAAGTTAGAATGCCAAAGGATAAGTTACCCTATGCCAACCACCTCGACAAGCCAAATTTACAATCGATCTAAAGATCAATAAACAACAAGCATGAATGTATATGTCTCGTGACTTCTTTTAATGCACAATTTGAAGTGCTCTTCTAAATACTCATTGAATGCTTGATATCCTTGTCGTGTAAAAATGAATGCAATTAAATGCCTTTAAATACAAGTTCATATTAATAATCATGTGAAATGTGTACCAAGATAGCTTAGGATGGAAACAAAATATGTGGGAGTTAATAAAAAAAAAATTGATCTTTAATTTTAGGGGTGAGTGTGGGATCAATCTTATGTCCATGATACTAATTGAAGACATGGGAGTAGTAATATTTAGATACGAAATAAATGTTCATATGTGAAGGATGTAGTAGATCACTAGTATATGATAATGTGTGTAAAATTAGACCAGGTAAGGTCAAATTGATAGAAATTAGTGAAGTCGAGGATATATGAAGGATCAAAGAATGAGCCCAATTTCACATAATATTGTTCTCTTTGTCAATATATAATTGTGCTTAGACACTCTTTCAAAATGGGCCAAAAACTAAATGAGAATTGACATGGGTATGCAAATTCACCATTACAATGTAAAGTTCAATATCATTAACCACTAAGTGAAGTAAAACTTGTAAAAAAAAAATAAAAAAATAAACTGATTGAAGGAAATTGTCAAGGGAATCAGAAACCACGTTGTATTTGGATGAAGAGGTTAAAATAGGAGATAAAAGTAAAAGAAAGAAGATGAAGATGTGAAAAGGATAAAGAGAGTTAAAAGGAAATAATAAAAGCAATTAAATTTTATACATAATATTGGCATTAAAGGCATTTATAATCAATTCTATAGAATAGCTTAGACCTCGCCCATATTATGCCATGTTTGTTTTTTATTAATAAAGCAGTGAGAACAAGGACACTGACCCTTTACATAGCAAAACTATTAAAAATAATAGCGTAGAAACAACACTATAACATCAATTAACAACAACTAGTAGCAAAAAGGAACCAAGTCTTTAGAAATTAGAAACAACAGCAGAAAACAAAAAATAAACTATAGGGGTGCCTTGCGCACCCTAGTGGCATCCATAACATTGTTCCATTTGTTTAACAGGAACTTGTAGAGGTCCCTAGCCTCCTGCTTGTCCTCCTCAATGTCCGCATAGTGTTCCCTTAGCAGAGAGAGGGTGAGCGCGAAGCTATGTAAAACCTACACATGGAATTTGTTAAGGCCCACCATTTGGGCTTCCCAAGCCTCCATCTTGTTCTTGAGCCGGTTGATATCCTCCTTGATAGTCTGTAGATAAAGCATAGGGCTGAGGTTTTCAATTCTCTGCGTGATGTCCAACACATCTGTGCTCAGCTTTTCCATTTGTTGGAGAGTAGGGACCTCCTGGGGGTTCTCAGCAGCCATGTCATCCGTAGTTTCTTCGGTCTCTTTGAGCACACCACCGGTAAGGGAGTTATCACTATCATTAACCAGACCCATCAGAGGGATAGAATGCATCACATGTTCAGTCATTTTTGAATCTGAGTCCAAATCACCAGATTCCAGTGCTTTGTTATCAGAGATTTCCACGCCCATAAGACCCTCACTGTCTGTGTTCATAGGGGGCATATCCTTATCATTAATGAGGTCTTGGGTTTGCATTTCAGAGATACTCATGTCAGCGGCACCAACAGGGGTCATAACCATGGGGTCCCTAGTCACATTCACATCCACAACATCCCCATCAGGGCCCCCATAGTGGTATTAGGGCCCTCCTCCTTCTTGTCCCCAATGGGGTCCTCCTTAGAGTCCAAATTCTCGATCATCGGGGTCTTCTTTTTGTGGCATTTGGAAGCAACTCTGGAGGATCTCCTTTTAATCTCAGAACCTTGTGAAGGATTGTCGTTCTCAACATCCTCAGAGGAAGAATTGTCATCAAAGACAATGCGTTTGCATTTAGCGGGGGTTTTTCTTTTGCCCTTGGACATGGAGCGAGAAGCACTAAGAGAGGAAGAAACAGTTAAACTAGGGGAGACCGCCGATAAGGAAACAACTGAGGCATAAGCAGGCAGGGACATGGTGGCCATAGAAAATCCCTCGTGGGGATATTGGAAGAATCTAGGGAAATCCATAGACAGGGCTGCGAGTTGCTGGGGAGTCGGCATGGGGGGCTAAGAGAGCGAAAGATTCTAACCAGGGGGGGGGGCAAAGAGCCTCATGGAATTTATTCAACCTGTAAATGAGGCCTTGCTAGAGGAGGTAGGGAGGCTTATCCCCATGCTTAGGGTCCATGGTGTATCAACAAAGCTCTCTATAGAGTGTCGTAAATAAAACGACAAACAAAGCAAATCATTTTTACGGAAGTGATTGAGGAGGGGCAAATGGTACTAGTAGAATACCTTATACCTATCTTTGAGAGTGAAGTACTTCATGATCATGAGGCAGATCATGTTCCACAGGTGCTTGAGCTCCTCCTGAGCAAACCCACCTTGCAGCTTGACGGGTTCTTCATGCTTACGGAAGAACCACTTCAAACCTTCACTGTTTGCAACATGACAGGTATGCTTCCAATGGCGGCCATCAAGGGTCAGCTTCGTAGCTTGGGAAATAGTCTCCTCAGAGACATCAAAGGCAATGTCACCAACTGAGACCCACCTCCCAGACCAGGAGGAGGCAAAATCAGCCGAGATCTACTCATCATGGCCCTTCAAGCAATCCAGAAAATCGGCAACCCCACCTTCAACACAAAAGTTCCAGACCAAGGGGTAGTTTTTAAAATCATCTGGATTATCCATTTCATATCTAACTTTTCTACCCCCCATGTCCTCCACTAAGAGAGCTTCTTTAGTCATGAAATAGAGAAAGTTGCAGAGACCCTTCGAGAAGCAAGCTAAGAAGACAACATGGGAAGTGTGCGAGCCTGATGTCAATAAATGAGAAATGAAGTTGGACGCATGGGAAAAAATAAAGTCACTTTTAGAAATGATTTCCTGGTTACGAGGCATTAAGAGCCAACAAATACTAGCAGCAACCAACACGTTTCCAATCCAGTCGTACCTCATCATGACTTTGCAAGCCCAAGTGAAATGCCAGCACAACAACGCCTGCGTCATTGCCAGCCTGGCCGAACAAGTCACCACCACATCAGAAGGGATCAGATGGATATTCCCAATATTTTAATTATGAAACCACCACCTCCAGACTGTCCCGAGAGAAGAGAGGAGGGTCAGGGAAGAACTTGGCAGCCGCTCAATCATTAGTGAAGATTTTGGATTTCTCTTGCTCGAGAAGGAAGTTAACATGGTCTGGGAGGGAGTTGTGACTCCTCCAACATCTCAGCCCTGAGAGGTTTAGGCCAATGGTTGCCATGGCGTCCACCACATAGTTGCCTTCCCTGTAGATATGCATAACTCTGAACAAGTCAAGCTCGGAGATGAGCCTCAAGGTTTCCCTGATGGTTCCCTCAATTGTCCAATTAAGCTTATTTTTCCCTTTGACAACATCAATGATAAGCTTTGAGTCCCCCTCAATGTTCATAACCCTGGTTCCCATGAAGAGTGCAATGTGGATTCCCTAGACTAAGTCCATCGCTTCAACTTGATTAGAGGAATGCCCATTCAGGTTACCCACATAAGAAGCAACAAGGGCCCCCAGATGGGATCTAATAACCCCTCCACCACCAGCCAGGCCCCCCTAGCAGCCCCATCAAAATTGAGTTTAAAATTTGTAGCCGGGGGGAACCAGACCATGCTTTGTCTTAGAAGTCTCTTAGAGAAGTCAACAAGAGAGAATGAGGGGGGAAGGTTCCACTGTCTAGTAATTTCCTAGTCCCAGGTAGAGGGGGGCTTGGATGCCATCCAGGTTTTAGAAATAGAGATATTCTCAAGAATCAGTTTAAGGAATCGAGCAAACACAGTTTCCGCAGAGGCCTCTTTGTCTCTGAATATCCCACCATTCCTTTCCTTCTAGATACACCACCTCACTTGGGGGGGGGATTTGCTTCCATAGTTGTTAGATAAGGGGGTTGGAAGAGGGACCCCAAAACTCCTGAGACATATTTAACAAATTATCATTCATAACCCAACAGATATTAAGCTTACTGTAGACCATCCCCCATAGCTCCTGAGTGAAGGCACAGTGGAGGAAGAGATGGGCAGGACTTTCTTCATCATTTTTGCAGAGGATGCATCTATTAGGGAAATGGAATCCTCGCTTGACCAAATTGTCTTGGGTCAAAATTTTGTTGAGGAGAGTAGTCCACTAGAATAAATTAACCTTGGGGAGGAGTTGGGGATTCTAGACCTCTTTCTAGATAGAGGAGTAAACAAGTTCCCTAAGTAAGCTAGTCTAGGCTGTTCTAATAGAGAAGTCTCCAGAGGGGTCCCACTTCCAAATAAGTCTATCCTCCCTAGGAAATAGGGGGAGGAATATACCGGCCAAAAGCTTCTGGAACTCTCTAGCAGTAGGGAGGAGGAAGGGATGGTCAATGCAACAGTCCTCCAAGTGCAATTGTTGAAGTAATCACTGACCCTTTCACCAAAGAAGCCTTTGGTGGCATCTTGTAGCCATCTCAGGGAGGGGGAAGAAGCAAGGGGTCTCTCTTCTAACCAACAATCTTCCCAGAAGAGAATGTTCCTGCCATTTCCAATAAGCCACCTTAAACAATGAGATAAAGGGTCCCTGCAACTCAAGATGTTATTCCAAATTTTGGAACCCCTGGGAAGGCCCTCCTCTTTTAGAACAGAGGAAAAGTCCTCATTACCCAAGTACTTAGCCCTAATGATCCTACTCCAATCCATATCCTTATTCAAAAGCTTCCAGGCAATTTTAGTCATAAGGGCCTTATTGAACCTTGAGATCTTACGAGTTCCCAAGCCGCCCATGGCCTTGGGAAGACAAACTTTGTCCTAGCCCACCAAGGCGAGCCTCTTCTTTTCTTCCATTCCCATCCAGAGGAAAGTCTTTTGAATGTTTTGTAGCTTAGTAGCCATAGTCGGAGATATCTTGAATAGGGAGAGAAAGTACACAGGGATCCCCTGGAGGGAGGAGGAAAGCAGCTGCGATTTCCCAACACTACTCAGGAATCTACCTTTCCAACCAGCCAACTTCTTTTGCATTCTTTCAAGGATAGAGATCCAGAAGGAATTAGAGACATCTTTAACATTCAAGGGGAGGCCTAGGTAGGTGCCAGGGAGGGAGGCCCTTTGACAATCAAGTATTTTGTAGACTTTATCTTGGAGTTGGGCATTAGTGTGAAAGAAGTAAATGCTGCTCTTTTCATAGTTAATGTGTTGGCTAGATGCTAGAGCATAGGCATTGAGAAAGGATTTCCAATCCTTAGCTTCCCAAACAGAGGAGATACCAAAAAGAATAGTGTCATCAATGAACTATTGTAGAACATTGGGGGGTGCCGTAGAGGGAGGTTTGATGCCCAGAAGAGTGCCCCTACGAACCAAGGAGTTCAAGTTAGAGGCCAACACTTCAACAAGGATGATGAAGAGGTAAGGGGATAGAGGATCCCCTTGCCGCAACCCTCTGGAGGCCCTGAACTTCTCTAGAGGGCTCCCATTTAGTAGCACACCGTAGGTGACAGTAGATATACATTCCCCAATAAGTTTGATGAGTTTGTCTCCAAACCCCATAGCTTTGCGAACTTTGAAAAGGAAGTTCCAGTTGACCCTGTCATAAGCCTTGGAGATGTCAAGTTTGAGAACCATCCTCGATTGATAACACTTATCCATGGAGTGGATAATCTCATGAGTAGAGATACCCGCATCAAGAATCTGTCTACCTGGAAGAAAACCCTTCTGGGAGGGGCTAATCAAAGGATCCAAGAAAGGTTTGAGCCTATTGACAAGAACTTTGCTGAAAATTTTATAAATAGTGTTGCAAAGACTGATAGGGCGGAAGTCCTTGAGAGTATATGCCTCCTGATTTTTAGGGACAAGGGCAATGAAGGTGTGATTGAGTTTGTTAAGGAGCCTTCCCCATTTGAAAAAATCTCTAGTAGCCAGAACAACATCAGAGACCACCACATCCCAAAAATCTTGAAAAAAAGTCAGGGGGAAACCATCTAGACCCAGGGCTTTGAAGGGGCCCATAGAAAAAACAACAGACTTGACTTCCTCCTCAGAAACAGGGGCCAAAATAAGGTTGTTATCTTCCACCGAGAGGGACGGTGGGATGCAGTTAAGAAGGTCCTCCCCAGCAGGGGCCCCCAAGTCATCATCATCCCTAAATAAAGTGGCAAAATAGTTGGTAGTCAGTTTGCTCAAACTATCAACATTGTTGACCACCTAATTGTTGTCGTCCATGAGGGAAGAGATGTGGTTTTTGTGCCTGTGGATAGTAGTAGATCTATGGAAGAAAGTTGTATTTTTATCACCCTCTTTGAGCCATTGAACCCTGGATTTTTGTTTCCAGTAGAGTTCCTCTTTGTGGGAATCATCCTTCCATTTTCTTCGAAGGGTAGCCTCCTCCATATGGGTGGCTTCAAGGGAGTCACCTTGATCAATACTCTCTTGAATAATAGTCAATTTACTATTGAGCTCCTTTTTTTGCTTGAAGATATCCCCGAAGATGTATTTGTTCCATCCCCAGATGTTTCTTTTGACCAAGTCGATCTTCTAGGCAATCCTGAACATAGGAGTACCAGGTATATTGGTGCTCCACTATATTTTAATGCAATCATTGAAATTTGGATGAGAGTTCCACATAATTTCATATCGAAAAGGATGATTCTTCCTTGCAATATTTGTGGTATTCCAAAGGAGCAGGGGGTTGTGGTCAGAGACCGTTCTGGGGAGGGCAGTGAGCTTCAAGGCTGGACCAATTCCCCAGTTGCCCGAGATGAGAAATCTGTCAAATCTAACCTGAATAAGATCCTTTCCCTTCCTAAGATTGGACCAAGTGAATTTTTGCCTCGTTAGTTCCACATCCATCAACCCATTCCTACCAATGAAGTCGACAAGATTAGTCATACCGTCAAAGTGCTCTGGAAGGCCTCCGAACTTCTCAGAGGGGATCAAAGGTGAGTTGAAATCACCCGCAATCAACCAGTGGGCATTGGCATTATTTTGTATTAGAGAATTTATGTCATTCCAAAGCTTTAATCTACTAGATCTGACATTGGGGGCATAAACATTAATAAGAATGCAGGAGTCTGTCAGGGAAGAGAGTTCAGAGACCAAAAGGTTGGTTGAGGAGGAGAGAAGACTGCCAAAAAAATGGGAGGGGTCCCACATGGTGACCAAGCCACCGAAGGCTCCAGTAGAATCACTAATAACAAACTTAGCACCAGACCAAATTTTTCCAGCAACAAGAGAAAAGGAGGACATAGACATCTTAACTTCTTGGAGAAGAAGGACCATAATTTTATTTTCAAAAATACACTTTTTAAGAGCATATTGCTTTTGGGAGTTGTTAAGGCCCCTCATGTTCCAGGAGAGGAACTTCATTTCTTACCTTTTATGGACGTCTCCAATGTCTGTTGCCTGCCATTGGCAATATCCCTTGCTGGTTCCTTTTGTCTTGATAGTCTCTGTGATGGCCAACCCACTTTGAGATTTGTCCCCACATCAGGCTTTGCATTCCTAGTCTTGCATCTTTGAGTAATCCAGCCCTCATCAACAGGAATCATGCAACCACTGGATGGTGCACTAGGAGCAACAGGTGAGAGGATACCCTGGTTCAAGGTGGGAGACACTAATAGGGAGCGAGTTGTCCCTGGGGCGAGAGGGGTCCTTCACAATCTCACCATCTTCCAGTTGATCAACCAGTGAAACCGAGCTAATCGTCGGGGAGGTGCATTGTTCCTTCCGAGCCGAATTAGAGGCTTCCTCCATAATCTTTGCAGGAGATTTGAGAAGGTTGTTGATACTCTCAGCAAAGGGGTATTCTTCCATAACCAAGTCCTCTACTGCTAAGGGAGGCAGGTCTGGGCCAAGAGTAGGAGTCACAACAGGCCCCACAACTAGGTCTTGATGAATAATAGGAGCATTTGTCATTGAATCTTCCACCAAGGTTGGGCCCTTAAGCTTGAGGGACAGGGGGCCAAAGCCTTGCGATGGGAAATAACATGCCCAAATTTGTGGCATTTTTGGCAGAAGAGGGTAGCATTTTCATAAGCCAAGGCTTGAGTCCAACTACCAAGCAAAGGGGTATTCTTCCATAACCGGGTCCTCTACTGCTAAGGGAGGCAGGTCCGGGCCAGGAGTAGGAGTCACAACAAGCCCCACAACCAGGTCTTGATGAATAATAGGAGCATTTGTCACTGAATCTTCCACCAGGGTTGGGCCCTTAAGCTTGAGGGACAGGGGGCCAGAGCCTTGCATTGGGAAATAACATGCCCAGATTTGCAGCATTTTTAGCAGAAGAGGGTAGCATTTTCATAAACCAGGGCTTGAGTCCAGCTACCAAGCTTGGATTTGAGGGTTATGAAGTTGGGGAGATTCACGCTCACAGTAGTTTGAACACAAAAATGAGCATAGACCAGGCGCAATTTGGTTCTAGTGATATCATCAACACCTACAAAATGACCAAAGGAGTTCCCAATCCATTTAAAGATGGGCTCATCCCAGTATTCAAGGGGAAGCCCCAAGAGCCGAACCCATATCGAAGCAGTTTTCTACAAGTCAGTCACAGGGTCAAAGCCAACCTTCCAACGATAGAGGGAAAGGTTGTTTCGACCATAGGACTAGCATCCAAAGAGGACAAGGGCAACATCCTCCTTAGTAGTGAATTTGAAGAGGAAGAGGGCACCAGACATGGCACTAACAGAAACACTCCCTTTCAGTTTCCATTTGTCCTTGACCCATTTTCTGACCATCTCCACAATGGGGCGCAGGGAGAAGAACTTTCCCACTAGAGTATTGGCCATGTTCTATAAAATACAGTCCAAAACAACGTCAGGAATCTCTAAAGACGTTCCCTCCTCATATTGCCAGTAGACGGGGACGAAGTTGGGGTCCATAGTCTCAGTATTTCCAACCAACACATTTTTCCAACCTTTGAGATTCACATTAATAACTGGAGGCTCCATGGTTATAACAATCGACACGTCGGGAATAGGATCAGAATCAAATACCACGGACATGGCCAGAGAGCTCTTCGAAAAAGAACCGTCAATCTGAGGCACCGCCAGACTGGAAGGAGGAACCACCATGGGACTAGGAGAGGATGTGACAGACAGTGTCAGCATCACAGGGTCCAAAATGGGGTCTATGGGTGGTGGGGGGAGATCCCCACCAGCAGATCCCACCATGAACGACAGAGGTTTGAAATTTGAACTTGCAGAGCGGGAGAGCGGGAATTTTAAATGTTGAGTGTTATTGAAAAATTATGCCATGTTTGTTAATTTTAATAGATTCCATTAGTTTTCTCTTATAATATTTTCCCTCTTTTATTTATACTTTGGTGGGACTAAAGTGGATACATGATGTGTTTAATGTTGAATCAAATTTCTATTAATACCCTCATGCATGATTTCTTATACCATGTTCATTAATCCTAGTGCCAATAGTGTGACATGTTTCACCAATGCACTTGGATTTTCATAGGAGCATTCACTCTTATAGACCATAAATTTTTGAAGAAGTTATCTTTGAATATTACGAGAAAGGATCATATTCCTAACTTTCTGGCATGGTTTAAATGAATTCATGACATCTTTTCTTAAAAAAAATTAGAAATTATATTAGAGATGACTTCATTATAGATAAGAAAAGACACATGGGTCCCAAACAAATCATCTACATGTCTACTATATCTCATGTTATAACTTTCATAATAAACCAAAATTGTCCCTTCTATGATGGATATAAAAGGTTGATTTTTTTAATCATATATATTATTTATTTAAAACATCTAAATTTTATTTTGAAGCAAATGCCAACATTTAATGAGGTTATTATATGGGTTAGCTAGTACTTATATTAAGGTAGTTATAGTAGCAGTTAGACTTTGAATTTTTTATAAAATAAATGAAATAGTAAAAATGGATATAAATAATAATTATATTGTGTTTTAATTAAAAATCAGTATTTTTATTATCATTAAGTATAATTAGGTTAGTTTAGATTTTGGGTGATTTTAATAAATTAGTTTTCAAATCTAGCTTTTAGATGATTTTTATGGATCGATGTTGAAAACTTTTGAAGTATTTAATATTGATATAATACTTAATTTATTATTAAGTTTTTTACTTTGTATAAGATTTTTTGGTTTATAGTAAAGTTGAAAGGTTCACAAACACCAAACAGAGGATGATGTCATAATCATGTGTTGAGTGAAATTGTCAAAATAAATACCCTTCAATTCCTTGCAGTAAACTAATTTTAAAGGTAATTAATAATTTATGTAAACTAATTTAGATAGTTCAAACAAAAAAATTGGTTTCAATAAATGATTGATTTTAAAATATTTTTTTATTGAAAAAATGATTAAATACTTATTTATATTTATACTTATATTTTATTTACTCCTTATATTATAATTTTGCTAAATAACTTCTTTTTTTTTTGGTTTATTTTCAAATGTGATCTTCGATTAATTTTTTTTAATTATAAATAGAAATCTTATATCTATAACTTAACATTTTATATTAATTTAAATAACATTGAAAATATTCATTATTATTGTAATACTTTAAAAATATATCAACTATTAATATAAATATTTGATTTTTTCCTTTCAAATATCTATTAATTATTTTAAATCAATTTTCAAAATATTTCACATTAAAAACATTAAAATTTTAGTTTAAGATATCAAAAGATGATAAACAAAATTACATAATCAAAATAAAATAATATTTTACATTTTTCATTATATTTTTTTTTACTTTTTAAGTTTGGTTTTACTTATGACTTTTAATAGAAAAAAAAATTTAGCTTTAAATTTTTAATCTTTTAGTTGAAGTATGGTTTTATTTTTTAAAATTTAATTTATTTAAAAATTTAACTATGTTTATCTTCAATTTTATTTATTAATATTGAGTTTATTTTTCTTAATATTGTTTTTGATATATTAATTATATTTTTTAAGTGCATATTTTTATTAATATTTCAATACTACAAAATTTAAAATGTTAGTTTTGTTTTTTTATCGGTAAAAGGTTGAAGCCTAATTTTTTTTATTAATTAAAGAAAATGATTACAAACTCCATTCAGTGTGTGCACCGGTAGGAAAGAATGGAGGAAGAAAACCTCTGGTCTTGCCCAAATCCCTTAGAGGATCGGAATCTAATGATACACTTAACAATAATTTAAAATATTAGTTTTACTTTTTAGTCTAATTATTAATTAACTTAAAAAGTTTGATATGTATTTTTTAAATTTATTATTTTTATTCTTATTTGAATTTTGATATATTTTAAATTTGTATTTAGTTTATTTTATTTTAATTTGTAATTTAAATTTAAGTTTGTGATATATTTTATCTTCCTCTTTATTTGTCTTCTTTTCCTCTTAATCTCTCTATATCTTCCTATCTATTTATATCATTACCTCTCCCTCTACCTCTATCTCTCTATCTATTTTTCTCCATCTTCCTCTTTTGCAATATCTCATCTCCACCTCTATTTTCCACTCTCCCTCTTTATTTGTAGACATTTCCTCTCTCTCTCTCTCTCTCTCTCTCTCTCTCTCTCCTCTCTCTCTCTCTCTCTCTCTCTCTCTCTCTCTCTCTCTCTCTCTCTCTCTCTCTCTCTCTCTCTCTCTCTCTCTCTCTCTCTCTCTCTCTCTCTCTATATATATATATATATATATATATATATATATATATATATATATATATATATATCCTTCTATATCTATCTTATTATCTCACCATTTCTCTCCACCCCTATAACTCTCCCTATCTATACCTCTCTATATATCACTTCCCATATCTATTTTTTATCTTTCTATCTATCCCTCTCATTCTCTCCCTCTATATATATTTACCTTTTCTATCTCTACCTATCCCTCTTTTCTCTCTCACTTTATCTTTCCCTTTCCTCTCCTCTCCATATCCCTCTTCTATATCTCCATCTCCATATCTATCTCTATCTCCTTATCTCTCTCTCTCTCTCCCTCTCTCCCTATTGCAAACATAACATGAGCCTAGTTGTCTTGTTTGTTTAGAGGCTTTATTTCAATCATGTTTAGATCCTTGTAAGTTGATGCATAGTTGATTTGAAGCTATCACATATCCATTGAGACTTTTCTCACACAAACAACATTATTTGCACACCAAGATAGACTATAATTTTCCCTTAATGACATCTTCGGCATACCCATTGCACCAAGGTACAATTGCTAGTTTATCTTCTTCCTCGTGAATGGTGTCAGTTGTTTACAAATGATAGATATAGGAAAGGGTGCAAGATATATGATAAGTATTACTGATGAATAAATCACTTGATAGCTGAAAATAATAATACATGTGATGTGCACACAATTGTGAATCAAAATAAATAATATTTAAATGGAATATAAGATCTTGTAGTAAAAGTACATACAACCTATTAGATGATGGGATGGTAGAAATGTTGCATATGGTCAAAACGGTGATGCTACAAGTGGAAGAGAAATGATGCATGATTTCCAAGTGGTTCATGTTGCATGGTGTCATTATATAGTGTCATGCCAAGGTGGAAATAAGGTATTATGAATCCATTTATTAATTAGTAATTGTAAATGATAATAAATGTAGTGGGAATATCAGTGAATGAAAGCTGCAAGTATATGGATACATTATGATTGATAGATGTTATAGGTTGTTACTAGACAATGATTGTAGGATCAACAATAGTTTGTTACTAGGTAATATCTATAGTTTCAATGGTAGAGGCCCTATAGATTCTAGAGGACAATGGCTACAAGAACCTTAGTAAAAATTATAGGTGTTGTGGTAGCAACTACATGATCATCAATATAGGTTATATGTTTTGTTGGGAAGTGGTTGTAAGATCATTAGTAGAGACTACAGGTTCTACTGGGTAGTGGTTTTAGAATCATTAGTAGAGTTCATAGGTGTTATTTGGAAGTGGCTACAAGATCATTGGTAGAGGCTATATGTCTCACAACAACTTGACGATAAATGGAAGTTAAAAAAATATACCCGTGATTGATGGAAGGACTACATGATTTCCCACCACAAGACATTAGGTAGAAAAATAGTAATAAATCATGGACCTATCTTATTGCAATATCAACCAACAATGCTTTCCATCTTGGTTTTTTAACATAGAAAAATGAAATAAAACATACATGTAGGATACTAATGAGTGAGCATGTTTACTTACCCATTGGTGGTGCAAGTATGTAACTTGTTGGTGGTGACTAAATTATTTTGACAAAAAGACTTGGCCCTATAATTTGCATCAAATGTTGTAGGAAGGCCTCGTTGTCCAAAATCTTCTTATATAGATTGAGGTCATATTTTTCACCATCAAGAAAAATTGATAGGATCAATAGTGGTCAAATTGATTTTTCATTGGGGTATACCTCCTCAATTATATAGAGGCCTAGAACCAATTGCTTCTTTCCTTAGCTCATCCAATTCATTAAGCTGAGTGATCCCATCTCTTTGTGTTGTAAAGAGATTTATCTCTTATTGACTATTGTTTGTAAATTCTTATCGTCAAACTTAACAAGAAAAATATCCTTTTTGCCACATACCTACTTTATAGGGTGTGAACTATGTTGTCTTCTATCTATTATTTTATAAGCCCAAACTGCTTCCTAAAGCTAGGTTGCCTAATATTTGTAAGGAATTTAGGGTAGTGAAACAAATTCCTAGACTAATCTTGAGATGAGCTTAATGCAAAACTTTTCAAATCTTTCTAGAATAATTACATAAATTAAATAGAAATAAACATAAATATTATGCATACCACAACATAATAATTTACATGCGAAAAACCCTTTCAAGAGAAAAAACCACACACTCCAAAAGTTACCCAATATATTATTCAAAGATCAAGAAGATTATAATATACTTGCAAAGAAAGCTTTTCATAAGAGTATCACACAATAGAGAACTAAAGGTGAAATGTAACAATTATTAGTCTCTCAAAATACATCACATTACTAAGTCGTAGTGCAATGCCTTCATAAAATAAGGTTAACTTTTAAGGCAAGCCAATATGATCTCTATAATCAAATATGAGACCCAATGATGAATGGGACCTAGATTTACAATAATAAAATATACATAAAGTATGGATTTTAGGGTGATTATTGGGGTACGTATCCCCTAGACACCCTTTGGGGGGATGGTCCCCTAGACTCTAAAAGGGGGATACCCCCTTGCAACCCTTCCATGCTCAACTATTAATAGTAATCTTATGTAATTCAAGGTTGAGACACCTTTTTTCTTAACAATTTATCTATAATGTAGTGTTATATTTTTGGTTAGAATGGCCTCTATCTCCATGTTTGTGACCTCAACCTAGCCATTGGACCAAGGATAACTTTAAGAAAACCCCTTGAAAAGGGATATAAAATCCCAGTGACTCTTTCACTATCTTGAGAAAATTATAAAATCTTTTGGCTAATCTTTTTTTTTTTGAAAAAAATTGTAGAAATTCTTGGTGAATTATACTTCTATGAAAAAAGAAGTAAAATTATGTCTTGAATTGAAAATTATGCTTGTATTAAAAAAAAATGTTGAATTATGTGTGTAATCAAAAAAGTAATTTTTTTTTTGGCAAATACAACTTGTATTCAAACAAATAAAATAATTTTAGTTGTGAATTACATATATATTCAAAATTATAAAATTAATTATTTGGTGAATATGCTAGTAGTTTTGAAAAATCATGATGTGGTGACGAGGATATCAAATGCTAAATGATAATGCTTAAGTTACTTGACAAATTTATAAATTTAAATAGATTTACATATGCATCATTGGATTATTGTAAATAAAAAACATAAGTTCTATTCAAAGCTGAAGTTTTAACACAACCACATTTGTACATAAAATCTTTGAAATAGAGATAAGTGTCAACAAGTATTTGGGAATTGCTCAATGTATCAACAAGTTGAACAACTTTATCAGACCTTAAGAGTCGCACATTACCTCTCTTAAAATTTTTATCAGAAGTCTTCATATTTTTCTCCCAGTGTTAATTGTCATGGCCTAATATACTATTAATTTTTAAAGGTTCTTATCACAAAAGTAATGTCACAACTTTGCATCAAATTCCTCACAAGATAGGACCAAATACATTGATCAATTTTAACCTTAAATGAGGATACACTTTTCCCATTTTTATCACAAAATTGCTATTAAAGTGATCAATAACTATTTCATTCATGATAATTGAAGCCATAACCAGAGGTTTTCTTTCTAGCTCTTTCCTACCGATATGCTTCTCAAACCAGATTGTGTATCTTATTACTATATTAATATATATGTGGCTTGCCACCTTGCTTAAAAAAAACAAAAAACTATTTCATTCGTTCTTTTCTATATGGTAGTCAATTAGTGGATTATAAACTTAGCATTGAGTCTCTTTCTCCATACTACTATCTAAAAGCTCTCATAAACTCATCCAATAAACCTATGTTGCTATCTAGAAGGACCTTGTACCATTATTTAGTACTCTCTTTCAATGACTACACAAACAACTTCATCCTCTATCTTATATTCATCAATAACATTACTAAAGCTCCTAAGGTGTTATTCTTTAGTGATAGCATTGTTTCCTTGGAATGTTGGTACTTTTTCTCTAATATCATTTGCTATTAGATTAGGATAGTTTGAGATGCCCTAAAATTCCAATTGTCTATGTCTTTCCATTTCTAATGGCAGCCTAATTGGCGAGAACCTTTGAGTTTGTCTTCTTATGTGAACTATTATTTTTGTCTAATATTGTGACCTATTGATTATGTTACTTGTTATGCATCTACTAATTTTGAATATGAAAAAAAAAAAAAAAATTGGTTTAACTATTGGGCATTTAAAGAAATTTTAGCTTGTTGTATTAAAATTTGGGCTCGAATTTGATGTTATCTCTATTTTTGTAGCAATGAAGCTCATTTTCTTTGTCTTGTCTCTACTATTTTCTATCTATTCTTTATTTTTTGTTCATCCTCGTCATGGCTGGGAATTTATCCAATCAAGAGGTACAGACTTTTATTTATTAAAAAATTCTTTTATTTATATCAACCAAGGACTTCATCTTCCTACTTGTGCTAAAATATCAATTAAAATTAAAATTACTGAATCACCAAAGTCTTCAAAAAATATAATAAAGTAATTTTGCTCTAGCAATGAGATGTTGGTGCATAGAGTTGTAGGTCCCAAATACCTAAAGATATATTTTCTCCTAAGCACAAATATTGTTGAACTCAAGATAACGATCTCAAACTTACAATCAAGTTGGACAACAATGAACCAACTTACTAAGGTGGGTTTAAGACTTTCTTCAACTTTAGGATCTTCTAAACCAACATGGCTTCCTTAATTTGTTGATTTAGATATAACCATAGGTAATGAATAAATATTTTGACTTAAACCATACCTAATTTAAGTATAACCTTATTAGGTTGTAGTGTGTTGGTTTGACAATACAAGGTTTTGTTAAGAAAAAGGTGTCTCAACCTTGTAATTACAAAAAGGTTACAACTATTACGAGTTTATATTTGAGCATAGATAGGTTCAAAAATTTTCCCTGGAGCTAGAGAATTTCCTATAAACATGCCAATAAATTTTTGACCCAAGATCATATTCAGATTCCAAGATATCAAAGTTTTCAGTTTTTAAAGCTCAAAGTAAAATTTGAGGATCTTAGAATTAAGCTCCAAAGTGTTCATAGTTGATTACATAGGTTATAAATCGATAGAGAACTTCATGAGCTTTTCAACAATTGAAATAGTTCATCAATCAAACTCCCAAATCAAAAGTTATGGCCTATGAAAGTTGAGTCTCTTGAATTGGAAAAATTTAAAAATGTGTTGGCTGGACAAAAAAAATGTAAGGGGCCTGAGTTACATTTGGTGGTGTGTGTGTGTTTTACACATTATAGGGCATCTTTGATTAGAGATAAGTTAGGTGTCACTTTTTTAGGTGATTTAGCTCATTGATTTATTAACACTATTTGATGGTTTCATGTATCACATGTCCTATATATTAGGTGATTGAGATTGAGGTTGTGTGTGAGAATATTACAGATGTTGAGTTGTCCCTAGATCTCTAGTTGGTGATACTCCTATGAAAGTTTTCTTTACAAATATATTATAATCTTTCTCATTTTTGAATAATATGTTGGGCAGATTTTGGAGTGTAAGGTTTTTTCCTACATAAATCATTGTGTTTTGGTATGAAGGATATTTATGTTTATTTTTGTTCGAGTTTTGTAAATGTTGTATAATAAACCTCATCTCAAGATTAATATAGGAACTTGTTCTGCTAGCTTGGGTTGCTTACAATTTTTGCACCTTTATAAAGAAAATGAACTACCACATAAATTACTTAAGGAAACTTTTTTGATAGGACCCAATACTATAATGCACATCTAGACATATTAGTGAGAAATACTAACTAAAATAGAATATGAAATGAAGTTAAATTTGATTTATTTTTTATGTTGTTTATGGGAGGTTGAACATGAAGCAGATGTGTTCCTATATCCAACTAGGTGACAAAGTATCAAATTTCAAACACAAAAAGGATGTCATAATTAGAATCCACTTGGTAACAACTTAAGGATGTGCACAAGATCATGAGGGGCCAAACTAGGCCCATAAATAGTGACGAAAATCCAAAACAACAAAATTAAGCAACTTGACATAAAAATTTGAATTGGTTATCAACATGATCTAAAAAATATGTAACAAAAAATATTGTAGGAAATTGAATTTAGTTTCTAATCTACCAGATGTTTTGTTAAAAAGGGTAAATCTATTTGGTGAAAATTTTGAATTTCAATGCAGTAGTACTAAATTTTCAAGAAAAAGATAAAAAGCAGGTGTATGTCTAACCAACCTAAGTACAAGAAAAACATAATACTTTTTTTATGAAACTTTAAATATAAGTATAGGACACATGCATAGATGTTTCACATATTTGTTTGTAATTTTTTTCCAAGTAAATAATTAGTTATGATTTTTTCATTATCTTTTTAAAAATATAAAAAACTCATATGTTTGACCACCATAACTTGGTCATAACTTAATGAAACTCATTTTTTTTTAATCATAGTAGCATCATGAATTGTTGCTAGGACAATTTATACCTCATGTTTATGGCCCTACTTTAGCATGTCTCCCACTCATCTCCTATTCGGGTCTGTTCAGTGCCTTAACTCCAATTTCAATGCCACATACACCTACCAAATGACTCTCCAGAGGGGTGTCCTCCTCTCTGGGCCAAAATATTGGTCCCTAATTGACGAAGACTAGGAATGGGGACCATTTTTCAAGAGAGGGATGAGACCTATCTCTTCAACTAGAAATGAATTTGGTGGATCTATGTGACCATTGGAGGTCGGCCTAATCGATAAATTGACCTAGAATCTCATATATAAAGACATTTTATCAACCTAATTTCATAACTAGCATTTTGACTCAAACAATCAAGCATTCAAGCATTGAAGTGTTCATCTTCAAACATTTCCAAAGATCTTCAAGGCTACATTTCCTTCATTCAACCATTGTGGAGTAAATTACAACATTCATATGCAAGCATATGAGTGTGATTAGGTTTTGTCATGTTCATGCTATTTCATACAACATATGTGATTACATTCAAGAAGAAAAGCATCATTATCAGTCATTGTAGACCTAAGGTATATCTTTCCATTATTTATTTAAGTATTTGCAAAATTTCATTCAAGGTTAATTCCTAAACTGGGGTTTAACTTAGGCAAACCCCTATTCCCAACCTATTTACCTTCTCTAGTGTGTATAGGAATAGGTATGGAGTTGCGAGCTTCAGAATTGGCTTTATTTATAGTGACAAATCAATCCCCCATTGGAGTGTGAAAAGTGTGGAGGACCAGAGCGACCACCATCCCGGTCCTAAAAAATCAAGAGCTCCTTCTAGGAATAGGTCTGAATACACTTATAGTCCTCAAATCCAGGTTTGTGGCTCGATCCAACGACTTCAGCTCATTGTTCGCACATAATTACTTCAATTTTAGCTCGTTTGCCCTAATTTTAGCATCCTCAATAAATCAATTCAACTCAAGGGAAAGAAGAGGCACAATTAAACCCTTGGAATCAAATCAAAATCTAGATCTATTAGATTTAGATCTATCTAATTCCTATCTTTCCCTAATGTATTTGTCCCCAAGTAAAAATTAGCAGTTTTCATCCTTATTGTGGTGAAAATCCTAATTTTTCACCTTTACAATCCTATAGTATGAAAAGCATAGAATGTGGCACATCTTTTGGATTTAGAAAATATGAAACTATTTGAAAATTATAGATTTTTTTCAAATAGCCTATCAATTAGGATTTTAGTCATAAGCCATGTAGAAAAACAATAATAATCATTCATTAAATTCAAAACAAGGCATAATTTCTATTGGTGGAAAGCTAATAATTTCCTTAATAAACCCTTTTTGTTTCATCAATTTTGAATTAAAAAAGTCATTAGCCACATGGGCAAAGTCTAGAAAACCAAGGAAAACTTCTATGCATATTTTTGTTGTTGACATTATAAGTTTGGCATGTCCAAGCCAAATCCCAAAGTAATCCTGAGGGAAATACCAAGGTTGGAAATTTTGTCAGAAAAAATAAAATATGTTAGTAATATATATATATATATATAATATCAATCTATAATATTTAATATTAATATATATTATATATTTTATTTAATATATTTATAAATATTTACATATATATTATTAATATATATAATTTGATATCATTTATGATATTAGTATATAATATATATATTTTTAATATTGTATATATATATGCTTGATATAATATTTAATATTATAAATTTATCCCTCTTATACTCCCCCTCTTGCACAATCTCTCCCTCTCTTTATAGGTCTACCTCTCCCACTATTCCTCCCACCTTACACTTGTCTATACCTAGCTCTCCTCATCTCTCTCTCTCTCTCTCTCTCTCTCTCTCTCTCTCTCTCTCTCTCTCTCTCTCTCTACCTACCTAGTACCTCTATCTTGAGCTTCCTCGCTCCTCTCCTACTATCCTATTATCCCTCTCCTTTTCTCTCATCATGACCTCTTTAGATACCTATATCTCACTCTATCCCTCCCACCTTACCTACATCTCTCTCTCCCATTCCATCTATGCTTCTCTCTCTCTCCTTGCCCTTGATCTCTATACAAACATCTCCCTATATCTCTGCCCTTCCACTCTCCCTCTTGGTCTCTCTCTCCCTCCCACCTTATGTCTATCTCTAACCACATTTCCTCATTCCCTTCAATCAACTCCCCCCCCCTCTCTCTCCCCCTACTATCATTGTCTCTCCCTCTCCCTTTCTCTCTGTCTCCTCTTCCCTCTCTACTAGTATGTTCATCGATGATCCCCTCATTCCCTCTCTCTACCTATGTCTCACTTTATCCCTCCCAAATTACCTATGTTTCTCTATCATCATCACTCGAGACCTCTATACATACATCTTCCTCTAGATCCCTCCACTCATACTCTCCCTCATGGGGTCTCTCCATTATGTCTATCTCTAACCACCTATCCTCATCACCTTTTTGAATTCCCAATCTCTCTCTCTCTCTCTCTCTCTCTCTCTCTCTCTCTCTCTCTCTCTCTCTCTCTCTCTCTCTCTCTCTCTCTCTCTCTCTCTCTCTCTCTCTCTCTCTCTCTCTCTCTCTCCTTCCCACTAAATCTAGACAACTCTTTGTCACTCCCTCCCTCCCTCCTTCACTACTTGGGGTATGACTTCTCATGTCTTAGTCACTCTTTCTAGTTTTCCTTGATTCTTATTTCTTGCTCACCTTTTCCTATTCTCACTTGATTTTTATAGGTTTTTTCATTTGTGAACTTTCCATAGACAATGAAAAAATCGGGGAGAATTTTATATGATGTGTTTTCAATGAGGAAAATACCCTTGAGTTTCAAGTAGTGGTTAAAACTCGGAGAAAAAGGAAATCCTCATCACACGATACAAGAAATTTTTTTATCCAAAAATATAAATAGAGCTTGTTAAATTTATAAGTTCCATAATTATCTTATGGAGTTTTCATTTGAATTCTATTTTTATAAGAGAATTGGTAAACAATAAAGTAAATTTTGTTGTAAGAAATTCATCCAAGAACCCTACACATTGTTTCTCCTCTAAGGAGCACATGAAAATTTAGTATAATTCTCTTCAAGATCTCTTTGTCTCTGAGGTATCTCCCTCACCCCCTCTCTCTACCTATATCTCACTTTATCTCTCCCACCTTACCTATGCCTTTCTCTCCCCTTCATTATGTACTTCTTGTGTGTGTGAAAAGTGGAATAAGGATCTGTATCTACAAGACACAACACTTCAATTAAGTCATTACATGTATGGTTAGTAATCAATAATCAAAAAATAATAAACCATAACAAAGCGACTAATTGCCTTCTAAAATATGCGAGTATAAGATTGCTCTCATATTTTTATAAGCAATACCAGTGACTAGACTACACCAAGACGAAGGATTTAATCTATATGAGCATGATATTAAGCTAAATAGATGCAAGATGGATGAATAATTCAAGAAATAACGAATTCAAGCAATATGGATTCAAATAATAATGGATGTAAATAATCTAAAAAGCACAATGTATTCAAGGACTCCAGAGCAAAAATCAATGTAATAATAAACTCCAAGCGTGTTCTCAAAAATCTCTGGGGTGAATTGGAATGAGAGTTGAAGGTTGAATTTATAGAGAATTACAAGAGAGATGATAAAAAAGCTCAATTTAGGATTAATTGGAAATAATTGAGAAATCAGGTTCAGTTAACCTTGAGATAGATTCCAATTATAGTTTAATTGAAATGCATTCAGATAGGAAGTTAAAGTTGCATTGAAAATAATATTAATTAATTCCATGCATTTGTAAAAAAAATAGACAATTCTTTTATTTATTCAAGAAAAGAGTCTTTTTCTTTTTCTGAAAAACTTTGAGTTCCAATTTTAGAGAATAATCAATAATTCAATTTAATTACTTTTCTGATTTCAAGTTCTAAATTTAGAAAAAGAAATAATATCTCAAGTTTTATTTCTCTCTCAATTCACTTCTTTTTTGTTTATTTTCAATTCAACTCTTGCTTTGTAATTAATTCCTCTTTTTTAATAAATTAATTCTTTTTGCATGATTAAATGGCAAATTTATTAATTAATTAAATATGCAAGGATATTTAATAAATTAAAATAGGATAATTGATCAAAATGATATTCTTGGAATGATTCAATTAATTAAATAAATATTTAATTAATATTGAGTAATTGATTTGCCATGTGATATTTGATGATTGAAGAATTAATAATGTGCTCAAGATTGATTTAATTGCCTTTGGTTAGGACCTTGGTGATGTTGTCGAGATTAGGGGCCCATGGTTTAGATGACCAATTTTAGGGTATTACATTTGCCCCTCTTTGAATTAATGTGCGAGCAGCGCATTGGTTCAAAGAATAGTTGATGTCTAGGAGATACCAATTCCGAACTTGATTGATCACAAACTAGATGAAAAGCAAGGTGTTTAGCTTGATTCAAAGTGATATAGTTGAATGAAGTCTAATTAAAGCGATGCTAATCCTGAACTTGATTGAACTGAGGAATGATAGAGAACAAAGATACCAAACTCGAACTTGATTGATCAGGAAGTGGATCTTACTGATCTAGACACAACGAGCAAAGATAAAAATCGATCTTGAACTTGATTGATCAAGATATGATGAGCGAAAAAGAAACTGTTCAGCTTGATTTGATGCGATGAAACCGAACACCTGCTTAGATTTAGTGTGTGATCAAAGATACTCTTTAAACTTTTGATTAAGTTTAAATGAATAATCAGCTTGATGAAAAGCGATGAAACTGATTAACGTTATGAGATTGATTCAGATGAAGACAAATATCAGCTTGATTTGAAGTGATGAAATTGATATGCCCCTACCAATTGATTTGATTTAGATGATCGAGAGATCTCAACTTGATGTGAAACGATGAAGCTGAGATACCCCTTAGCAATAAGGATTTGTTTGATTTTATTTAGTTAAAAATATTTTTGCTCGACTTTTGATGAAGATTTAAGAATTTTCTCGACATTGAAGATGTGAGGTCGTAAGGTCACGAGTATGCCCCCTCGAGAGTGAAATCGAAAGATAGCGAGGGTACATGATTATAAGCAATTTTTGGTGATGATAATGATTTGAGCACAAATGATTCAGAGGAATATTTGAAAACCTAGCATTGATTGATAAGAAATTGAGCACAAAGTTGATATGTAGAATGAAAATTGAATTGAGATTCAACATTGATTCATGAGAAATTGAGCGCATTTGGAAGAAAGAATGATCATCCGATGAAAAAGCGCTAAGTGGTCCAAATTTTGTGAAATTGACTAGCAAAATGATCTCGAATTTTGATTTCAATCCCGAAAATGGAATTATAATGGGCAAATTAGCTAAGGGTACAATTTTCTTGTCCATCGGAGCAAGTTGAAAAATTAGGGTTTTGGCTATATATGGGGTGAAAGTGTTATTTTCAATTCATTTTGACCTCCCAAGTTTGAAAATTCAAAAAGCCTTCTGCGAAGAAAATGGTGGTCCCTACTCGTGAGCATCGATTCGAGCGCCAGAGATGACATAATCGACCTCAACACTATGAGCCAACCGTAAGTAGTCAATCTTAAGCCTCTTTATGTTCTCTTAATTTTCAATTTTTGTGTTCATTTTTCAAGTTTTAGCACGTTTTAAGTCAGGTTTTCTCATTTTGTTGTGTGAGATAGGATCCTATCTCATACGACAAACTGCTAAATTTTGTTTTGTCATTGAGGCCATTAGTTTTGTCATTCCAGGCCCACCCTTATGTCGTACGACAACTTTCATAAGACCATTTGGTCGTCCTAAGTCTAATCTTTTGTCGTATGGGAATCTTTTGTCGCATGGGACCTAATTCTGACTCATATGAGTTGCTGCCCTTCTGTGTTTTGTTTTACAGGAAATAATGAGCATTTTTTAATGTCTAAACCTAAAATTTTGATTTTGCAATGGACGTAGTTGGATTTGCGTGATGTTTTATTTCTCTTCTAGGCTTTTTTGGAATATTTTTTTATGCTTTGTTGTTTAATTTTTTTGCAGGTTTGATTACCTCAAGTGCTCTTCAGATGTGTATATCCACCCATGATGGATTTAGTGTGGCAGTTGTCAGATGTTGAGTAGGCACATATTGATTTGTGTGGTTTCACCCACCTTCTTGGTTTACCAGACATTCATGTTAATCACAGAATGCTCACATCATTGGTTGAGTGTTTCCATTCAGAGCATAACCCATTTCATTTACCAGTTGGGGAGATGACCATTAGTCCCGAGGATGTATATAGGATCCTTTGTATCCCTTTGGCTGGGGATAAGGTGGATTATGATGCAGCATTGTTACCTGGATTACAAGCAGTCAGGTATGTCTTCAAGGATCCTGATATTTTGACACGTTCTATTAGTTGGGACATCATGATGAGTAGGTATAGTGAGGAGTTTCCTCTGGCTTGTGTCCTAGCAAGGTTTATCGGCTGCTTTCTGATGTCGGATAGGAGACAACAGGGATTCCAGTGTGGTTGGGGCAGGATGCTAGAGAGATTGATGGAGACCCCATAGAGGCTTGGCTGGGGTTCATGCATATTAGCCCACATGTATTAGGAGATGCATGAGATAGTGTACAGGGAAGGCAAGAGCATGGCCGCTGGTGTGTTGATCTTACAGGTTTGGGCTTGGGAGCACCTCACAGTTTGTCGACCGATTGTAGATGATAGTAGAGAGCCTGGGCAGCTGATTATTTATAGGTATGTTGGTTATATTACGTAGCCTCATTTGGGCAAGACCAATTTTTGGCGACAGCAGTTGGATGATCTGATAGCTGTTGTATGGAGACCTAACAAGGGCCTAGAACAATGGGATGATTGGCAGCTGGTACATTGAGATATTTTTGTTATGCGCCCACTTATCGATAGATCACAAACTATAGTGGAGCGATTTGTAGTTTCGCGAGTGATGAGGCAATATGGCAGGCCTCAGGGGATCTCGTAGGATTACATAACATATGCAAGATATGTTGATGAGGAGAGGCGGGGATGGTCACCGAGGTTATCCTATGCCTTAAGTATGCAGGAGCTAATTGGTTTACAACAACTTCGATGGGACTATATGGATGATATTGTGGATGCAAGGGTATTGCCCTACTATAGGGATTGGTTCTAGCAACATCCATTCCCTAGGTTGACAGAGCAGGCTCCTCGCATAGAGGAGGTTGAGGATGATGCCCCCACACCAGGATAGGGACAAGGCCAAGGACAGAGACAGGGACGAGGACAAAGAGATGAGGCTCATAGGCAGACAGGTGGCAATCCTGGTGCTAGTAGTAGTAGGGTTCCAACTGGTCAGCAGAGGGGTGAGGGCAAATCCCTTGGGAGTATAGGTGTGAGGTTGGGCGGAGCTGAGGAGGAGCGAGTAGCTCCAAGACAGGTTCGACAGCAGTGGGAGGAGCAGGGTGGATCTGGAGGTGGAGATGGGGGTGGAGAGCCTGCGAGAGAGCAAGGGACTAATGCTGGACGGTCGATGAGAGCATGTCTTGCGGAGCTGCAGTCATAGTTGACAGTGGCTCATACTCAGCTGGCGAAGCGAGACCGATAGCTAGCAAAGCTTAGGGTTGAGCACGATCACCAGGTTGCAAAGATGAGAGTAGAGAGGAGGGCCAAGACAGATGCTTTGTGGCGGGAGGTCCTTCACTAAACGAGTAGGGCGGCATACTATGTTGCAGCTTACAACGTAGTAGTTCCAGTTGCGCAACAGGTTGTCCCCTACTCACAGTACATGGCATGGTCGGAGGGAGCTTGAACACCTCGTTAGGATCCCAGTCAATAGGCTCCGCCTCCTCTACCAGGCAATGAGGGAGAGGCTGAGAGCTAGATGTACATTTTGTAGCTCTGATATATTTTTTGTAGACACACCCATTTTTTGTGTAGCCATATGATTCTTGCTCTGGTGGGAGTTTGTGTATGTCATTTGACATCATTTTGTACTCTGAGACTTTATACGATATATATATATATATATATATATATATATATATATATATATATATATATATATATATATATATATATATATATATATATATATATATATATATACGAGATCCGTTTTGACTTCATCGTACTTGTGTTGATTTGTTTATGAGATGCTTTTTATATGCTTTATTCTATATGTATGCATTTCTTTCAGTATGGATGTATGTAATGCAAATTGATTATGGATGTCTTTTTTCTTTTTCTTTTCATATGCAAATAAATGAATGAGAATGAGTAATGAGTAATGCAAATTTTTATTTTTCTATGCAATAAGATGAATGTAAATGATTAATATGAAATGTATGAATCTATATAAGATGTCTATGTATGCAGCTAACATCTCCAAACACAAGTACTCGATCGGAGAAAAAATGATGAAAAATAGACCACTTAGCATAAGAAATGATGATGCTTTTAGCTCTCATTCAGAAGATAAAGAGATCATTATTATCACACTGAAATCACTCTAAATTCACAAAATATAGAATGAAATGCAAAATGACATGCAACCTAAACCTAGTCACTAGATTTAAAATGCTTAAGATTCATCACCGAGCATAACGAACATAACATGCAGATTAAAGTTCCTTTCTTTTTCAATGTGCAATTTTTAATTATCTTGTCCACAATGACCCTTTTTTCGTTCATATCCTTGGACAGATTTCGCAAGGACCCGAATTGCATCATAAAGAAAATCCCTCAAAACAAACAAAGAAATGATGTGGACCTCCCTATAGCATTCAAATAAGCAGAGTCGAGGTATGTGAGGCAATTTCACCTTGATGTGAAGGCTCTTATCACAGACACTCAACTAATTTAAATATTTCTAGATCATTGAGATCATTCCTACAAGCAGAAAACAAAGAAATATTATGCCCCCAATCCTTGCTCCTCTTAGTCAAGATAGACTTCCTCGAGTTACTCAAAGGGATAATAATCGAAAACCAATATAAAAGACAACATACAAAGAAAATTTTCATGCATAGCTCAAACAGTTTAGTGATTGTTTTCCATTATGTTGTTTTGCTTGTTAACTCAGTGATAAAATCTTTAGTAGTCAAGAGACAAGTGACTGACTCGGAGTGGACGACCAGGTTTCACTGATGGAAAGATGACTTGGTTGATACTGCTTAGGACATGTAATGTGCTCTATCAATTAACCTAAGACTAGGACATTGATCAGTTTCAATTCATGAGGGTTTCAACGAACCAGGATGTCACAAAAGTGACCATAAAAATTTAAAATATGTACAAGTGAAAGCAAAGATGCAGGAAAGTAAGAATGCAGACGTTGCGTTGATGGATGGAGCGCTTAAGTACAAGAGGCGTCTGTTTGCTAGGTTTTCACCTGCTTGGCAGAGATTCATTTTTTTTTACCAAGGTGTCTGTTTACCAGATTTTCACCAGGGCATTTTCTCTCTTTATATATTTTTTTTCTTTTGTGATTTTTTTGATTTTTTTCAAGACTTTTTCAACTGTACATGTTGTTGGTGCAAAGAATGCTAAGTGAAGAATTTCTTCAATTGGATGGTGTTAATCAATTCACGGAGTTGTTCTCCTTCCAAGTTTGAGATTTGATAGGCACTAGAGTCAAATACTGCAGTAACAATGTAGGGACCCAACCAGTTGAGTTCAAACTTCCCTTTATTGTCTCGAAACTGCTGATTTTTAGGATTTTCTCTCAGAACTAGGTCACCAACCTGAAATTCTCTTTGTCTAACTTTATTGTTATATCCTCTAGACATTCTCTTTTGATACACTCTGAGATGATCAAATGCCACTTGTTGACACTCATCTAGCAATTTGAGTTCTTGCAATCTAGATATTCTATGATCTTCATCAGTGACAAGACCTTGCAAAGAAACTCTTAGAGATGGTATTTCTACTTCAATAAGTAATACTGCTTTAGACCCATACATCAAAGAGAAAGGTGTAACCCTAGTAGGTGTTCTGATACTTGTTCAGTAAGCCCATAATGTAGGATTGAGCTGTAGATGCCAATCCTTCTCGAATTTGTTCAATGTTTTGTGCAAGATAGTCAATAGGTTTTTGTTAGATGTCTCGGCTTGTCCATTACCTTGAGGGTAATATACTGATGACCAATGTTGTTTTATTTTGAATTTCTCACAGAGCTCATCTAGGTCTTTATTCTTGAACTATCCTCCATTATCAGTCACGATGGATGAAGGTATCCCATACCTGTAGATGATATAGTTTAAGATGAACAAGGCAACTTGTTTACTAGTTGCTTTGATGAGCGGAACCACTTCTACCCAGTTGGTGAAATACTTAGTGGCAATTAAGATAAATTTATGTTTGTTAGATGAAGTAGGATATATCTGACCAATGAGATCAAAGGCCCATTGTTGAAAAGGCCAATGTGTAGTGAAGGGTATAAGATCCCTTGCTGGAGCATGTATGAGATTTCCATGTAGCTGACATTTCTCACAAGTCTTAACAAATATAATAACATCTTTCTCCATATCTGGTCAGTAGTAGCCAGCCCGTAATAGTTTCCGAGCTAAAGTAAGACCATTCGAATGAGATCCACAAATACCTTCATGAACTTCTGATAATGCATGTTTAGATTGTTTAGTTCCTAGACACCTAAGCAATGTACCATCCAAACCTCATCTAAATAAATCGTTAGCAATGATAACATATTGCAAAGCATTTTGGGTTAAGTTCCTTTTCTCATTACTGATCAGATTTTCAAGTATAACTTGGTCTTGTAGGTAAGAGTAGATGTGGTTATATTTCTTGGTTATTCATCTAAGAGCAAGGCATATAGATGTTTTAACAAGAGATTGTAGAAGATTGATGAACAATTTAGAGGAACTTCAAGGTATATAGACTCTAAACTGGAAACAGAGATACTGACAAATGAACCTACATTGAATCCACCGGTACAGAATGGAGATCTAGTTACACCGGTATCATCTGAAAATTCCACTGTAATTGAGGAACAACAACAAACAAAGACACCTCGGTATGTAAGACTGAATCACTCTGAAGATCAGATAATTGGAAACAAGTATAAAGAAGTTATGATAAGAGGAAGACTAGCAAATGAAGAGGTATGTCTTATTTCTCAAATTGAACCATCATCAGTTAATGAGGCGTGTGAAGATAAACACTGGATTAAAGCTATGGAAGAAGAATTAGAGCAAATTGAGAAGAATAACACATGGACATTAGTTCCTTGGCCTAAAGACAAAAATGTGATTGGAACAAAATGGGTATTTAGAAACAAACTTAATGAAGATGGTAAGGTAATTAGAAATAAAGAAAGACTAGTGTGTAAGGGATATTCTTAGAAAGAAGGAATTGATTATAACGAAACCTTTGCACTGGTAGCTAGAATTGAGGCAGTCAGATTATTCTTGGCTTTTGCAGCACACAAGAACTACAAAGTATATCAAATGGATATTAAATGTGCATTTCGGAACAAAGATCTTGAAGAAGAAGTTTACTTTGAACAACCTGATGGATTTTCTTTGACAGCTAACAAATATATGGTTTGCAGGTTAAGAAAAGCTTTGTATGGGTTGAAGAAAGCTCCAAGAGCTTGGTATGCAAGATTGGATAAGTATCTTTTGAAGATTGGTTTTTCTAAAGGTAATGCTGACAACAACTTATACTATAAAGTGACTAATGATGACATCTTGGTTATAGAAGTTTTTTTTGATGATATAATCTTTGGAGGAGAAGATGGACTATGTAAAGACTTTTCTATTGAAATGCAACAAGAATTTGAAATGCCTATGATTGGAGAGATAAAATTCTTTTTAGGATTGCATATTTCACAGACTAATAAAGGTATATTCTTGAGTCAATCCAAGTACCTAAAGGAGTTACTAAAGAAATTTGGGATGGAGAACTCTAAACCGATAAGCACACCTATGACTACAAATGACAAATTATCACTAAGGGATGAATCTACACCTGTTAATCCGACTAGGTACAAATCTATGATAAGAGGTCTATTGTATTTGACACAAAAAAGACCTGATATTATGAATGCAGTATTTATTGTTTCAAGATTTCAGAGTAATCCTAAAGAAAATCATGAATCAACAGTAAAAAGGATTTTCCGGTACTTACAAGGCACTACAAATCTCAGCTTATGGTATCCTAGAGATGAAAACTTTGAATTATGTGCATACACAGATGCAAATTGGGCAGGAGATGTAGATGATAGAAAAAGCATCACCGATGGAGCATTTTTTCTTGGCAGCAAATTAATTTCTTGGTTGAGAAAGAAACAAAGTTGTACATCTTTATCAACAGCAGAATCAGAATATGTTGCAGCAACAACTAACTATACATAGGTATTATGGCTTAAGAAAATGTTAAAGGACATAAAGGTAAAATGCAAGGAACCTATAACTATCTATTGTGATAACACTACAACAATTGATATATCTAAGAATCTGGTATTACATTCTAAAACTAAACATGTTTCTATCAAACTAAATTTTCTGAAAGAGAATGTTAAACAAAAGAAGTAAAACTGGTTTATGTGAATACTAAAGAGCAGATTGTAGATATGTTCACTAAACCTCTACCTAAGGAGACCTTTGAATATCTTAGAGATCATCCTGGGGTCATACCCCCACCGGTAGATACTTAGACAGTTGATGTTTGTCATCAACCAACAGAATTAACAGAGAAATATTTTACTCTGGCTTTGATGAGAAAGCTACTTCTCAGGGGGAGTAGTTGGTATACTGAATTGGTTGGTATTTTGTATTTGAATCTAGTTTTGTATTGGCTTTGGCATTTGATGTCAAAGGAGGAGAGATATCTATGAAAAAACACATTATCTTTTGGGGAGAGATTATTCATTTGGGAGAAAGATTAATACTTTGAGATGATAGATTACTCTCTGTATCTATATTTTGATTTCTGGTTATGATCTTTGTTTTTGGGAGATTGTTGGTTTTTGATATTTGGCATTTCTGTTTTGGCACTTTGATGTTTTTTCCATCTTGTGTTGCCATCAATGCCAAAGGGGGAGATTGTTGGTATTTTGGTATGGTTTTGTCATTGATGTCAACACCTACTATCACTTATCAACTCTGACACTTTGAAGAATTGGCAATGTTTACTTGCAAGCAAGTGACTTATGCACAGTCACCGGTATTTGGTACATCGGCAGGATATGATGTTCACCGACACTTGGAATGATATGGAAAACACCTGGTTATGTTGAAGACATCGTTTGGACACTTTGTCTTGGAGATTTGTTCATTGGCATATTTGTGTTTGCATATTTGCTGTTACCGGCAAATAGGTCGAGGATAAGCACCGATAGGCTTATCTATTCCAGATCAACACGACATGCTTTGGAGATGTTTTATTATTGTTGTAAATACATCAAGCCGACATGTTGAATCGGTTATTGCATCTAATATTGTTTTATTTGTAAATTGATTTTATTGTAATATCCTTTAGATCTGACCTACTAAAATTGGTCTTAGGTTATGATATAAATGTAAGATCTTATTTGTAAGATCAAGTGTGTGAAATGCAAAGGAAGAAATAATTTGGTATATGCGAGAATAAGAAGAGCTTTACATGCAGACATCATTTGAAGGTGAAGCAAGGTTTTTGTGAAGACAATCATAACTACACCGTTACTAAATCCAGCATAGTAAGATGCTATTTTGAGCAGTACATCCTTATTGGATTTAACCATCCAATTGTAGTTAGTGTGACTCCTATTTGTGTTTGAGCAGTGAGCTCTAGGCACTTGGCCTTTCTGCATGTGCAGACTCTATTTGTATACACATACTATCTGCAATAGTATCATCTGATTGTGGGTAAGGTTTCCCACTGTGGTTTTTCCCCTTACAGGGTTTCCACGTACAAATATTGGTGCTATGTGTTGTGGATGTCATTGTCTTTCTATTTCATGCATTAATCTTTACCGGTACTGTAATTAATTGATAAAACTGTCTACCGACATAAAAGTTCTGTTTACTGATATTAAGCATTAAGGTTGGTTAAATTGTTTTTGGTTTGAATTTACTTGAAAACTGATTCACCCGCCCCCCTCTCAGTTGTCTCCGGACCTAACATGTAACTTAGGTATAGATGCCAAGGTGGCCATAGCATCTGCTGCTTTGTTTGCGGATCTGGGAATCTGCTGGAATGATACAAAAGTAGAATACTTCTTAAGATCATCAACCATTCTCTTATAAGGCATCCGTTTCTCATCTTGAGTCCGATATGTATCATTGATTTGATTTATGATCAACTGAGAATCTCTATAGATGTGTAATTCTACAACCTTCCATTCAATAGCTAGCTTTATCCCATTTACCAAAGCTTCATATTCTGTAATTTTGTTTGTGCAAGGGAACAAAATCTTATAAGACTTGGGGATCGAGTACTTCTGAGGAGTAATAAACAATATTCTAGCACCTAAACCATTTTGAGTAAAAGACCCATCAAAGAACATCTTCCAGGGTTGTTGAGTAAGGTGCATTATTGATTCATCTGGAATTTCTATATGAAGTGGTTGAGTATCTTCAAGCGGAGCTTCAGCAAGTTGATCCACAATCACCTATCCTTTTATAGCTTTACGTTCCACATACTCAATGTCAAACTCTGTAAGGATCATGACCCATTTTGCCAATCTTCCTGTAAGTGTTGCTTTGTTAAGAAGATATTTAAGTGGATCAATTTTAGCCACCAACTTGACTGAATGTGCTAACATATAGTGTCTCAGTTTTTGTGATGCAAAGACTAATGCTAAGCATGCTTTTTTTATTATAGTGTAGTTCATTTCATAAGACACCAATGTTGTGTTGATGTAATAGATAGCTCATTCCTTTTTATTGTCATCCTGTTGTGTCAGAAGTGCCCCCAATGATGATTAAGTTGTTGATATGTATAAGATCAATGGTTTACCCTAAATAGGTGGCATCAATATCGGTGGATTTGATAGGTACTCTTTGATTTGCTGAAGATGTTGCTCACATTCCTTATCCCAGTTGTATATTACTCCTTTCCTCAATACTTTTGTGAAAAGATGAGCTTTGTCTGCTAGCTAAGAAATGAATCATCTGATGGATTGGAGACCTCCCTATAGACTTCTCATTTGACTGTTGTTCTTCAGAGGTGGCATTTCCATTATAGCTTGGAATTTCTCAGGATCGACCTCAATTCCCTTCTTTGAAATGATGTACCCAAGTATTTTACTAGATGTTACTCTGAATGCACACTTCTTTAGATTTAACCAGAGTTTGAACTTTTCCATTCTGTCTAGTATAGGACCTAGCTCTTGAATATGTGTTGATCTCTTCATAGTCTTCACTAAGGTGTCATCAACATAATCTTCCATATTCTTATGCATCATGTCATGAAAGATAGTTGTAACTGCTCTCTGATAGGTCGCCCCTACGCTCTTTAGCTCAAATGGCATAACATTCCAACAAAAGGTTCCCGATGCATAGGTGAAAGCTATTTTTTCTTGATCTCCAGGAGCTATTTTGATTTGATTATATCTAGAGAATCGATCCATTAGTGAGTACATCTCATACCCAGCAGTCATGTCGACTATCATATCATTGTTTGGTAATGGAAAGTCCTCCTTCGGACAAGCTTTATTGAGATCTCTGAAGTTTGTGCATACTTTGATAGATTTATCTGCCTTTGATTAGGTACTATGTTTGAAATCCATTCGACATAATCTATAGCTCTAATGAATCTAACTTTTAGTAGTTTCTCCAGCTCAGCTTTGACTAACAATGCCACATGCAGGTGCATCTTACGGAGTTTTTTCTTGACTGGTTTAACTCCTGGTGTGATAGAGAGATGGTGCATGATGAGATCAGGATCCAGGCCTCACATATCAGAGTATGTCCATGCAAAGTTAGTTTTCTTTTCTGAGAATAGATGAGTGAAATCCTTCAATTCTTCTGCTGATAGTGATTGAGCTACATGAATGATGTGTGGTGTCTCTTGATTCCCAATGTTCACTGGCTGAGTTGGCTCGATCAATATGGAAGACCTTTCCTGGAAATGACTTGGTAGTACATCAAGTATCTCACCTTTAGGTGCCTCAAAGAGGTTTTTACCCTTAGGTATGTCCTTTATTTTCTCTTTTTTAGATTCTGATACCGCCACAATGTGGTTTTCGCCATCAGATCTTTTATTTTTATTTTTATTGTTTTTGCGACTAAGATACTTGATATTCGCTTCAGTCATGTTTTCACTTTGTTCACTGGTGGAAGAGTCCATAGGTTCAACTGCATTGAGATAATAGGCTAACGTATAGTCATTGGCAAAAGTAGGTATATTCATGGGCTAGTTCTGTAAAGTACAGTCAATTAGTTCTGGATGTAGTAAGGATAAATGTTGGACAAGTTTGAGAGCGTTCATGGTATTGTCATCACAACTGCAGATTGAGAAGTTGAGTTCCAGAAGGATACCTTGCGTAAGTGTCTCGAGACCAAGAAGAGTAAGAACATGATTATTAAAGTTCACGTTAATATTTAGTTGATCTAATCCAATAGACATACTTGTAACGTCGTTCCCTACGTCAGACTGAACTTTATATCATGGTTTGACAGCGATAAGATCAGTAGACAGATTTTCATTGTTTGCATCAGGTCATTCAGAATTTGATGCTGAGTAGGTATTGTCCTAAATAGGATTGTTGTCAGAGTCATCAGATGATATTTACGAGTCTTCTTCAAGTGATTTAGTGAGTGTATGTATGGTATCAACACCAATATCTTTAATGTTGCAAGTTCCTTCAAGATTTGTCTCATTTATCATTTGTATTTGACATACCTGTTGACATGATCTTACTGTTTCTGTGATTTGCTGTCATCTACTCCATTCAACTTCTTCTGGACTGATAATTGGTTCTTGTTCTATAGCTTCCAACTCTTCTTGCATAGTGCTATACCTAATTTATTCTGTTTTAGTATAGGGACACATAGATGCGATTTTTTTTGGTACTCTTCCTTCCTTCAGTCCTTGTTCATAGTTCGCTTGTCTCTTTTGTCTGATTTCCTGAATTTCCTTCTCTAGTTTTAGGTGCATCCACTCTTGAGTATCATCCATGATGGTAGTAGACTCTTCTGGCATTTCTGTAGTGGATGTGTCTGAGAGGTGATCTGAACTCCATTCATACTCATTTGAGTCAGTCTCAAAATATTCTACCCATTGTCTACCAGTGTATGTGACTAGAATTTTTAGCGAGGTAAACATTTCTCTGAACCTTTCTACTTCTTCTTTCATATCATCCGGGATTTCTATTTCTTGGAGCATTGTAGCTGATACCATTGGAACTTGATTACTGACTATTTCTTCTCTCTTTATTGCCAGTTCTTCTCGTTCTATTTCATAGCTATCTTGAACTTGTTGAGTGTTTACTCTCTGTAATGTTAAAGGTTGTGTCCTTTTCTTCCATTTAGTCTTAGAAGCATGTTTTTGATCTGATGTTTTTCCTGTAATGTATCCCAGTCCAGCTTTATCATTTGTGGATTTTGTTTGTAGCTGAATCAGTTCAATGATACCCTCTTGATATTTGCCCAGAGGACCAGTACCTGAATATCCCATGCACTGAATCATTTTGTAACCAGGACCATATTGGGTTGGAGAAACCTCACAGTTTCGTACTTCCTCATTTTGACTATCTTCCTTAAAAAGCCAATTAAGAACTGCATCTTCTTCTATTTCATTTGCCAAAGAGGTAGAAGACTATACAAAGAGACCATCATATATGATATTTAGAGTTGAAGTATGTGTTCTCATAGCCTCTGATGGTTTTCCCAACTGTTTTGGTGATGGAGGGAGAGAAACTAATGAAAGTATCGGTTCTATCTTGTAGCCATCCATGCTAGTATTTGTAATCTTCAATTTCTTTTCTAATTATTTCATCAAAGCTCCCAGATTTTCATTTGTAGAGGCTGCCCTATTATGAGGCACAAAAGTATCTGCACCTTTTGTCAATACATTACATATGACATTTGTATCAACAAGAATACTGACTTCAACTCCGTTATAGGGGAATTTTAAGCATTGATGGTATGTTGATGGAACTGCCTTCATCTCATGAATCCACGACCTACCCAGTAAGATATTGTATGACAAAGGAAGATCAAGTACCTGAAAAAAGACATCTCTTTCTATAGGTCCCACTCTGATTGGTAATGATACCAGACCTTTAGAGGTCCTTTCTTCTTCATCATAGGCTTTAATTGTTATTTTATTGGTAAGATCAATGACATTTTCAAAGAATCCTAGTTGTGTAAGCAGATTGTAAGTACAAATATTCAACCTCGTGCCTCCATCTATCAAAACACATTTGACTCTATGTTTATGGATCATGGCTTGAATATGCAATGGCTGGTTATGTGGATGATTTAGCGGGTTGTCATCTTCTTCAGAGAAGGTCAGATAGTGAGGTGAGGTTAGATGACCCACCATAGACTGAAACCGATCAATGTCTAAATCCTTTGGAACATTAGTGGTAAGCAATGCTTTGTCCAGGATCTCTTTGTGAGTAGCAGAGATTTTTAGTAATTCAAATATTGAGATTTGAGCATTTATCCTTTTCAATTGTTCAACAACGCTATATCCAGAGGTTGATGTTGAAGTTAACCTTTTAAATTTATCCAAGGTTGATTCTTTTTGCTTGTTTGATGGGGCTGTTGGGTTTAATTTTGCTTGAGCCAGGTCAGAAGAACTAGCTCCTTGGAGAATGACTTTCTTTTGAGATCGAGTCAAAACTCTTGCATATCGTGATTCATTTGGTTTATCTTGGACTATAATCACATTGCAATATTCCAATTGGGAGGGCTCAATCATATTGATAACATTGTCATGGCTGGTATAAGTATAATTTACCTTGGCACCTCCTTTGGTCTTTGAGGAATCGCCTTGTTCATAAACAGGCAAAGGGTCCTTAAATTCTTTATGATCAACATTGGTCGGGTGATTCCCAACAACAATTTTACCAATGTCTATGAGATCTTGAATCTCATGTTTTAGCTTCATGCAATTGTTTATATTATGACCTTTATTCCGATGGAAGTCACAGTATTCATTTTCTCTCCACCATCTTGGTTTGACTTCTGGATCATATAGTCTGGAGTTATCTGGTAGCGTTATCAGGTTGTTTGCCAATAGAGTCTTGAAAGTGGATTCATATGATTCTTCAAGAGGAGTGAAATCATGCTTAGGTTAAGAAAGCCAAGGTTTCTCTTTGGACCACTCTTTTGTTTTCTCTGAAGGATTTTCTGTTGTAGCTTCAGCAGCTTTGAGTGCTTGTGTACCACTAGCCAAGTTGAATATCGTGGGCTTTGAGTTGGTTTTAATAGTGTCTACTACTCTGTCATTAACAACATTCTTGTTGTTGTCTTTGCCAAATTTCCAATACTTGTTCTTCTCTTTAGAGTTAGATCCTGGTTGTGTTTCCTTCCAAGGTGAGATATCCCCCTTTTTTATGAGCACATCTTCCATTTTGAATGGCATTATCTACCATTTTGTTAAATGATGGGTGTACTTGCATTTGTATGCTATATTTCAGTTTGGGGACCAAGTTATTGACAAATATATCCATTTTCTCAGAGTCTGGGATAGGTCGTGGATACCTAGAGAACATCTTTCTCCAGCGTTGGAGGAAAATGAGAAAAGGTTCCCCTATTTTTTGTTTAGTATTGCAAAGATCGATCATAGTCACAGGATGTCGAATGTTGTATGAGTATTGTTGTAAAAATAGTTGGATTAGTTCTTCAAACGTTTTTATTCCTTTAGGTAGACTTGAGAACCATTCCATGGCTTGTCCTCCCAAACTCTTCGGGAAAAGGCGCATGAGATACGTTTGATCATGCATGAACTCCACACAGGCGGCACAAAACTCTCTAACATGATATTGAGGATCTGAGGTACCATCATATTTGTCAAATTTGGGGATCTCAACTCGTGAAGGAAATGGAGACATGTATAGACTTTTGTCAAATAGAAATGGGCATATTGTCTCCAGAGAATATTGTTTTGGGGACATCCTTATTCTTCAATTCTGTGATCTTAGTCTGTAAGGCTTGTAATCGTCTGTGTACTGCGAGTATAGGTGACTCTTCCTTTTTAGCGACAAGTGTTTGAACATCATATCCAGTAGGAAGTTTGGCACCTTGTTTTGCTAGCTTTAGGAAATAGTCTTCCTTGTCTCGAGCCAGGATAGCTTTCATCATTTTTCTATAGTCTTTGTCCTTTTGACAGTCACGGATATCCTTTTCTAAAGGTTCAGCACCTCCTTCATCTTCACTTGATGAGGAATTATTATCAATTTCGTGAATACTGATGTTGTCTTTGTTCTTGTCATTGTGTTACGTCTCATATATAGTGGGAGATTCAAGTTCATCAAAAATTGGTCTGCTTGATGACGAAGGTATGTTAGTGAGTGGATCCTCCACGTAAAATGGGTTATCTTGATATGAGAAGGGTTGTCCTTTGCCTTTGGCTTCTTTCTTACGAGAACTCCTGGTTTGAATAGGCATTTTTATGGATTAGTGTGACCTAGAGCTATTTGTGATGCAGAGGTCAAGATCAATTTTAGAGCTAGTTGTTCGGTTAATGTATTGTTTGAGAGAAACAACTGAGATTTAGTTTGGTTTTAGGAAAGATCTATCCTGTATAAGACATTTATCTAAGTTGATTCGAGAGTAGTGACTAAGATTTCGGTATGGTTTCAGGAACTATCTATCCTGTGTAAGACGTTTATCTAAGTGACTTAAGCTTGATAGGTAGTTGATTGAACTAGCTGAAAAGATGATCTACCAAATCGTGCAATACAAATGGTAGAGGTACACTGTCTTGATCTGTTTATGCTTAGGATGATGGTAACTAGTATTATGTTTGTTGTAGACTATTTTAGGCAAGTTTGATTGTTCTGTATTGACAAAATCAGGGATTCATACAACACGATTTACTGAGCAGGATGACAATTTAACAGCTTTAGGAAGACAACAGTTCTTTTCGTATGAGTTGCTACCTAGTACTGTACGACAAATGGGTATGTCCCGTACGACAAAATATTCAGTGCAGTTTTGTTTCGTACAACACATGATTTATGTTTAGATGACAAACTGCTGGGTTTCATATGACAAAGGATTGAGCTCGAACGACATATTATCAGACTCGTACAACACATGATACAATGCAGGACGATAAATGATCAGATTCATACGACTGTTCACATGACAGAGACTAAAATTCTAAGTTTTTCGATAGTTGAGTATGACAACTGAGTGACAAATTTTGAGATGGACTAATTTTTTACTAGGATAGGCCAATTTTGGACAAAATTTTGACTTAGGATAGACTAGTTCTGACACGGACAGAGTTTTTGATCACTGAGTTGTTTCTTGTTTTCTCCAATTTTGGTATTCCAGTTTTAGTTTCAGGATGAAAACACATAAAACACGTAGTATGAATAGTAACTCTAATCACAACATGCAAGCCCTAAGGAATTTGGTGAGGAAAGAAAACCTTTGCTTGTAGACTCAAGTACACACCCAATAGCTAATTAGAATATGGCCACTAAGTCTCATGCAATGGATTCTCAATGCCGTATTATCTGACTCCAAACGTTAATGGGGGCACGAAATGACAAGTATCTTGGGAGAGTTACTATCTCTCTTGCACAAAGATTATCCCCCTTTCGGAGGTGAACTAGGTAGCTTATAATTTTCAATTAGATCTAGTAAGGGGTCCATTTGGTGCGTCGAGGTATAAAATCAATTAAGAGGTCTCCCAGCCTTGAAAACCAAGGTTTAATATACCCGAAGGTACTGAGGAGAGCTATTCCCGAGCACTGCCGTTGACTTGATTTTCATCAAATCACATTTATTTTATAGTGGGTTGGAGTACTTGGCATTTATCCATTCCCATTTCGGTCGTTCCCCTCACACTGGTCATAAGGCTTTAAGAGTTTTTAAGCTCCTCGAGAGGGCAGGCCTGCTAAAGATGTACAAATCTCAAACAAAGAAAAAGTTTCAAGGGTCTAGATTTCTCATTGTCTAGAAAAAGACAAGAGCATACTCTCCTACCTCTTAGAATCTTCTAAAAAAATGAAAGACAGATTTGTTCTTTAACCAAATAGCAATTTAGGTGCCTAAAAAAAATGAATTGAAAGAATACACGATATTTAGTTGATTCTCCTCAGGCAACCTACAAAGACAACGAATCAGTAGTCATATTGTCTTTGTGCGACAAACATATTCTTCGACAAGCGTTCTGCAAAAACTGATTAGGCTGTGAAAAATTCTAAGATAGACAGATAAACAACTAGGGTTAGTTGTCAGAATAATCAATTTGAACAGAAAACCAAAATCATGAAATTTGTTTTTTTTTTTGTCTTTTTAACCAGAAAAATATAGAGCCATACGATAGAGTTTACCAGATTGTATGATACAAGATTTCTTCTCGTACGATACAAAATTCCATTTCGTACGATACAAAATTCCTGTTTGTACGACACTTGTAGTTTTTCATTTCAACCTGTGAAAAATATCATATGAGATGACGTAGAGGCTATACGGATGAAATCCGAAAAGTCAAAAATCTGAAAAATAACAAAAATGAAAAGTCAGTTTTGGAGGCCGAAAAAATGTAGTCTTCTGCACCACGGTGGGCGCCAGAAATGTGTGTGTGAAAAGTGGAATAAGGATCTGTATCTGCAAGACACAACACTTCAATTAAGTCATTACATGTATGGTTAGTAATCAATAATCAAAAAATAATAAACCATAACAAAGCGACTAATTTCCTTCTAAAAGATGCGAGTATAAGATTGCTCTCAGATTTTTATAAGCAATACCAGCGACTAGACTACACCAAGATGAATGATTTAATCTAATTGAGCATGATATTAAGCTAAATGGATGCAAGATGGATGAATAATTCAAGCAATAATGAATTCAAGCAATATGGATTCAAGCAATAATGGATGCAAATAATCTAAAAAGCACAATGTATTCAATGACTCCAGAGCAAAAATCAGTGTAATAATAATCTCCAAGCGTGTTCTCAAAAATCTCTGGGGTGAATTGGAATGAGAGTTGAAGGTTGAATTTATAGAGAATTACAAGAGAGATGATGAAAAAGCTCAATTTAGGATTAATTGAAAATAATTGAGAAATCAGGTTCAGTTAACTTTGAGATAGATTCCAATTATAGTTTAATTGAAATGCATTTAGATTGGAAGTTCAAGTTGCATTGGAAATAATATTAATTAATTCCATGCATTTGTGAAAAAAATAGATAATTCTTTTATTTATTCAAGAAAAGAGTCTTTTCAATGCAACTAAACTTCTTTTTTTGAAAAGCTTTGAGTTCCAAGTTTAGAGAATAATCAATAATTCAATTTAATTGCTTTTCTGATTTCAAGTTCTAAATTTAGAAAAAGAAATAATATCTCAAGTTTGATTTCTCTCAATTCACTTCTTTTTTGTTTATTTTCAATTCAACTCTTGCTTTGTAATTAATTCCTCTTTTGTAATAAATTAATTCTTTTTGCATGATTAAATGGCAAATTTATTAATTAATTAAATATGCAAGGATATTTAATAAATTAAAATAGGATAATTGATCAAAATGATATTCTTGGAATGATTTAATTAATTAAATAAATATTTAATTAATATTGAGTAATTGATTTGCCATGTGATATTTGATGATTGAAGAATTAATAATGTTCTCAAGATTGATTTAATTGCCTTTGGTTAGGACCTTGGTGATGTTGTCGAGATTAGGGGCCCATGGTTTAGATGACCAATTTTAGGGTATTACACTTCTCTCCCAAGTCTTAGTCACCCTTTCTAGTTTGTATTGATTCTTATTTCTTTTTCACCTTCTCCTAGTCTCGACCTCCAACATTTATTTCACAGTTGATAAATGAGAAAGATGATCATATGGTATTGCAAGGCTCAAGTAGGCAGAAGTGGGAGGTCCAAAGTTAAATTAGGACAAACAATAAAGTGAATTTTGTTGCACAAAATTCATTCAAGAACCCTACACATTGTTTCTCCTCTCAGAAGCACATGAAAATATAGTCTACTACCCCACAAGCTCTCTCTATCTCTTAGGTCTCTCCCTTACATCCTCTCACTACCTAAATCTCACTCAATCCCTCCCACCTTACTTGTGCATCTCTCTGTCCCCTTTACTTTGTACTTCTCTCTTAGGTCTCAGTCACCCTTTTCGTTTGCATTGATTCTTATTTCTTTCTCACTCACCTTTTCCTAGTCTCAACCTCTAACATTTATTTCACGGTTCATAAATGAGAAATATGAACATATGGTGTTGCAAGGCTCAAGAAAGTTGGAGTGGTAGGTCCAAAGTTAAATTAAGACAAACAATAAAGTGAATTTTGTTGCAGGCAATTCATCCAAGAACCCTACACATTGTTTCTCCTCTTAGAAGCACATGACAATAGAGTCTACCACTCCTAGATCTCTCTCTATCTCTTATGTCTCTGCCTCACACCTTCTCTCTACCTATATATCACTCTATCCCTCAAAACTTATCTACACCTCTCTCTCCTTCACTCTTTACTTCTCTCTTAGGTATCGATTGATGAATACTAATAGGGGGGGGGGGGGTGAATTAGTATGCCAAAAATTAATGTACTTAAGCACTTTACTAGACTACCACTAAACCGGTAAAACAGTTTAGCAAACAAACCGGTTAGCACACATGCAAACCAAATAGAAAATAATGCATTCACCCACAGAAGCACAAACACCATAACATGAGAGATTTTGACGTGGAAACCCAAATGGGAAAAGCCACGGTGAGATGAAACTCACAAGTAACTATCTGCAGAATAGGAACCAGACCGGTTAAGGTCATACAATGTTCTTTACCAGAACAGATCCTGTTAGGAATCTCAATCTCTGTTAGGAGATAAGTCCAATTAAAGACTACCTTGCTAGAGGATTTTAGATCCACAGATGTGAACCACCTTGTTAGAGGATTTACAAAAGTCTTTTGGGCCTACCCGGTTAAGGGCTTCCGACTTGTCGAAGATGTGAGTAATCAATAAGTGAGTGATCTAGAAAATAGCACAGATTGCTTGGTTAGATCCTTGATAGGTCATTCCTAATGCATTCCACCATTACTTCAGTCTTCAACACATTCACACTCTGCTTTCTCTCACAGACCTGAACTTCTCTTCTATGATCTCTCTTGCAAAAACAAAACTCTTCAACCACCTTAAACCCTAGCAACAACCTAAAACCCTAGACATGATGTCCTTATAAAGGAATCTGATTTCATGTTGGTCCAATAGAATTACAATACAATTTCCTAGGTTCAATGCATCTAGACATATTTGGTAACATGACACAAAAAGCACCGTTAAAGTGTCGGCACTGCCAAACAATCGGTGGATGGTAACTCATCACAAAATGCCGGTTGGTAACTCATCACAAAGTATTACCAGTTCAAACAGAATACCTGTTTAAGCAAAATACCGGTTGTCGATTAGACAAAATGAAGACTAGGAAATATGAGTTGTGCTGCTTCATTCCTTTGTACCACTTGAGATCCTCGAGCCACTTGGGGTCTTCATACCACTTCAGATTGGTAAACACTTTCTACAAAACACCGATAGTCTAAAGACTATAATACATCATACCGGTTGGAACAAATACCGATTGAGCTTTAACTTATACATACAAAAAGTGATCTCATAGCAAGTGTGTGTCCATCAATGACGATCACAACATAATAATAAAAAATGCCAACATCGATCACCTTTTCTAGTTTGCACTGATTCTTATTCTTTCTCACCTTCTCCTAGTCTCGACCTCCAACATTTATTTGACATTTCATAATCGAGAAAGATGATCATATGGTGTTGCAAGGCTCAAGCGAGTAGGAGTGGGAGGCATGTATTTAAATTAGGACAAACAATAAAGTGTATTTTATTGTGAGAAATTCATTCAAGAAACCTACACATTGTCTCTCCTCTCAAAAGCACATGACAATAGAGTCTACTGCTCCTCTCTCTTTCTCTCCGTTTTCCCTTCCCTTTATCCCTCTCACCTTACCTATGCCTCTCTCTCTCCCCTTCCCTCTATAGTTCTCTCTATCACCTGTCTTGGTTGAATCCTTTCTAGTTTGCCTTGGTTCTTATTGAACTTTCTCACTTTCTCCTAGTCTTGATGTCCAACATTTATTTCTCTCTCTCTCTCTCTCTCTCTCTCTCTCTCTCTCTCAATTATCTCCCTCTCCTTAGTTCCCTCCTACTTTAACTATATAACTCTCTCACTCTCTCTGTCTCTCTGAGGTTTGTCCCTTGTGCCCTCTCTTTACCTATATCTCACTTTATCCCTCCCACACCTACATCTCTCTCTCCCTCCATCCCCCACCCCACCTAGATAATTCTCTCTATCTCCCTCCCTTTGAAACTCTTTCTCTCAGGTCTTGGTCACCTACGTCTCTCTCTCTCCCCTTCCCTCTATACTTCTCCCATTCTCTCTTGTCACTCAAGACCTCTATACTTATGTTTTCCTCTAGATACCTCCCATCCTACTCTCCCTCCTGAACTCTCTGTCCCCCTCCCACATTACTTCTATCTATAACCACCTCTCCTCATCCCCTTTAGTCGATCTCCCAATCCCTAATCTCTCTCTCTCTCTCTCTCTCTCTCTCTCTCTCTCTCACCCCATCTCTTTATCTCTTTGATGTTCTTCTTAGATATCTCTCTCACTCTCTGCCTCCATCCCTTCATATTACACCCCATTGTGATATTACCTATTTACTATTACTTTGTTTAGTTAAAAAGCTTTAATACATATTTACATTTATCTTGATTAGAAAATCTAATGAAAGAATGTGCAAAATCTATGATGCATATGTGTGTATTGATAATGACTAACTACTATTGTAATGTTCTAAGTTGGATGCAAGATATGATCAAGCCTATGAAAGGGGGAAAGTGTCACTTAGGAGAAGAACTTGATTCGGTAATCTTTAATTTGTGCCTAATTGACCTATCACACACTAACATCCTAGCTGGTCAAGTTGAGTCAAGTTAGTCAAAAAATGGTAAGTAACTTTTTGTTACAGTTGTTGATGTTTTGGTTCTTGATTTGAAATGTGTGATTGAATCTTTATGATAGGTTTAAATCTTCGTGTAATCATATCTATCTATTAATTGATGAATATAGAATAGAAGAAAGCATCGCACCGCCCATCTCTGTCTCCCCCCTCCGTCGGCCTTGAACCAGTGAACGATCTAGCGGATCGAGATGGAGATTGAATTCCAGAGGCGAACCATTCTCGAGAGACGAGCCAGCTTCTCCATCACCACCTCTAGCACCACCAGCGGCATATGTACCAATTGTTGATTCCGTCGAAGCAGCTATCCAGCACCTCTTATACGTGTATGAGATCGATACCTAGGTCCAGATGCATGAGCATATCCCGGAGCAAGCATATCAAGTGGATCCACCACTAGTCCATCGGTTTACCGTTTACCCATAGACACGTGAGCACCACTAAGGGGGCATATCCCCTTCTCCTAAGGGAGTGAGGGGATGTTAATGTTTTAAATCGCCCCCTCCTATTTCATAGCACCCGTGGTCAAAGCATTCGGCCCACTTTGCAAGCATGGCATGTGGTAATTATATTGAACTCTATCATTTGACAAGAGTTGCAAACCTGTTTGCTTAGGTAAGAAGTAAATTATGGAAAATCATATTTTGACTTAGTAAAATAAGGAGTGATCATTAGTTGAATAAAATGGTACTTTGTATGTCTCTGATTTTATAGTTACTTTGAATTCTTTTGAATCTATCTATATTCAAACATAAATTTACAATAAATAGTAATGTTTTAGCAATTGTAAGGTTGAGAGACCTTTTTCTTAACAAAACCTTGTATTGTAAAAACTAACATACATTTACAAAATGACAACCTAATAAGAGTATACTTGTATCAGGTGTGGTATATGTCAAGATCTATATTTATTACCTATGCTTATATCTAAATCAATACATTAAGGAAGTATTAAACCCACCTTAGTAAGTTGGTTCATTATTGTCCATCAAGTGATCATAAGTTTGAGATCTTTATCTTGAATTTGACACTATTGGTGCTTAGGAGAAGATATAGCCGTAGGGATTTGGGACCTACAAATTTGTGCACCAACATCTTAGTGTCATTGCTAGAGTAGAGTTACTTTATTATATTTTCAAAAGACCTTGGCGATTCACTAATTTTAAGTTGAATTGATATTTTGGCACAATGAGGAAGATGAATTCCTTGGTGATATAAATACAAGAACTTTCTAATAAATAAAAATTTGTATCTCTTGATTAGAGAATGGCAACTTCATTCAAGATCAAATCCAAAGCAAGTTTGCACATTAGAGAATCAAAAATAGAAAGAGGAAGGTAAGCTAGAGATCTACAAGGGAAAGAGGATATTTCAATTTTAAATACAGAAGACAACAAGCCACATGGAGAGCTAAAAGCTTTGATAATTCACTTATGTAAAAAATCCAAGATACATCTAATTAGTAGGTGCATTTGAGTAGTGAAGGAGAAAATTCACCAACTTAAGAATTTAACATCAATATACTTCTAATGATTTAGCTAGTAACATGGTTAGAACATATAGGATATTTTATAGGCCTAAATATGGGATATAAAGAATGATTCCCTTAATAATAAAATAAATCAAGATAGATCTTATAATGACCTCATGCAAGATTTTGGCATAAGAAATTTCAATTATCAAATGTATCTAGTTGGTCAATGTCCTACTTCTTCCAATATTCCACACAATGAAGAAATTGAACATGATACACCATTTCATACTGTTAGTAAACAAACACATACAAATGACGAATTAAGGAAAAGAGAACTAGATCAACAAATAGACTTGCTTGGTGCCTACAATAAAGATAACATCAAATTCAAACCCAAATTTAATACAATAAGCTAAACTTTCTCAAAATACCCAATAGTTAAACCAAAATCATGACAATGCTTTGCATATTTAAAACTAATAGATACATTAAAGGTAACATAATCGATATCCCAATACTAGACAAAAATAATAGTTCCCCTAAGAAGAAAAACTCAAATATTCTCACCAATTAGGCAACCGTTAGAAATGGAAAAAAATAGGCAATTGGAGTTTATGACATCCTAAACTATCATAATCTAATAACAAATAAGATTATATAAAAGGTACAACATTCCAAGGCAACAATGTTATCACTCGAGAAGAACACCTTAGGTGCTTCATTAATGTTACTAATGAATATAAGATAGAGGATGAAGCTATATGTATAGTCACTAAAAGTGAGTACTAAAGAATGGTTCAAGATCCTTGGATAGCAACATAGATTTATTGGATGAGTTTATGAGAGATTTTAGATTGTAGTATGGAGAAATTGAGTCAATCCCAAGTTTATAATTCATTTGTTGACTACCATAAAGAAAAGAACAAATAAAATAGTTATTGATCACTCTAATAGTAGTTTGTGATGAAAATGGGAAAAGTGTCTCCTCTTTTAAGGTTAAATTGATTAATGTGTTTGGTCCTATCTTGTGAGGCATTTGATGCAAAGTTGGGAAATTAACTTTGGGATAAGAACCAACAAGTATTAAGGGAAGATTAAACCATATCAATTTACACTGAGAGTAATATGAAGGCTTTTGATAAAAATATTAAGAGAGGTAATGTGAAGCTCTTAAGGTTTGATGAAATCCCTTTGAAAGAAAGCTCGTGACTAGTAAAGATATAAACTTGGAAAGTTAATGGGAGAAAAGAATGATCTCTCATATAAGGTTGCAAGAAATAAAAAGGGATTACCTTTCAATACCATTGCCACACACTTCAATAAAGTTCAAAAATTGCGTAATAGGCCTTATAATCATGGTTGGCTCGAATAGAATGAAAGCAAATAATTTATAGACAGGAAAATAAATGATACAAAGAAAGACAAATCCATAATCCCTTGAGAAAGGATCATATGAATCTCCAAGAGGATTCATTCTAGTACATGATATATTCTACTTTCCTCGTAATATAGTGTAGTGTGTTGGTACAACAACACTCTCAAAGATAGAGATCTCAAATGAATATGGTGCAACTAAATATTATGAAGATGATGATGTGGACTATCTTTATGCTTATCAAAAGGACATGATTTCTTTATATAAGATCAAAATAGCTATCATATTTAATGTAAGTTTCCAAGTAAGACTTAAATCAATTTAATTAACTTATGTAGTAGATGTATTAAAAAAAATAAACCTTCCAATGAGGATATGGAATATCTTACCAATGTAGCTATCTTGTAAGTTCCAAGTAAATACCAAGAAAGAAATAGGCAAGTGGTTGCCAAAGGTCACATTATAAATACAAAGTCTGCACATGATACATTTTTTGCACATACTAACAAAAGAAAAGATAAAGGAGACAATGTTGAGAGAAATATGAATATGCCTTGAAAAAGGTCACAACTAAAGAAAGAGGTATGTACAATAATTATTTTTTCACTAACATTATGAAAAGATAAGTTGATACTCGTGTGACTCATTGTTAATGTCTTTGAATCATAGAAAATTTAGTTTTCTTTTGCTAGCTCAATTAATATTTTTGAGAACTTGGGTCCTTATTTTCTAAATTGATTAAAATCAAGAATGAGATTTGTTTTCGAAATTGCCCATAAATTATTTTTAAATTTATAATTTGATAAAAAATAACCACCCACTCTATCACTTAGGGTCAATTATGTCTCTACGTAGGAAATTCACAAGGTTTTTTTAGAATTTTCTAGGGGTCCATTCTTATTTATAGCTTGCTTTATCCCTAGATTTTATGTATAGTTTCCTCTCTTATTTCAACAAGTATCTTTACTCTAATTATGATTTTATATCTTTGTTGATTTTAATACCAAGTCATCATTTTAGGCTCGTGGAGCTACCCATTCTTGATTTTCTTTCATGCCATCATAATTGTTTGGACTTCCTTATCTGCAAAGGTAACTTCTATGTTGTCACTCCTTTCATATTTTAGTTGACCTTCAATCCATTTTCACACATGGCTAATCTGGCTCCAAAACGCCTCACTAACCTTCATGTTATACACTTTTCTGAAAAATGGCTCCAAAACGCCTCACTAACCTTCATGTTATACACTTTTCTGAAAAATGCAAGACGCAAACTAGTTCTTTGGAGCACAACCAAGATTTGCAATTTTTTTACTAACCTTCTTGTAATTGTGACTTTTTGGAGCTAGTTTAGCTGCAACTTCCATTTTCCATGTTTTCTTCAATATTTAATTGTTTGGGTAACTATTCTTGATTTCCTTACTTTACTAATCTTTAATTTATTGCATCTTATGGAGCAATTGACTATAACGACATATCCTAGACTCTTAGGATCAACCCACAAATATTTTCTAGATTTTCTCAAATTTAAGAACTATCTAAACATTATCATTTTCCTTTAATATAATAAATTGATTTTACTAGATAGTATTTTCACTTTCTCATTAGATAATAAGCTAGGGGTATCTTTCTTTCTTACTTAAAACTGACATTTATTTCTAAATTATTTTACATCAATTGTCGTTAATTGAATCTACATGAATTTATATTATATACAATTTATTCAATTAACCTAAATTATATTTAATATTTAAAAAAAAAAATTAATTAATTAGCTATGAAGTTTAACCGTAGCTATTCTTATTTAAATTAATGATCATTAAAAAGTTCTCTTGCATTTGAATTAAAATGAACAATTTGGAAGTAGATTTTTCAAATCTGCGAGTTGTTACAAATTTTATCAGCATCCCACAAAGGAGCGTTTCCCAACGGCTCTCAACAGCCATGGAGAGAATGGTTGTTATTTTTTTTTTATGTTACCGTTGAAAAAAGCACATTTCACCTCTTTAAATGGGCGAAATGTTTGAGAAGTGGCGCAGATTGTTCTGTTCTTTGTTTTTTGTTTGTTTAATTTTCATGCGTTGTATGTTTTTTGGCATGGCCATGCCTTTGTTTTGAGTTTTGTTATATGTTTTTATTTTCTGTTCCTTACTTCTTCTGTTTGTATTCTATGTTTTGAGTTTTGTTATATGTTTTTATTTTCTGTTCCTTACTTCTTCTGTTTGTATTCTATGTTTTCATTTGCCTACTGTGTTTGAATTCCTTTATTTTTTAAAGTTTTCTTCCTGTAGGTGGTCATTTTTTAATTTTTTTTGCAGCAGCCAGAGCAACATGTTCGACCCAGTGGTGGTTAACTGGAGATGCAGCCAGATAGTAGTCGGTACATTTCTTACCCAATCTATTTGTTTTCTTTTCTTTTTTCATTTTAGATAATTTATGTGTTTTAATTAATTGATGTACAAGGGATTTTGGTGCATATTGTAATATGGGTAATGATTTGTTTTAAATTTGATTGGTAATGATTTGTTGAATTATTTGATGGGTAATGATTGGTGCATATTGTACTATGGGTAATGATTTGTTTTAATTTGATTGGTAATGATTGGTAATGATTTGTTGATCAGATGCTCATCAGGTTCATGAATAATTTTTACATTTCAATTTCTGGTGGCGTTTGTTATCAGGATGATGGTCAAAATGTTCAATAAATACTTGATTAGTATCAGGATTAGATAGTTACATTTTGATTCTGAACTAAACTTCTGCTTAAAATTTCCAATATGGGTCCCTGTGAAAATTTATTTGTAGTTGGACTGGAATGAATAAAATTTTGGGTTATAGCACTGTAGTTTTTTTGGTTTGCATATTTTTATTGAGTGAGCACAAAACGTTTGGGGTTGAAAGTAGTGACTACTGTTTTAGAGAACTTAACAATTGGATGGGACCATTGTTTTCCTGTCATTCAATATTCTTGGTTTCTTTTTCTATTATTCTATTTGCCTTTGATTGTCATTTTATTTTTGTTTGTCATGCCTCTGAATTTATTTGTCTTAAATTCTATTTTTATATGTTTGTTATGTATTTTTCATTTGTATTCTCATAATTTATATGGATTTTTTTCTTTTTAAGTTTTATTGGTACTATGCATTTATTTCTGTTTATGGGTGATAATTTTTCAATAGGGTATAGTATAAGCAGTGGCAATGATAAAAAGGAGGAGGGAAACCAGAGCAGAATTACATATCACAATTATAGGGAAATACACCAAGTATCAACATTTGAATTTGTATATAATGAACACCATTTAGACTGAGTACTGATTTTAATGATTTTATTACAAGCACCACTTAGACTGAGTACTGATTTTAATGATTTTATTACAAGCACCACTTAGATTGAGTACTGAAATTTCCTTCAGCAATCACTTTCTAAATGCTTTAATTCATGTAGATTTTTTTAAGTCTAGGTCAAACTTTTGAAAATAATCTACCATATTTACTTCTTGATTCACTTTATTTGGTTTGATTTAATTTTTTTTTATAGAAATAGATTATAACTTATTTCTACAATTACTGTCTTAATATTTTTATAATATTTCTAATTCACTTTCAATTGTCTGATCCCTCTTCTGCACCACCATTATTATAGGCAGTATAAAATTTGATGAAAATAAATAAATGAATAAATGCTTAGTGTAATTTAGGTTGGATAAATTTGATTGATAATGATTTGTTGAAGTTATTAGTTGAAGTTAGGATCAGATGCTGTCAGACTATGAATGATTTTTACATTACTTTTCATAAAAAGTTAAATTCTGGTGGTGTCTCTACTTCTGTACTAAACTTATTAGAGTAGAAGGGGAGGCTTTTCTTAAAATTTTCTAGAATGAGTAAAATCTTGGATTATAGCACTGTGATTTTTTTGTTTGCATATATTGAGTGGGCACAAAACGTTTGGTGTTGAAAGTAGTGACTAGTGTTCAAAAGAAATTAACCAGAAAAAAAATGAGATTTCTTAAATTCTTCTTTTATCTACTTGCCAGTAGCATGTAAACTGTCTAGCACAAAGCTTTATTTGTTTTGCATAAATAATCATGCTTGCTTGCTTGGGTAATCAATGTCAAATTCATTTCAATGAATGTTTGGAATGTTCTGTTTATCTGTTGTTCAATATTGTTAGTTTCTATTTCTATTATTCTATTTATTTCTTTGGTTGCCATTCTAGTTATTTTGTCATGCCCTGTGAGTTTGTTATTATTTTTCTTTTGCATTCTTATAATTTTTGTGAATTTTTTTCTTTTTAAATTTTATTGATACTATGTATTTATCTTTCTGTATGGGTGACGATTTTTCAATAAGGTACAATGTAAGCAATGACAATGATAAGGAGGAGAAAGAAGCAGAATTATACACATCATCACAACAATCAGAAATTACACCATGATCAGGTACCTTAAAAATTAACGTAATTCTTTTACCCATGAATTTGTGTGATTTAGAAAGGTTGCTCATCATATGTCATTTAAATTTTACATTTGAATCTCACTTTATACAGTCCAATAGAACAGATTAGTTAAGTCTGTAGTCTTTAGACTAGATTTAATTGTAATTTGCTCATAATATGATATCTACAGTTTCATAAGCTGTGAAAGTTTGAATAATTCTTGAACCCAAAAGTCCATATGAAACTTGCTTCACCAAATGTTTTAAATTTATTGACTGAGTATAAATATATAAGGTGTCCTAAACCATAGAATTGATCTTAACCATATAATGTGGCTATGACCTCAGAGCTAAGAAATCTAATCCACTTAACTGATGGGCTGAAGCCCAATCATTTTAAACTTTAAGTCCATGTGGATTTTGCTTTTGAAATTCTTTTCCTGTTCAAATTTCCGTTGTCCTATTTTGGGTTGTTACTGGAAAATATACACTTGCATCCTTTAGTTATGTTTTCAAATATTTCATTGTCATTACTATAGGGCATTGTTAGTTCTGCAGTTGAAGTAGAGCAATTATTGTTAAGGCTTAAATGTACTTAACTTTCTTTGTGTTTCAGTTATAAGTATTCTTCTAAGAGAATGTTATATAAACTTATATTTTAAGATTGTCGGATTTTCTGTTTAGTGGTTCTTTCTTATGTAGATTGCTTTAGTTTTACTCTTTTCTGTAATACAACATTGTAATGCTTACCCTAGTTATTCAAGGATACTAATGTATATTCTTTCTATATGATATCAATGGTTGGAAAAAATGAAATTTTATATTCTCTGTAAGCTCTGTCCATGTTTCCTTAAAACGCTTGTGTAAATTGTAAACCCTATTTTCAAATTTGCTTCCCCTAATCTTAAGATAAGGGAATTGACTGCCAAATTTAGAAGCAATTTACACTGTAAGGCACACAAACCCAAATTTGTAGGTAAAGAAAGAAAACCCCCAATTGTAAAAACAAAATTGGTAGACATGCTTTTAATTTAGAGGCTGCATACTCTCCATGTTCATATTTATGGAGGCAATTGAACTGATTTTAAAACTTGTTTGTTTAGTGTATTTTGCTTTCATTAAAATTGAATGTTGACATTTTGATATTCATTTTGTCTGAATTTATCATTTATATGATATTTGTGTTTTAGCTTTAACATAAATTAATTGTTTATTTAAAGTGATTTTCAAACTTATTTATTTAATATGTTTTACTTTGACATACACTAGTTGTCTGTTGGAAGAGTGTTTGAACTATAGACAATTATTATTTGAACTTTGATTTGAATCTTGACATCCTTTTATTGTATTTTTAAATAGTGTGAAGTGTGTGGGTGAACATTGACATCTCCTTATTGTTTGACTAAATTTTGACATCCCCTTATATTATTTGTTGGCATTCATTGTGTGCGTATGTGATAAAGAGAGGGTGTGTATTTGAATTATTTTACCATTCACTTGTATTTGATCCTCTTATTGTTTGTTTGTTTGTATGGGTGGGTGCATTTGAATTTTGTTTGTTACTTTCAAGAGTCTTCTAATTTTTGGTTCTCACTTCATGTCAAAATACTTCACACAAATTGCATGTTTAAACTTTGGTGCATTTACTTTGTAGCTGTGTGAAGTATGTGTGTGTTTTAACAAGGTTTGTATGAAGCGTGTTTTAAATTTTCACACTCTCATTGTGTGTTTTTGTTGTATTTACATTTTGTGTGAAATTTATTTTTACTTTAGCATTGACTTTATGTGTGTTTCAACAAAATATTTACTAGTTAACATTCACCATGTGTGAAGTGTATGTTTGAAAAAAATATGTATGAAGTGAACAAATGTTACATGAAATGTATTTGAACTTTCACATTCACTTTGTGTAAAGAGTATAGTAAACTTTAACATTAGCTTATCAATGTTTAAACTTTTGCATTTAATTTCTATATGTTTAAAGTTTTTCTTTGAACAAACTATATGTGAAGCGTGTTTTAAATTTTCACACTCGCATTGTGTGTTTTTGTTGTATTTACATTTTGTGTGAAATTTATTTTTACTTTAGCATTGACTTTATGTGTGTTTCAACAAAATATTTACTAGTTAACATTCACCATGTGTGAAGTGTGTGTTTGAAAAAAATATGTATGAAGTGAACAAATGTTACATGAAATGTATTTGAACTTTCACATTCACTTTGTGTAAAGAGTATAGTAAACTTTAACATTAGCTTATCAATGTTTAAACTTTTGCATTTAATTTCTATATGTTTAAAGTTTTTCTTTGAACAAACTATATGTGAAGTTAACAAAATTTGTGTGAAATTTCATTTAACTTACACAACCACTTTATCATATTTGTATTTTGGAACGTGTGTGTTTAAACTTCATTTTTAATTTGTAACAAAATTTGTGTGAAATGTGTTTTAACTTTGACAACCACTTTATTATTTTTGTATTTTAGTATGTGTGTGTATGTTTGAACTACACTTTTAATTTGTATGAAGAGTACACTAACTTTGGCATTCAAATTTATTGTATGAACAAACTATATGTGAGATGAATAAACTTTATGTGAAATGAATAAACTTTGTGTGAAATGTGTTAAACTTCTCACATTCACATTTTGTGTGTTTTTGTTGTGTTTACATCATGTGTGGATAAACTAATTTTGTGTAAAGCGCAATTACTTTAACTTTAGTATTTAGTTTGCGTGTTTTTGAACTAACTTTGTGTGGGATGTGATTATATTTGAAATTTCACATTCACTTTGTTTAAAACATGTACTGGTTGGCATTCACTAATGTTGCATCAAATGCAAACTTTAACATTCACTTATCAATGTTTGCATTTACTTTGTATATATTTGAAGTGTGTGTTTGAACAAACTACATTTAAAATGAACAAAATTTGTGTGAAATGTGTTTTAATTTTGACAACCACTTTATTATATCTGTTTTTGGGCATGTGTGTATGTTTGAACTACACTTTCACATTCACTTTTGTTGTATGTTTGAGCAAACTATATCTCAAATGAACAAACATTGTGTCAATTGTGTTTTAATTTCTTACATTCACATTGTGTGTGTGTTTACATCATGTGTAGTTGAACTAATATTATATATGAAGATTGTTTCAACTTTAAGATTTACTTTGTGTGTGTTTCAACTAAATTTTATATTCACTTTGTGTAATGTGTGAAGTGAACTAATATTGCATGAAATGTATTTGAACTTTCACATTCACTTTTTGTAAAAAGTATAGTAAACTCTAACATTCATTTATCAATGTTTAAACTCTTTTTTTCTACATGTTTGAAGTGTGTGTTTGAACAAGTGAAATGAACAAAAAGTGTATGAAATGTGTTTTAAATTTGACAACCACTTTATTATATTTGTATTTTGTCACGTGTGTGCATGTTTGAATTTCACTTTCACTTTGTACAAAGAGGTTTATTAACTTTGAATATCCATTTTGATGACCCATTTTTATGATCCATTTTGATGATCTATTTTTATGACCTATTTTTAGTACCTATTCTTAGCACCCATTTTTATGACCTATTTTGATGACCCATTTTGAACACCCATTTTGAGTATCCATTTTTATGACCTATTTTGAGTACCCATTTTAAACACCATTTTTAGTACCTATTTTGATTACACATTTTAAGAATTTTTTTTAGTTTTTATCACCTATTTTAATGACCCAATTTAATGATCAATTTTTATGATCCATTTTGATGACCCATATTTAAGATCTATTTTGAAGATTTATTTTTATGATGATCCATTTTGATGACCCATATTCAAGACCTATTTTGAAGATCTATTTTTATGATAATCCATTTTTATGATTTTTTTTGTGACCATTTTTTATGACTCATTTTTATGTACCCATTTTCGATTCCCATTCTTATCACCCATTTTTAATTTCCATTTTTATGACCCATTTTAAGTACCCACTTTGACTCATTTTTTGTACCCATTTTTATGTCTCATTTTAATGACTCATTTTTAGTTCCCATTTTGATGACTCATTTTTGTGATCCATTTTGATGATTTATTTTTAGTACCCATTTTTATGATTAATTTTGAATACCTATTTTTAAAACCTATTTTTACTCATTTTTAGTACTTATTTTGATGACCCCTTTTCAATATCCATTTTTATGACCCATTTTCAGTACCCATTTTTATGACCTATTTTAGTACTCATTTCTTAGTACTCATTTTTATGTCCCATTTTAATGACCCATTTGTAGTACCTATTTTTGTGACCCATTTTAAGTATCCATTTTTGTAAACTATTTTTAGTACCCATTTTTTAGTATTGATTTTTGTAACCTATTTTGATGACCCATTTTGATAACTCATTTTTATGACCCATTTTAGTACCTATTTTTGTGACCCATTTTCAGTATCCATTTTTGTAACCCATTTTAAGTACCCATTTTTTAGTATTGATTTTTGTAACCTATTTTGATGACCCATTTTGAGAACTCATTTTTATGACCCATTTTAGTACCTATTTTTGTGACCCATTTTTAGTATCCATTTTTGTAACCCATTTTTAGTACCCATTTTTTAGTACTCATTTTTGTAACCTATTTTGATGACTCATTTTGAGAGCTCATTTTGATGACTTATTTTTAGTACCCATTTTGAGCACCCATTTTGATGACCCGTTTTTAATAACCTTTTTTATTACCCATTTTGATGAGTCATTTTTTGTACCTATTTTTATGTCTTATTTTGATCTCATTTTTAGTCATCATTTTTATGACCCATTTTTAGTACCCATTCTTATGACTCATTTTGAGTACCTATTTTAACCCATTTTTACTATCCATTTTTATGTCTCATTTTAATGACCCATTTTTAGATTTCGTTTCTATGATATATTTTTAGTAAGGTCATTTTGATCCATATTTAGTGTACATTTTTTAGTTCCATTTTAATGACCCATTTTTAGTACCTATTTTGATGACCCATTTTTAGGTACCCATTTTGATGACCCTTTTTCAGTACTCATTTTTATGACCCATTACGAGTCATTTTTAGTTCCTATTTTGATGACCCATTTTTAGGTACCCATTTTGATGACCCTTTTTCAGTACTCATTTTTATGACCCATTACAAGTCATTTTTAGTGTCCATTTTAATGACCTATTTTTGCTACTCATTTTAGTGACATATATTAGTACCCATTTTGATGACACATTTTTAGTACTCATTTTTATGACCCATTATGAGTCATTTTTAGTGCCCATTTTAATGACCTATTTTCACCACTTATTTTAGTGACCTATTTTGGTACCCATTTTGATGACCCATTTTTAGTATCCATTTTTATAACTCATTTTGATGACCCATTTTGATTACCCTTTTTAAGTTCCCATTTTTCTGACCCATTTTTATGATGCATTTTGATGACCCATGAGAACCCATTTTGATAACCTATATTGAACACCCATTCTAATGATCTATATTAAGCACCCAATTTGATGACCCATTTTAGTACCCATTTTTATGATCCATTTTCTAGTACTCATTTTTATGATCTATTTTTAGTATCCATTTTTAATACCCATTTTATGACCCATTTTTATAATCTATTTTGATGATCCATTTTTGGTACACATTTTTATGACCCATTTCGACTGCCTATTTTTAATACTCATTTTAAAGACTAGTTTTTATGATCCATTTTTAGTACCCATTTTCATGGTTTTTTTTAGGTACCCATTTTGTGAACAATTTTAAGTACCCATTAACACATTTTATGTCTCATTTTAATAACCTATTTTTAATACCCATTTTGATTACCCACCTTTATGACTCATTTTAATAACCCATTTTTATAATCCATTTTGAGTACCCATTTTTAGTACCCATTTTAATGACCCATTTTGAGTACTTATTTTTAGTACCCATTTTGATAATTCATATTGAGCACCCATTTTGATGACTCATATTGAGCACCCATTTTGATAACCTATTTTTGGTACTCATTTTTATCATCCATTTTGATGTCCTATTTTAGCACCCATTTTTTATGACCCATTTTACTAGTACTATTTTTTATAACCCATTTTAAATATTTATTGACCCATTTATATGTACCCATTTTTATGACATTTTTTTAACTCATTTTTGTATCCATTTTGATGACCCATTTTGAGTACCCATTTTGATGACCAATTTTGAGTACCCATTTTTATGAATAATTTTGAGTGTCTATTTTGATTCGTTTTTAGTACCCATTTTTATGTCTTATTTAATGACCCGTTTTTAGTTACCATTTTTATGACCCATTTTTAGTACCCATTTTTATATCATTTTAGTGACCCATTTTGAGTACTCATTTTTAGACCCATTTTGAGTATTCATTTTCATGACCCATTTTTTTACCCATTTTTATGACCCATTTTGACTCATTTTTAATACCTATTTTAATCACCCATTTTTAATACATCTCCATATTTTTCTTTAGATACTTAAAACTTTGACTTGTTCAACTATGTTTACTCATTATGTGTGGTTTATGTCATAACCCTCTTTTTGGACCTTGATATGACTCGCTATTATTATTATTACTACCACTACCACTACCACCACCACCACCACCACCACCACCACCACTACCATAATATTTATTTTATGAGTAATGTTAGAAAGAAAAGATAAATTGAGATGATGTTGAAGTTTTTAAACAAAAAAGATTTTAAGTGGTGACACACACATGAGATCATAATCTATTTTAAAATTGCTTATTTTCTCAATATCCTAATTGAGCACATGGTGTAGGAGAAATAAGAAGATTCTAGAAAAGAAATTTAAAATTTAAAATATTAAAGAATAAATATTATATTTAGCAAATATATGACAAGGGAGTTACAAAATTATTCTATGACAAGAATAATTTTATTCATGACATTTTTATGACAAAGGAGTTACAAAATGCATTTTTGGAGGAGAATTCAAATTTGAATTTTGAATGCATGGTCAAATGTAACCCCCACTATGACAACAATCATTTTTGCATAAAATTAATTTAGAAATTGTTTATTTTCTCAATATGCTATTTAGTACATGTTGTAGGAGGAAATGAGAAGGTTCTAGAAGAGAATTTCAAATTCAATTTTTGCATGTAACCCCCACTATGACAATTAATCATTTTGCATGAAATTATTTTGTGAAAAGAGTATGGAAATCAATTAATTTCTTTTGTAGTGGGAAAATGACTCTCTTTTCTATATACTAAATTTTTGAAAAAGGGGAGTTCATTGTTTTTTTTTAATGATAAAGTAGTCTTGAAATTCTTATGAATTTATTTTCAATACCATGTTAGTTGTAGGAGAAATTTTGTAGATGTGTTGCAGGATTTTGGAGAAGATCATTACCAAGATTCAAGGAGGAATTGAAGGAGGTCAACAAGGTTCTTCATTCAAATCCAGGTTCCCCTCTTGCGTATTCATTGCTTGCTTTTTCTTTTCAAAGAAATCTTCTTCTTGTCTCTTTCAGAATTTTGCACATAAGAAAGTTTATATTTTTATTTTTATTTTTTTTTAAAAAGAAATCTCTTTTATCCATTTCAAATTTTTGCAAGGAAATCTTTTTCAGTTTTTGTTGATTGATTTAATCAAATACATGTAATAAATTGCTTTTCCATCCAAAAAAGAAAAGAAAAAAATCTTCTTTTTTATTCTGCATGTAGGAAATAAATTGGTTAATTGATTTCTTTCAAAATATGCATATACAAATTCAAATATTGTTTAATCTGTTATCTTTTCCTCAATCAACTTTCTTTATTTTACAAATTTATTTTTTTTTTTTTTTTTTTTAAATGGAATATATATATATATATATTAGAATAACTTGAACAAAAATAAATTCATTGCCAAAGTAATCTAAAATCATAATAAAGAAAACAAAAATAGAAATATATTCATCTCTATGTATTTTTGATAAATACCCATCTTTGTGGATTTTAGGAAAATATTCATGTTTGTGGATTTTAGGAAAACATTCTCTGTGCATTATAGAAAAGAAAGTTCATCTTTGTACTTTTTAGAAACATATGCATTTCTTTGGCTATAAAAAAAAAAAAAGATATTATTCCCTGTGCATGTATGAAATTAAAAAAAAAAAGAAGTAAATCTTGCCTTGATTAATAAATTAGTAACTTTCCCTTCAAATATATATTATATAAACATATATATATATATATATATATATATATATATATATATATATATATATATATATATATAATTTATTTAAATTTATGTTCTAAATTTTTTTGTAGATTTAAGTTTATTTTTAAAAAAAATTTAGTTTATTTATTTTAGATTAAATAAATATAATTATTATATTATTAAAATATTTTGAGTTAATTATCAATTATTTAAACACACACACACACACACACACACACACACATATTGAGTTAGGAATTGTTTTATTAAAATTGAATTATACTTTAGAGTTTGTAATTAAATTTTATGTGTTATTCAAATAATTGAAAAAATTATATATATTCTAAGTTGTTTATGTAATTGAAATTTATTTGTATCATTAAAATAAGTAGTTCAAATTTATTTTTATTTTATTTTAATTTGAAAAAAATGTTTTAGAATATTGAAAGTTATTTGAATGATTAAAATTAATAAGCTTATAGTTCTTTGAAATTTAATTATGTGCTTGGTATTAATTTATAATTATAAATTTTAAACAAATTTAGTGATGGATTTATTTATTGAGGTCTATTTAATGAAAAATGGTTTTATTTATTGATATCTATTTAAAAAGGATTAATGAGACCTATTTATAATCTAACCTTATTAAAATTAATGGAAATATGTTTAAAATATCATCTCTAAGTTTTAAGAATTAGATTATTAAAATATTAAAGGAAAATTTAAGCGAAAAGAGTCTAACCCATATTAATGGATACCTTAGTGGAGTTTTATTATGGAGAATTAAGTTGCAAATTTAAACTCTTTTTAAATTCCAAAGAATTAGTATCTCCTCAATGATGGGAATAGAGCCACTTGGGTTTTGAAAAAATAAATATTGCATAAGGCAAAAGGGTCAATTAACACTTGAGAATTTCAATAGATAATCGAACATTAAGAGATCTATCATCTTGAATTAATCCTTCTTAGGATGTAGATATAATAGTTAAATCTTCTTATTAAACAAATTAGTTTGACTGAGGAAAAACAAAGCAAAGGAAAATGTTATTGCACTAATGATACACTTATTCCATAGTTTTGGATCTTTTCATCAAATAATTAAATCCTAATAGTAAGTGGGTTCCCTCAAGACATTTAATACATTTCAAATATTTAAGTTCTTTAATTATTGGATTTCAAAACTATCTTTTGTATATTTCAATTAGTACAAGTATCAAAGGTTAAAGGAGTTTACCTAATAAGTAAATGTGTTTAGATTCATAGTAACCCTTTTAGGTATTTCAGCAATATGAGTTAATGTTAAACAAAGTTTTGCCTCAATTCAAAAGGTTGGTTAATTGGTTTGTTTCTTTATTAGATGCCAAGATATGAGTATATAAGGCATTGCGAATAGTCACTTCTTTTAATAGTTAAAATCATTTACCTTCTAGCTAAAAGAAACATAAGACTGGTAAAAAGGAAAAGTTACACTTAATAATACAAGTAATTAGTAAGAATAAATTTAATTAACATTAAAATTAGAGGTAAATTGCATAGTTAAATATTCATATGGTAATAGTATTAATTAGGATGCAAAGAGAGTTTATTCAAAATCGAAATTGTTTTAGCAAATGAGTTTCAAGAAACCTATTCCATGATCACTTAGAAAATTAAGTAGCAATTCTAATTGAGGGTAATTTAAGGAGCAAACATTAGCTCCCTTTGAAGTATTTGAAATTGATAAAGTTATTATTGTAGAATGTATCCAACGATAAAGTTAATGTTACTTCAAGTGGAAGGAGTAATTAGTTATCACTTTATAATCTTGCAAAGGTATTAGTTCAAAGGCAACTAGAAGTTTATTAATTAGAATTGTTTATTAGGAGACTTAGTATTATTTACTTGGTTAACTAGCAAGTGTTTATACTCTTGTCTAATCTCTTTTTTAAACAATTAGTAACTAAGAATAATGTGTTTCCTTTTCCCTTCAACAAGTGAGTATTGAATTCATTTCTAAAGTATAATTATTTGATAATTTAAATTCTATTTCAATCAATTTAGTACCTTTAAAGTATTATGATTCACATTTAAAGTAGTGTTATCATTTGTAGATGAAATTTGTATTACTTCATATGGAGGAATTAGTTGGGATTATTATTAAGTACTTTTCACTTCAAACAAGTAGGTGTTAAAATTCATTTCCAAATTCTTGCTATTCAATCATTTAATTTTCTTTCAAGCAAATTAGTACTAGGATTCATACTTATTTTGTAATGGCTTGTCCAAAACCATTATATCTTGCAAGTAATTCAAATCATTTTCATAAGTTATCTTTGAAAGTATCATGGTTTCCAAGCAATTAGTAATTTCATGTATTTAGTTCAAGTTTTCGAATTTTTAATTATCATAACTTTCCTTCGGAGAAAATACTATTCCAAGTAGTCGATTTGTTTATGTTCCTTTCAATTACGTAAAATTCATACTTTAGTTTTTTAAATTCAAGAGATAATTCCTTGTATATAATAGTTTCTTTTTCATAATTGTATTGGTATATTGCTTCATTTAAGATTCATGAATTCAAAGTTAAATTCCTAGTTACATAACTAAACAAGAGGAGTTGAAACCAAAAATTAGCAGCGTTCGGTATCTATGGTGCCTCTGGGTCACACTTACGGGTAATGTTGTGTGTTGAACTATTGCACTTAACGCCTAATAAAGCTGCAATAACGACATCTATGGCATCGTCCCTCTAAATTGTCGGGGAGAAATAAAGGTCATTTGGAAGTTAAAATCCAAGGGGCGGGTAATCCCCCTTGGATCGATAATCTAAAAAGATTAATTTTTAAATGAATTTACATCCGATCAGTTGAACTTTAGATAACCCCATTAGGGTTTTGACGTGTGTGAAGATCTTGAAAAATTATTTTTATCTTGATGATTTCAACGGATGATAACGGAATAAGGGTGAAGTATTTAATAGAAAATAGGACTTAGTTATTTTAGGACACAAGTAGAAGGCCACCTTAAGCCTTTTTGCTATAGAGCTACCATCCTGGGTAGCAACCACAGAGAAACTGTCTGGGACATTGACTCTAGAAAGGGTTGCGTACCCACCAAACAGTTTACATTAAACCATAGTTAGAAACCAGAACTACATACATTACGCCTTGATCTCGTGCCGAAATGGGTATGTAGGCAGTCTAGGGACGAAGTTGTCCCTTGTACTCAGGCGTTCGGGGATGGGGATTAGGATTTGGTTTTGGGTGATTAGTTGGTTCTTGAAGTTCCTTGGTCTTTTAATCAAATGGTGCATATACTAATTGATAGGTTAAAATTAATTCAATGCATACCCAGAAGGAATCTCGTATGGATTCGCTTGACTTCTTGAGGCTTTAAGATGAATTTCGAGGCGGAACTCAAGCTTGTTTATGTAATTATTTTAATACTCCTAAGGACGGCGACCTCGGTGCACTCCTAGTAGGGGAGTGTAGTCTTTAGAGAGTGGCTCAAGACCCAGATGGTCCCAATGAGTCTAAAGTCTATGGCCAGAGCATATCCTATTCTTATGAATAGATGCCTACACCGTTTGGGTAGATGCCTATCCTAGATTGGATAGATGAAACCTCCTGTCCCGTATGGATAGATGCCTAACCCGTATGGTTAGATGCCTAACCCGTATAGTTAGATGCCCATCCTGATTAGATGGATTCCTATCTTGTTTTGATAGATGTACATGAGTATGTGATTGAATAAAAAAACAAATAAGTATAGGTAAGAATAAGAAATCAATATTTTTATATATTAAAAGAAGAAAAAAAAATCACTTGAGTTTTTGGATTAAGTTAAGTGGGTTATTATAGTTTATTCTATTGGTGTGTGTGTGTGTGGCTGGGTGGATACATTCATGTGATCCATGTTATTGGACTATTTTACGATCCTTATATGTTTCGGGACATGATTACTGTTATATTTTATTTGAGATGGACATATTGATGTTAGTGATGATATACTTATTATGACTTGGATTATATATTGGTGATTTATTATAATGCTTTATGAGATGTTAATATATGACGAGATGTTATCATTTGGATTTGATGAATATATATGTTTGTATGTGAAATGTTTTGTGTAGGTTGCAGATACTAGACATCAACTCCACCTGGTCCCACAGGTCTAAGTGTGTTTTTAAATCCCAATTATGGTACAAGAGATAGTATAAGGCCCAAAATGTATCTAGCCTTAGCCATTGTCCCAACCTAGGGACAATTATCTAGTCTTTATTGTTATCTCATCAAATTTGTCATATAGATAGTATATGATCACCTTGTTGTCAATGGTAAATCTTGATTTGATATTAGTATATTCTTATGATAATCTTAATTATTAATATTAATTATAGCTTGAGTGTTATAAATTAATTAATAATTAATTGTTGTTTATTGCTCCTTTAATTGTGTTTTCTATTTAATTAATATATTCCTATTATTGGATATTATTTATTAAGTGATTTATTATTGTGCATGTGACTATTTTTATTGTGGAAATTATTTTATAATAGAAATTATATTTTATTGCGGAACTAATTATTCTTTTATAATTTGATTTTTGGTGGATAATTATATTTTTAGTTGGAAATAATTATTTATTCTTTGCATGCTTTTTGAGCAAGTTAATTATTTTCAGAGAGTTTTTAATTGGTGTTTTTATTATTCAAATATTATTGTTCAATTGTTTTATGAGGATTTTTATTTAGAAATTAATTTAATGTTTTATTGGTGCTATTTTTATGACTTTCAAATTAGGGTTTTGCTTTTCTTTTATGCATGTTTTTTGTGAAGCTTTATTTAGATAATAATTGAGTTTTATTTATGATTTTTTTATGAGAGTTTATTTTTAGGGGATTCTTTTCATGAAGTTTTGAGAGAAGATTTATTGTGTGATTTTGTGGAGAATTTTGGAAGGATATTTTTTTATCATGAAAATGGAGAAGGGTTGCAGTTTTTTAGTGTTGATTGAAGAGTTGCTTTTTAAGTTTTGCTTGGAGCTTTGATTGGATTTATTTGAGCTTGAATGTTGGATTTTTGTTGCTGAATTAAAGAGGATTCGTATTTCAAAGATTCATTTGTAAATTCTCTCTTTCTCTATCTTTCTTCACAAATTTTCAAGTAGATTTTTGTTTTTCGAATTTGTTTTTGGTATTATTTATAGTTGATTGAAATTGATCATAAGAGGATTCGAGAATGTTGTTTGATTATGCTCATGGATAGAAATTAGTTCCTTATTCATGTTTTGATAAGACTATAATTTTCTGAAATCAGGTATAGGGATGGAATGTTTTAATTGATCAGTTTTGCTTAATATTTAATTGAAAACCTCGTATGAATCCTTATGATTGGTTTTTTTGAGTTTTTGGGATGTATTTGCCCTTTTCAAATGGGTCTTTGTCGAAATTCAGTTTGGAGTCCTTATTTCAATTGTACACATTCAAAGCCTCAATTGTACACATTCAAAGCTTCAATTATGTAGCTCTAAGATTCAATTGTACACATTCAAAAGCCCAATTGTGCAACTACAGTGATCACTTGTGCAATTATTTTAGGTTTTGATTTGGTTTGTGATTTTGGTTTCCCGATCAGTCCTAGAGGCTATAAGTGACTATGTAACTTATCAATTTTGGATTTTCATGTCTAATTGAATTTATTTTGGCTGGATTGGTGTTCATATACCCTTTCTTGATTTGTCTTGTGAGAAAGAACAATGATTTTGAGGTTATGATTCAATTTCAAGACTTGACCTTGTAATTCGTTTTTGTTAGAAGTCTCAATTGTAGATTGTGCAATCTATTCATGTATATAGATTTTGGTGTTCCTATTTGTATATCATATGTTTCATGATACTTATTTTGAGTCATAGAGGATGGGTTATCTAGGTGTACTAAGGAGGAGTGGCTCTCTATGGGGGCTGAGGCCCTAAGTGATTGTCAGGGTAACTCATAAGAGAGTATATTAATAAGTGATAACATTAATAATAAAACTCTGGGTTGGGTTTTATGCAATAATAAGATAATGTTTTGTGTTCTACTCATGGTCTCATGTGCTCGTGTAGACAGAGGATGAGATTGGGAAGGTCTATCCATCTGAAGAGACATTTGGATCTGACATGATTGTGCAATACCTTGTCTTTGAGAAAGGATTTATGGTACCACATGAGTTCTCCATGGGGGCCGAGGTCTGGAGTTAAGAGAGGGTTAGACTGCTAGGGTAACTCATAAGAGGCTATGCGATGACTCTCTCCTTCATGTATCCTAGTATCCTATGGTGTCATTTCCTTTAATGTGAAAGTCTTTTGTTGTCCTTTGGTTGATATCCTTACTGTCTTATCTTGTGTGGTGGTGTTGTGTGTCTTGGTTGTGGTTTATGTTTAGTTATTTTATCCCTAGTCTTCTCGCTTGTTGTTTGGGGCCTTGTTTCTATCTCCAACATGAGGGTGGACCTCTAGGTTCCACATGGTCAAGTGGTAGTGTTTACCATTCATTGAGGTTTTGGAGTTCTTGTTTGTGAGCAATTGGATGGTTCTTACCTTGTATTCCAGTGTTCTCACATTTAGATGCATATTGTTTTACAATTATATGATATGTATCTTCCAGAAGTGATATAAAATAATATGTAATTGTATATTTGTACTTGAAATTGAAAGGATATTTGTAACTGGGTATTCCAAGTGGAAATGAATTGTAATTGGACTATTGTAATAGATGTATTTGTATTAATAGATAACTTTTAAGTGAATGTATTCAAGTGGATTATATGTATGTTCTTACTATTGGTCAATTTTATCATAGGAATCTTTCATTTGGTGCTTTAAAATGTAATTAACATAGGTCTTTATATGATAGGTTAAATGAGTAGTGATTAGGAGTTTGTTTGATTAAGGTAAGTCAATGTACCCTATTAAAGATGTTTATATGATTTAAAATAATATAATGAAATTTAGTTATCTTCATGTGATTAACTTCGTGATATTTAATATATGTTAGTATGTGTTGCTTAGTAGCGATGTTAGGGAACCCAAAAAGGATTGTTATGAGATGTGATTAAGTCTTTCGCTAAAGATTGTTATGATTCATCTATGTTATGTAATAAATTTATTTAATGTTGCATTGAGTTAGAAATATTTGATGTATTATGTTTCAGCCTTTTAAAAAAAATCATTTGCTATGTGTTTTGGTTTATTAGTTGTTATTTCTCTAGGGTTCCCTGGCAGGGCGTTACATGATGATCCATTTTTAGTACCCATTTTTATGACCTATTTTGATGAGCCATTTTGAGTACCCATTTTTTATGACTCATTTTGATGACCCATTTTAAGGAACCCATTTTGATGACCTATTTCTATGACCCGTTTTAATGACTCATTTTAGTACTCATTTTTATGACCCATTTTTAGTACCCATTTTTGTGATCTATTTTGATTACCCATTTTTATTACATATTTTTTTGACCCATTTTTTGTACCCATTTTGATTACCCATTTTTTACGACCCATATTTATTACCCATTTTGAACCATCTTTATGACCTATTTTTATAACTTGTTTTGAGTACCCATTTTGAGTATTCATTTTGATGGCCTATTTTGAGTACCCATTTTGATGACCCATTTTGAGTACCCATTTTTATGACCCATTATGAGTACCCATTTTTATGATCCATTTTGAGTACTCATTTTTATGACTTGTTATTAATACCTATTGTATGACTCATTTTGTTAACCTATTTTGAGTACCCATTTTGATGACTCATTTTTAGTAACCATTTTGATAACCCATTTTTAGTAACCATTTTGATAACCCATTTTTATTATCCATTTTGATGACACATTTTGAATACCCATTTTATGACCCATTTTGATCAACTATTTTTATGACCCATTTTGAGTACCCATTTTGATGACCCATTTTGATGACATATTTTAATGACCCATTTTTAGTAGCCATTTTAATGACCTATTTTTATGACCCATTTGGATGATCCATTTTGAGTACCCATTTTGATGAACCATTTTGAGTACTCAAAATTACTACCTATTTTTATTATTCGTTTTCAATACCCATTCTGATGACTTATTTTAAGTATCCAATTTTTTATTTTTTTTATCGATTAATAGCTAGATAGGTCATCACCTATGTATTGATTATAAAAGGATATACATATTAGGGAGGTGTCTGTACACTGTTGAACTCCCAACCAAAAAAGGAAAATCTAGCTATAATTTGTCAACTTTACTACACCATATATGCCCAAAAACCCAAAAGGGCTATAGACTTCCTTACGCTCTCTAACCAAAGAATGACAAAATTGGATTCAGAGAGTTGTTGACCTCCTGTACATACCCTAATCCACCATACTCATTTCTACTAAACCACTAAACCCCACAATTTACTTTTACTATATCTATTTTACCATATTATATGAAACATTAAACAAAAGAGAGATTTGAAACAACACTAAGAAGGGGCTCTTTTTCATTCACCCTTAGATGAGCTCTGTTCGCTCTCATGCATCTGTTGCACTGTCATTGCCCTTGCTATCACTAGGTAGTCCCGATCACAACCAGCATGTGCCTCCCCTACAACGATTTCTTCAATGAGTCTCCCATCGTTTGGAATCCACAACTCTCCAGTTTTGACTCCCCAATCATTCCCCTCCTCTTTCACTCTAGTTTCATCAACATCAACGTCCATGTAGCCTTGGAGTCCTTCCTACCTCACGAATCTCCCCAAATCAAAAGACTTAGGCCTTGCCAAGCTGCTGGTGATAAAGAGTAGAAAGGCCAGATTTTGATATCTTTCTGCATAGTTGCAATTAAAATTCTTCAAATTCATAGTCTGCACCACAGGGAATTTCTTGACCTCCCTGACACCATCCCGAGACATGGAATAATGATGTGCCAGCGGGACGTTCTTCTTCTCATCAATGTTGTCTAGAACATCATCTATCTCACCTAGAAAGGGGTGTTGAAACACCATCTGATAGACTTTCTTCATTCCAGGTTTACAGATGCCCATTTGTATGAAAAGTGTCATGAACATTGTTGGGATATTCAAGTTCACCCTATATTTGTGGGTTGCTTTTATAAATTCAGTCCCCAGAACCTTCTTTACAATATGCAGGACCAAAGGATGGCTCGACTCCAGAACCATGAGCAACCTCCTCTTTGATATTTCTCCCAGAAAAATCTATTATTTGGTCGCTTCTTTCAAGATAGGGGTGTCCATTGCTATCACTCCCAACTCTCTCAAAACATAAAGGGAAAGAATTGTCCCTTCGCTCATCCTTCCATGAATAAACAGCCACTAATCGAAAAGACTGCGAGCTAAAATGAGTTCATGTCATAATGGCCACTATTCCCATATCAGACTACATATAAGGCCTAGTTGTTGCCAAACCTTCTCATAATCACCTTTTAATGACTTGGAAGCTCATAATTATGCCTCCTTGCAATTGTACCATTCGTATCTCAAACCTATTTCTCTTATAATTTTGGCTGCGTAATTCTTATGTCATTCACCTTGTGTGCCATGTGTGAATTCTCCATTGATGCGACCTCACCTATCACATCAAGATCTGCCAAACCATTTAGGAATAAAGAACCTGCTACATTGCTATCATCATATTGATCTTCCCAAGTACACCATGTTGGCATTTTATGTTCCAGTGATGTTCCGGTGAAGATTGGTAGTCTCTGATGATTGCAGATGCTTAGGAGTTTTCATTGATGGTAACTCAGCCCGTTGATTTGATTCGATATGAGGTTAACCAGTAATTTGGAGTATGCCATCTATGATCAGTTTGCTCGGTGAAGCTCAATGTATAGGCTTGAGAGCACTTTTCATTTTAGGTGAAGTAGATTTTGGTTTTTGTGATCAAGGTTGATTGGTTAAGTATTGAAAGCCTATTATCATGCAAATCTACCCTTCGGCATTGATTCTATCACTTGTTTGAAGATCTATTTTCCGACAAAGCATTCTTCATGTTTGATGATGTAGTGTGTGTCTGGATTGTTTAAGTTAATTTTGGTGGTTGGAATTGTGTTTGGGAGTTATGTGAGGCCTATAGGATGCGTGTGATAATGTGCTTTGGGTCCGGTACAAAGTTTTTGAAAAGATTGAAGCCAACTTGCAACTACACGTTTCATGTTGCATGTTATGCGATTTTTGGAAGCTGGCATGTGAAATATTAATCTTGTTAATTCGGATATATATATATATATATATATATATATATATATATATATATATATATATATATATATATATATATATATATATATATATATATATATATATATATATATATATATATAACCGATTTGGATGATGCATTAAGTGTGCGGTGTGATGTGGTAAACCGTTTTGGAGTGATTAAGTGTAGTTTCACGTGCACATTTTGATCTTGGTTGATCCGGTGAGGAATTGCAAAGCAAAACAGAGCAGATAAGCAGATCAGTTGCAGCGAATCATTTTGCACTTAACTAGAATTGATTTTTGGTATAGTTAGATGTTATTTTCTAGTTCACTACTTGTTGTAACCAGTTCGTAATCAATTGTAAGGCAATGAGACTTCTGGCAGGTTGTAGCCCTTTGTACTTGAACAGTGAGCTCTAGGCAGTATTGCCTGAATGCAAGTGCATTCCCTTTATGTAATATTGTTTTACTACTGGCCATAGTGGAATAATATTGTGGGTTCAAATCCCATCGTGGTTTTTCCCATTTGGGTTTCCACGTAAAAATTCTAGTGTTATGATTTTGTGGTTGATTATCTTGTGTTTCTGCATTTTTTTTCTTGCATATGCTTCCAGTGGTTTGAGATTAAGTCAGAAAATTTGATTTACCAGTAGATTACTGATTCTCCCCCCCAGTGATCCTTGATTCCATCTGACCTTCCCACTCTTGAGATTCATGCATTTATGTGCAATACTTTAATAAATGTCTTTGATTGTTTCCTGAGAGGATGGAACGAGTATTGAAGTCCTTAAAGGTGACTTACTCAAACATCTTTAAGTTTATGTAAATAAGAACATTCATTCATTCTTTTGTTCATATGTGTTGGTGGATTCCCACCCTTTGCCATTGACGTCAAAGGGGGAGTGAGAGAGCAGTGAAAAATGGAATAATTAGTTCAAGGGGAGTCAGTGTAGATTGAGTGTACAAAATTCAAATTTTTTGAGTTAGCACAACTTTGGGATACTTATCATTTTTCACCAGTGTTGCCATCAATGCCAAAGGGGGAGATTGTTGGCACTTGATGTTTCGGTGATGCTCCGGTGAAGATTGGTAGTCTCTGATGATTGTATATGCATAGGAGTTGTCATTGATGACAACTTAGCCTGTTTATTTGATTTGGTATGAAGTTTTGGTTAACCGGTAATCTAGGGTATGTCTTATGTGATCAGTTTGCCTGATGAAGCTCAATGTATAGGCTTGAGAGCACTTTTCATTTTTGGTGAAGCAGATTTTGGTTTTTGTGATTAGGGTTGATTGGTTAAGTATCAAAAGCCTATTATCATGCAAATCTACCCTCCGATATTGATTTTGCCACTTGTTTGAAGATCCAATATCCGACAGAGCATTCTTCATGTTTGATGATGTAGTGTGTGTCTGGATTGTTTAAGTTAATTCCGGTGGTTGGAATTGTGTTCAAGAGTTATGTGAGACCTATAGAAAGTGTGTGATGATGTGTTTTGGGTCTGGTACAAAGTTTTCGAAAAGATTGAAGCCAACTTGCAGCTACACGTTTCATGTTGCGTGTTATGCTATTTTTGGAAGCTGACCTATGGGGGACTAATCTTTCTAATTCGAATATATATATATATATATATATATATATATATATATATATATATATATATATATATATATATATATATATATATTGCATTAAGTGTGTGGTGTGATGTGGTAGACCGTTTTGGAGTGATTAAGCGTAGTTTCACATGCACATTTTGATCTTGGTTGATCTGATGAGCAGTTGTAGAGCAGAACAGGGTAGATAAGCAAATCAGTTGCATCAGATCATTTTGCACTTAACCGGAATCAATTTTTGGCATAGTTAGATGTTATTTTCTAGTTCACTACTTGTTGTAACTAGTTCATAATCAATTGTAAGGCAGTGCAACTTCCTTTGGGTTGTATCCCTTTGTACTTGAACAGTGAACTCTAGGCAGTATGCCTGAATGCAAGTGCATTCCCTTTATGTAATATTGTTTTTCTACTGACCATAGTGGAATAATATTGTGGGTTCAAATCCCATCGTGGTTTTTCCCATTTGCGTTTCCAAATAAAAATTATGGTGCTATGATTTTGTGGTTGATTATCTTGTGTTGTTGTATTTTGTTTTCTTGCATATGCTTCCGGTGGTTTGAGATTAAGTCAAAAAAATTGATTACTGATAGATCACTTATTCTCCCCCCCCCCTCTCAGTGATTTTTTGATTCCAACTTACCAATATATAGTCAATCGTACTTAGGCAGTGTGATATAATTTTACACTTTCCTTCTTCCTAGCGGCCTTCTTTGCCAGCTCATCTACCACCACATTCCCCTCCCGAAAGACATGGCTTAATTTGAATTCGACAAAGCCATTTAATGCCTTCACAATGAGAATAATTCATCTTTCGAGTTGCCAATTTACTATCCATTTACTTCTGATGGCATTTACTACTAGGAGTGAGTCTCCTTCCAAGTGAATACGTTCTACCCCTAGCTTTCTCCCCATTTCAATCCCTTTAAGAGCAACCCTAAATTTGGCTACATTATTTGTTGCTTCTCCAATATATTCAACCAATTTCCCTATCATCATGCCCTGTTCATTTTGAGCTACGCAAGCAATTCCAGTGTGCCCTGGGTTTCCTAAAGAGGCCCCATTAAAGTTTATCTCGATCCACCCTTCCTCAGGAGCCTTCTAAATTGTAGCTTTCTGTTGCTCAACATTATTATTTTTTTTAGCAAATTCATGACTCTTTGGAACATCCAGCCCCCCAAAAATTTGCATAAGCTTGCTAACCTTGTTTGTGAAAACATTGTTGTTATTTGATTTCCTCTTGGTCGCTTCATTTACGAGTTCGACAATTGAGACTTCTATTTTTGACACTAATACCTCCCTTGGCATAGCCCGATCCTAAAAAATCCTCCAATTCCTCTCCTAGAGTTGCCAAACCATTGTTGACAGAAAGCACTTGCCATATGTTGTTGAAAATTCCCTTGTACATTCTCTCAGGCCAAGAGACGAACCACTCCTTCAAGCTCAAAGGTTCTACATGCTGGAAGTCGAATTTCCCCATAAGTTTTTTCCAACAAAATTTTGCATAAGGACAAGACCATAATAGATGATCTGTTGTTTCTAGGTTGTTTTTGCAGAGAATGCATCTATTGGGTCCACTAATGCCAATTTTTGATAATCTGTTCTGAGTCAATATTCTATTTTGAATGGCCATCCAAGAGAAAACTCCAATTTTGGGTAGCAAATATTTCCCCCAAAGGAGTTTTACTAGCCATTAGTTGATGTTGTTTGTTGCTTCTTTTATTGTATATCCTAGTTCTACTTTATACTCTCCATCCCTGGAAGCACACCACCTAATTTTGTCTTTCTCATGCAAGACCAGAATAGGTCTATCTTTTAGAATCTTTTCAAGTATTTCTATTTGAGCTTGAGAAGCATTAATATCCTCCAATGACTTCCATATCTATTTCTCAATCCCATCAATCCTTCAAATTTATCCATAGTTGAAAACCTCTTTCCCCCATACCCTGGTTGTTTCTTCCCTAATCTCTTGCAGATTTGGATTGGTGCATAATTTTGGCTTTCCATCCCAGGAATCTTCCTAGAAAGAAGCCAGGGGGCCATTACAAATTTCCCAAGTAGTCTATTTGGTTATAATCTCCCTGTTGTCACAGATAAAATTCCATATGGCTGACCCTGTTAGAGGATCTCTGATCTTTAGAATGCTAATGGGGTCCTCTGAATCTATGTACTTTCTTCTAAGAATCCAAACCCATTTTTGATTGGTCTTAGTCATCATCCATGTGAGTTTTTCTCCTATTGCCATGTTCATGATTTTGATTTGCCTGATCCCTACACCTCCAACCTCTTACAATTTACACACCTTCTCCCAAGCCAATAGTGAATGTTTTTGGGTGTCATGTGGCCCACTCAAAAAAAAACTTATGCATAATTTGATTGAGGTTGTCTTCTATTGAGGCCAATAACTTCAAATAAGTAATTGAATAGATAGGAATTGCAGAAAGAACAACTTTGACCATCAACAATCTTCCTTCTAAAGTGAGCTACTTACCTTTCCAAAGTTTCATTTTATTCCTTTAGTTCTCCAACAACCTATCCCAATAAAACCTTTTATTGACTCCCCCAAATAGAGGCAATCCCAAGAATCTCCCTAGGAATTTTTCCACTCTTCGACCCAAAATCATGGCAATATTTTGCTGAAGACCCAATTGCACATTGAAAAAAAAGACCTCTAATTTTCTCCAATTTATAGCTTGACCTGAGGCCCTACTATAAGTGTCTAGCATTGATCAAATACCCTTGTCTTCTCCCCTTGAAGCATCTCCAAATAAGATAGTATCATCAATAAATTCCTGATGAATGAGTGGTTCTACTCTTGATGTGATCTCTATTCCTATCCATTTCCCCTCCAATCTGGCATGTGTGATACTTCTACCTAAGGCCTCTTCCATGATAATGAATAGATATGGTGAGAGTGGGTCATCTTGCCTTAGTTCTCTGTTTGTAGTTAAAAAACCAGTAGCCACCCCATTGAGTAAGACAAATAATTTTGTGGTCTCAATGCATCCTTTCACCCACTCAGTTCGAGATCTGTCAAACCCAAACCTAGATAGAACCTCCAGCAGGAAGCTTCTATCCACCATATCATATACCTTTAGAATATCCAGCTTGATTATCATATTGGTTTTCCTTAGGTTCCAGGCTATTTGGATTGCTTCATGAACAACAATGACGCCTTCTATTATGGATCTTCTAAGTGTAAAACTGCTCTGTTCTTCTAAGATAAATCTTTCCAATGACCTTCTTGAGTTTGTTTGCTATTACCTTGGTGATGAGCTTATAGTAGGTGTTGCACAAAGCAATTGGATGATATTCATTCATACATGTGTCCTCTTTTTTCTTACATATGGGAGCGACAAAATTATGATTGATAGCCCCAAGGATAGTGGCCTTCTTCATTGATTCCTCTTCTGCCTTTAACAAGTCATCCTTGATGATTTCCCAATATGTTTGATAGAAACAAGTTGGGAAGCCATCTAGCCCAAGGGTTTTATCTGGTGCCATTTGAGAGATAGCATTCCTAAGATCTTCCATATAAATGGGTCTTCTTAGCATCTTATTTTCTTCTTTTGAAATTAGGTTGGGGATCTGATTGAGGAAAACGTCTCTATCTATTCTCTGATTCTGGTTTTGATTATTCTGGTTCAATAAGTTTTTGAAATACTTGACTTCTTCTTGACTAATCTCCTCCTTTGATCAAGCCATTGGCCCATCCTCTCTAACTAGTTCAGTAATCATGTTTCTATGTTTGTTTACTATTGTTGAATTATGAAAAAATTTGTGTTTTTATCCCCTTCCTTGAGCCATATTTTCCTATATTTCTACCTCCAGTACTGCTCTTCTCTCGCTAGTATTTCGGATTGTTCAGCTTTGAGGGCCTATTCCTTCTTGAAATTTTCCTCTCATACCATTGGCAATGACTGATTTGTTCAAAACCCTCAATTCACCTTCAAATCTTGCACCTTCTTCAAATATGTTCTTGAAATGTACTTTATTCCATTGCTTTAGCCTAGTTTTGATGTATGCTAACTTTTTGTAAAATATGAACATCTTAGAGTGGTGAGGGAAAACAAAAGTATTTTTCAAACTCATGGACCTTAAGAAATAGAATATTGGGATTGGCAATGCCCTTTCATCCCTTTCCGACTGACAATGAGATGCTTTGGTTTGGACTTTCTTTCTTTATTTCAGATGTTCTCCCGCTATGTCTGGTAGCAACAGTTGCAGATAGAGGGACTTCATCATGATGGATGTTGCCTCACATCTGGGCATCAATTATCATGCCACTATTTTCCAATCCAGCATTCCTTCTACCATTGAGATAGTAGGCCATATAGAGATGATTCTCTTATCCACATCTTTTCAAATATAAAGGGAGACCCTCTAGAGTATGCATCCTCAGCAAATACTAGTTGAATTGGGAAGTGGTCTGGCCCGCTATAGGGTAAGATAGAAACCTCCATTGATATAAAATCCTCAGTCCAATCCCCATGTAGGAAGAATCTATCCAGCTTTTCTGTGATGTAAGTGAAGCCTTGTCTTCTATTAGTCCATGTGAATTTCCCATTTTTTAATACTAAATTTATTAGAATCCACAAATTATTGGAAAAATTGTTGAATTCTAGTAAGAGAATTAATACCTCCTTGCTTCTCTGAATTGTTGATGCATTGAAGTCACCCCCTATTATGAATTTCTCATCCCTAATTGCACTAAGCTCCCAGGTGATATCTTTCTGTATCTCCTTCTTAGCTACTATAGCTATAGGTCCATACACATTTATTACCTTCCAGATTTTATTACCCTAATAGCTTTGATATTTTATCATCATCCAGCTGTTATGAGCTGACTCTAGAGTGCATCTTGCCTTAGCAGGGTTCCAGAGTACTCCAATACCTCTTGAGGCTCCACTTGACTTTACAAATAGACCTTCCCACTATCTCCAAAATTTTATCCTGTCAAATTGTTCCTCCTTGCTCCATTTAGTCTCCTGAATCATAATTATATCAACTTTGATAGAATCTATTTGGCACTTGAAAAGGAACCATTTTCTAGGGGTGTTTAATCCCCTAGCATTCCAACTTATGATTTTCATGGCTCCTCGGGAAGGGGTAACTCCTTCCCATTTCTAAGAATTGTTTGGAAGAGCTTAGTTTTCCCTTTTATACATCCGGCCATTGCCAGTTTGGCCTTATTAGATTGGCAACCTCTCTACTTATTTCATTTGATTTTAGGTGTCTTAAGAAGTGATTAAATTTTCTCAAGGCCTCTTTCTTCCATGACGCCTACATGAAAGTCTTCAAAACTATCCTCCATCTCAGAGTTTGACTTGATGATTACCTCATCCTCAATGATCTTTTCCTTTTGATCATCTGAGCTTTGCTTCTCCTCATCATCAAAAATAGCCTTCTCATCACTCTCATTGTCCTTTTCCCCATCAATGGGAAGAAGGGGGTCACTTCTACCTGATCTACTTGTCCTAGAATGAATATTTCTAGTAGACCTGGGAAGCCTATTATTTCCTGATACAAATTATTTTTGTCATATTCCTCATTGCTCGCACCATCCTCTACCTGAGTCTCATTTCTTTCCTCACTCCCTATTTGACCACTACCTTTTGGTCGAGAGTCCCTTTCTACCAATATCGAGTCTTCTTCCAGGTTCTTTGTATCTGGCCAAATCACGATCAATTCTTTTTCCATATTTGATAAAGGTGCTCCAAGTGGCGTGCACACCTTCCCAAAGTTAATTTCCATTTGATCAATTTTGTGGAGACTATTTGTTGTGATAGAGGAGAAGCATCTATCTGTATCATGTGTTATTGACTTGCTCTTGGGGTGCAGACTTAACTTGTCTTCCCTGTCAATTTCTTGTTTCCAACTTCCAACTTCAGATATTAGTTCTATTAGACAATTCAAATAATCAGAAGACAAATGAGAGGGGGGGGGTGAATCAGTTGTCATCAAATTATCGGAACCTTAAGCAATTAAAACTTTAATACCAGAACACATAAGATCAATACCGAAATGCATAAACCAATTACCAAAAGAGTAGATATACCAATTAAGGACAAGCAACAATTAGAGAATAGATACCATCCACATGACACCAAGATTTGTACGTGGAAAACCCGGTAAAGGGAAAAACCACTATGGGAAGCCTACCCACAGTCAGATAATACTTCTACAGTAAGTATGTGATTACAAATTAAGGGGCCTACACTTGCAGGAAGGCCAATAGCCTAGAGCGCACTGCTCATTACAAAAGGAGTCTCACTGACGACATAAAAATCCAGACTACAATCCCAAAGAAAGAATGAACTGCAATGATAGCATCTCCTATGTTTGAATAAAGTTCCAGTTAAGCTCAATACCGAAGGAATTAATCCTCTTACATAAACCCAATTCGATCACCAATGATCGACCAAATCCTCTACATGAATGATTATTACATTATTCGCTCCTATACATCCTTACATTATCCCTCTACATGATCTACAATGAGATCTTACATCATATATATACAAACCCTCGACCATAAACAATCAGGTCGACCACCAAACAATAAAGCAATTACATAATTATAAAACATGTCAGCCTGAGACCAAACAAATAATAGCCAACCCATAAGTCATCCTAGAAACACATCGAGAAGACCAAACAACACGTTACATTAAGCCGGTCCAAAACCTAGATAGTACTGGACCTAATTTAGGTCCACACACGCTAAATCAATTATCCCAATCATCCATGTCTCAAAAATGATCACCATCAGCATCCTGAATCTCTACTAGAAGTCTCACCAACACCACTTATGCATAATATCAAAAGATCTTCAACAAAGCTCTGCCAGTGAAACCCTCACCGGATCAACAAATCGGATTTACCAACATACAAGATAACATCCAATCACCAAATCAAAACCAACTGACTGAACATGAATCTGAGTAGCATGAATAGCATATCTAAACCAAGTCCATAAGCCAAAGCATACCGGAGGATACCAGATCATCATGATCTAATCAAACCAGAAACCAAACAACCTATCGAAACCAAAAGGATATCGGTAAACAACCAAAACTGCTAGTGTTGACATCAATGACAAAACATCAATGCAACACATAATCAATTCCTCCAAATGGCCAATAATCTCCCCCTTTGGCATTAATGGCAACACTAGATGTGAAAAACATCCAAGTGCCAAGAAATGCCAAACAAATCTCCCACACAAGAATATAGCAATGAAGTTTTGATCCATACTCTCCCTGTACATGATATCACAGTTAAGTTCTGCAAATTTCTCCCCCTAATGTACATATTTCCTTAAGTTTTTCACATGAATACCTCTTCCCCTTTGACATCAATGTCAGAAATCTAACAAAAATATCAAAGCAAAATCATAAACCACTAAATCACAAAACTAACTACTCCCCCTAAGTAGTAGCATTGCCACATCAATCCGGAATGAATAATATCTCTGATAATGCATACCGGACTGATGCCAAATAGCATCAATCAGTTTTTTGCTGGAGGGGCATAAACCCCTAATCTTCCTCTAAGGTACTCAAATGATTCTTTAGGAAAAGGTTTAGTGAAGATGTCTGTGATCTACTCTTTAGTGTTCACATAAACCAATCTAACTTCATTTTCTTCCACCTTCTCCTTGAAAAAGTTATACTTGATAGATATGTGCTTTGTCTTAGAGTGAAATATCAGATTCTTTGATATGTCTATAGCAAAAGAGTTATCACAGTGAATAACTATTGGTCCATTGCAATGCACTTTTATGTCCTTCAACATTTGCTTCATCCATAGAAATTGTGTATAGTTAGTAGCAACATCAACATACTCAACTTCAACAATAGATAAAGAAGTACATGACTGTTTCTTGCTGATCCATAAATTAAGTTTTTTTCCAAGAAAGAAAGCTCCACCGAAAGTACTTTTCCGGTCATCAACATCACCAGCCCATTTTGCATCTGTATATGCACATAAAGTAAAGTCATCATCTTTAGGGTACCACAAACCATATTCAGATGTTCCTTCTAAGTATCTAAAAATCCTTTTCACCACACTCTCATGATTTTCTCTAGGATCACTTTGATATCTTGATGCAAGAAAACAACATTCATTATATCCGGTCTAGTCTGAGTCAAATATAGTAGACCTCCAATCATTGACTTGTATCTTGTAGGATTTACTGGTGTAGATTCATCTTTCCTTGTCAATTTCTCACTTGTAACCATAGGAGTACTAATCAGTTTAGAATTTTCCATACGAAATTTCTTCAACATCTCCCTAGCATACTTAGTTTGATAAATGAAAATACCTTTATCAGTCTGAGTAATCTACAAACCTAAGAAAAATTTCATTTCCCCAACCATAGACATTTTAAATTATTTCTCCATATTGTTAGAAAATTTCATGCACAACTTATCTTCACCTCCAAAAATGATGTCATCAACAAAGACCTCAATAATTAGTATATCATCATTAGTGACTTTATAATATAGATTACTATCACCATTACCTTTAGTGAAACCAATCTTTAAAAGATATTTGTCCAACCTTGCATACCAAGTTCTAGGTGCTTGTTTCAATCCATATAAGGCTTTCTTTAACCTCCAAACCATGTTTTTGTCATCTGAAAGTGAAAAATCATCAGGTTTCTCAATATAAACTTCCTCATCAAGATCCCCATTCAGAAAAGCACACTTAACATCCATCTGATAAACCTTGTAGTTTTTATGTGCAGCATAGGCAAGAAATAAACTTACAGCTTCAATCCTAGCTACAGGTGCAAAAGTTTCACCATAATAAATTCCTTCCTTCTGAGAATATCCTTTACAAACCAATCTAGCTTTATTCCTCACAACTTGTCCATCTTCATTTAATTTATTCCTATATACCCATTTAGTTCCAATTACATTCTTATTTCTAGGCCGGGGAACTAAAATCCATGTGTTATTATTTTCTATTTGATCTAATTCTTCTTCCATAACTTTCATCCAACATTCATCTTTACATGCTTCAATTACTAATATCGGTTCAACTTGATAAATTAAATATACCTCATTAGCTGCCAATCTTCTTCTTGTCATCACTCCATTGTTCTTATCCCCAATGTTCTGATTTTCTGAATGATTTAACCTTACATACCTAGGAGTCTTCTGATTCTCTATTCCTCATTCTTGTTCTTCAGTTAGTGTTGAATTTTCTGATTATTAGAGTATTCAGGTATTTACTTGAATAATTAAACATTATTTGTTTAATTATTTAAGTTCCCTTTATCTCTTTTACACTTAAGCTAACTTTAGGTGCATATAATTAATTATTTTAATTAATTATTATGTGCAAACCTAGGTTTTCCCTTTTAGGGTTTCTTGACCTATTAAAGGTTGAGTTCTTTCTTTTCATTGTATGAAGAAGGATTATTATTGACAATACATTTTTGGAGAATATTGTGCTCTCTTTTTGAGCATATTTTTCCTGTGTTTTTGTTCCTTCTATGATTTGCTTCCTTACTTCTCCTTGTAACAATTTTTTCAGCTTGTAGAGATTATTTGGGCTCCTGTGGTGTTGTATTTTCTCAACTCCTATGTGGTATCAGAGCTTCAGATCTGCAGCTACCTGTTCTTGTTTTGAGAATTTTTGCTTTGGAAGCAGATCTGGGGTTTCGGGAATTTTTTTATGTACCTAGGGTTTGAACTTTTTTTCTGAGCACTTTGGGCCTAAACGGACCTCACCATCGTGCTCAGAAGGCCCAAAAACCCCTATGGTCATATAAAATTTGACCTATTTTGGTTCTTGAGCCTTTGGGACTATTTTTTTCTCAGATCTAGGCCGTACGACCCTGGCACGCGGATCGAGAAAAAAATTTCAAATATTTTTTTTTTGCCTTTTTACGGCATGCAGGCCGGAATTTTGCTTTGTTGTTAAAAAAAATATTCGAAAAATCAACAAAGCAAAATAAGGTTTCAAAAAAAAAAATTCAAAAATCTTTTGGGGGGTTCCCCACGGTACACAGGGTACCGTGGGGCCCCTTGACCCTGTCGCTACCATAGCTCTGACAGCCTCAGGCCCTGCTCCACCGGCCCCCACCGGCCCTGCCCGCGGCTCTCTAATGACTCCCTGGCCCCCGCTGGCGCCTGACCACCGCTTCACTCCCTACGGCCACCGCTTCCCGGCAGCCCCGTCACCTTGCGACCGCTACTTCCTGGCCCCACTGCTGCACTCAGCCCCTACGCCACCCACCACAGCTCTTGCGCCGCCAGGCCACCGCCGCCCGGCCCATTACCGTCGCTGACCTCCTTGCTGCCCAGCACCGCCGTCGGCCTCCCTCTACCCACTAGAGCTCCGCCCGACCTCCACTGGAGCGCCACCCGTCTGCCACCGGAGCTCCGCTCCCTGGCCTCCTCCACCCAAATAGCCACCATACCTCCTTTTTTGGCCTCTTTCAGGGGGGGTTTGGTTTTTTGGCTCTATCTCGGGCATACGGAGTTGTTTTTCGAAAACGAATAGGCATCGGAAAGCTGATTCCGAGCTGGACCTCATGGTGTTGATAATTTTTTCCAATTTTTTTGTTTGACTATGTTTTTTTCCTTTTAAAGTGAGGTCTCTTTTTTGCACTCCAGGAGACGTAGAATGAGCATCTGAACTCCGTTTTTCAAAAACTTTATATTTTTGGAAAGCGTGTGCTGTGTACTTTACAGATATATGGGTTTTATTTCCAGATTCTACTCCATTCATATTTTATTCAATTTTTTGTTTTTCAACACTCTAGTGGATATCTTGGTTGTTTCAGGTCCTGGGATCTCCTCTCTGGGTAGGATGTCTCTATTTTGATTCTCGTTTCTATTTCCAATTTTCTTATCATTGTAGCTTGTGTTTATACAAACACACTGAGATAAAGTGCCATCATGCATTGCTTACTTGGGATCATGCACATCTTGTGTCTTATTGTACATGCACTATTGATAAAGTGCCATGAGGGGGTTGATGTTTGCATGTTGTTTGCCATCTTCCTTTGTCCAGTGAGTGTTCCTTCCAGAACATTCACCTCATGATGTGTGTCAAGTGAGTGTTCCTTCCACGACACCATGTACTTTTCTCAGCACCTTTGATGTTCCTGGTTCTTCGTCATACAGTTCTTCTTGGTTGTTCTGTTTAGTGTTCCTGTCCCTCTCCCTCTTCCGTATTATGGGGAGGTTTATCCTGTTGGTTCTAATTCTTCCATGATCCGATTGATCAGCTCTTCAGGCTTTGGTTTCTCATGCCATCTGTATCTTCGATTTCAGTTGTTTTGCCTTGTTTGCCTTCTGATTCAAGTAGTGTCATTTGAGGGCACTCATATAGATTATAGTCTTCTCTACCTAGTCATGTTCTATTTGAGTGGAGGTTCTTCAGATCAGCAGTTATTCTTTGACAGAGTTTGCAGGTTCTTCATGCTTCAGTGATGTTCTTTTCCATCTCTTTCTAGAGTAGATTTTTGTTCCCATGTGGTTTTCTCTATTTCTCTAGTTCATAGAGATTTCATTGTATTTGGGTACCTGATCAGGCCTTGTTGCTGAGACCCATGTTTATTGCTTTCAGTAGTTGTTCTAGGTTTTAGCTTCTCCCTAAGTCTAGTTTAAGGGGGGGTGTTAGAGTATTCGGGTATTTACTTGATTAATTAAACATTATTTGTTTAATTATTTAAGTTCCCTTTATCTCTTTTACACTTAAGCTAACTTTAGGTGCATATAATTAATTATTTTAATTAATTATTATGTGCAAACCTAGGTTTTCCCTTTTAGGGTTTCTTGACCTATTAAAGGTTGAGTTCTTTCTTTTCATTGTATGAAGAAGGATTATTATTGACAATACATTTTTGGAGAATATTGTGCTCTCTCTTTTTGAGCATATTTTTCCTGTGTTTTTATTCCCTCTGTGATTTGCTTCCTTGCTTCTCCTTGTAACAAGTTTTTCAGCTTGCAGAGATTATTTGGGCTCCTGTGGTGTTGTATTTTCTCAACTCCTATACTGACACTATTGAAGTAACTGGTTCAACATTTTTTTCTGGTAAAGGTGTTATCGGTTTAGTTATGATCATTTCCACTGCCAGTTCTTGCTCATAAATTCCAATTTAACTTCTATTTTGCTCATCCACCTTGACATTAGCGCTCTCCACAATTCTCTGCAATCTCTTGTTATAACATCTATATGATTTTCTTTTCATTAGAATAACCAAGAAATATTCCTTCATCACATCTAGGATCAAATTTGCCAACGAAATCATCTCTCCTGATATAACATTTACTACCAAAGATTCAGAAATACTTAATTGCAGGTGTATTGCCAAACCATAACTCATAAGGTGTCTATTCGATTTCTCCTTTGATATGAACTCTGTTGAATGTATAGATTGTTGTGCTCACTGCTTCTCTCCAGTAGATATGAGGTAGATTAGATTCCATCATCATGGTTCTAGCAACATACAAGATAGGTATGTTCTTTCTTTCTACAACTCTATTTTGCTGAGGTGTCTGGGGAGTAGAAAATTGTCTCCTTATGCCATGCTTCTCACAAAAGTTATTAAACTCATTGAATGTGAATTCTCCACCATGATCTGACCTTAAGCACTTAATCTTCAATCCTGTCTCAGTTTCAACCTTAGCTTTAAATATTTTAAACTTTTCAAAAACCTCTTATTTCTTCCTTAAAAATGTAACCCACATCATTATAGAATAATCATCAATGATTAACATAAAATATCTATCACCTTGAAAACTTTTGATTCTAGTAGGGTCACACAAATCAATATGAATAAGATCAAGAACATCATTAGATTTGTCTTGTATACTCTTAAAAGAGGTTCTGACCTGTTTTCCCATTTGACATTCTTTGTATACTAGATTATAGGGCTTCACAATCTTAGGTATATCTCTAACTGCCTTAGTTGAACTGATCTTATACCATGCAATCAAACTTCACATTACATAGCCTTTTATACCAAAGCCAACTCTCATCAATTTGTGCAATCAAACATGTCTTCTCACCGATTTTACCTTGTGTCTGAGTACTGGTTGCAATCTCCAATCTAGATCTATTAATGATTTTGCATTTTCCATCTTTGAATTATAATTGAAATCCCTTATCCACCAATTATACTACACTCAAAAGATTATGCCTTAAACCTTCAACATAATAAACATTATCAGTATTGTGCTTACCATCTAATGATATAATTCCTTTTCATTTGATCATGCATGCTTTGTCATCTCCAAATCTAACCAGACCGCCATCACATTCTTGCAAAGATAGAAACTTCCTTTTATCTCTAGTCATATGATGTGAACATCCACTGTCAATTACCCATTCATCTTTATCTTCAATTTTAGCAGCAAGGGCCTTCTCTTCAGGTACATTCTCTTCCAGTGCCAGAACATCTTCCTTGATAGGCAAGAACACTCGTTCCTTTCCATTGTCGGAACCACTAGCAGAGTCTCATGTCGGTTCATCATCAGAATCAGTCACACCTTCCTCATCCGCAAAGTAACATGATTTATCTTTGTTTCTCGTGTACTTATGCTTTTTCTGATAACTAGGGTTAGGCTTAAAATATCTTCTATCTCTTTCTTCAAATCTTGAATTCCTTTCAGGACATCTAGATGCAAAATGACCTATCTTATTACATGCAAAATATTTAAAAGGTGATTTTCCTTCATACTCACTTCCTACCAGTCCTTTAGGTACACTTCTAGAAAATAGGGATTCGAATTGCTCAAATTATTCATCTTCTCTCTTCATATCGTCCAATTCCTTTGCATACAAAGATTTCCAATCTTGCTTGCCGGTTGATGATGTAAATGCATGAAAAGCAGGTTCAGATTTCACAGCTCCAGAAGGTCCAAGTTCTTCAAGTTCAAAAGAAGATAATTTCCCAACCAAGGTATCCGTATTGACAAAAGTATTAGCCATTGTTCTCAATTCATTAATTGTAGTAGTCTTCATCTTAGAAGCCAGTGGTAAAGCTCTCAGAACTTTAAAAACTATTTCATCTTCACTCAGAGATCCACCACAACATTGAATTCCCATGACAATCTCATTTACCTTTCCATGAATGTAGTAATCCCTTCATCTTCTTCCATCTTCAAATTTTCATATCTCACCCGGTAACCATCAAGTTTAGCAATCTTATCAGTAGGGTCACCTTCATTAAGAGTCTCCAACTTGTCCCATACAGCCTTTGTTGATTATTTGTCAATCAATCCCATTATTTGCTGATCAGAAAGTGCACACAAGAGGGCTTCTCTAGCTCTACAATAATTCTCAAGCTTCCTATCAAAGTTTTCCAGAGGAGGATTTCCAGATGCCAAATTAAAAGGAGTTACACCATTCTCTATGACTTCCCAAATTTCCTTACCAAGACATCTCAGATGAGTCTCCATTTAAATCTTCCATACTCTGTAATTTGTTCCATCAAGCCTAGGAATTTCTCTCCGAAAGATAACAGTAGATGAACTAGATGAACTTGAACCGTTAGTCGCCATAGGATCTTCCTCAAGCAGTTAAGCTTTTGTAGAGAGGACCAGAGCTCTTATACCAATTGTTAGACAGTTCAAATAACCGAAAGACAACTAAGAGGGGGGGGGGGTGAATCAGTTGTCACCAGATTACCAGAACCTTAAGCAATTAAAACTTTAATACCGGAATGCATAAACCAATTACCGAAATAGTAGATATACCAATTAAGCACAAGCAACAATTAGAGAATAGATACCATCCACATGACACCAATATTTGTACGTGGAAAACCTGGAAAAGGGAAAAACCACAGTAGGAAGCCTACCCACAGTCAAATAATACTTCTGTAGTAAGTATGTGATTACAAATTGAGGGGCCTACACTTGCAGGAAGGCCAATAGCCTAGAGCGCACTGCTCATTACAAAAGGAGTCTCACTGACTACATAAAAATACAAACTACAATCCAGAAGAAAGAGTGAAATGCAGTGATAACATCTCCTATGCCTGAATACAGTTCCAGTTAAGCTCAATACCAGAGGAATTAATCCTCTTACATAAACCCAACTTGATCACCAATGATCAACCAAATCCTCTACATGAATGATTATTACATTATTTGCTCCTATACATCCTTACATTATCCCTCTACATGATCTACAATGAGATCTTACATCATATATATACAAACCCTCGACCATAAACAATCAGGTCGACCACTAGACAATTAAGCAATTACATAATTATAAAACATGTCATCTTGAGACCAAACAAATAATATCGAACCCATAAGTCATCCCGTAAACACGTCGAGAAGACCAAACAACACGTTACATTAAGTCGGTCCAGAACCTAGATAGTACCGAACCCAATTTAGGTCCACAGACGCTAAAGCAATGATCCCAATCAGCCAAGTCTTGAACACGATCACCATCAGCATCCTGAATCTCTACTAGAAGCCGCACCAACACCACTTATGCATAATATCAAAATATCTTCAACAAAGCTCTGTCGGTGAAACCCTCACCGGATCAACAAACCAAGCTTACCGACATACAAGATAGCATCCGATCACCAAATCAAAACCAACTGACTGAACATGAATCTGAGTAGCATGAATAGCATATCTAAGCCAAACCCATAAGCCAAAGAATACCGGAGTATACTAGATCATCATGATCTAATCCAACCAAAAACCAAACAACCTACGAGGACCAAAAGGATACTAGTAAATAGCCAAAACAACTAGTGTTGACATCAATGGAAAAACATCAAAGCAACACATAATCAATTCCGCCAAATGGCCAACAAGTTTGATCTCTGATGGTATCTCCACATTATTTGTGACACACAAATCCTGAAGAACAACCCCAGTTTCTAATCCTCTAGTGGTTTGTCCAAATAGAGGAATTTGCCTAGTTTTCTTCCAATGCCTTTGATAATCTCATCTCCCCAGCACTCTGCAAACAAACTGTAGAGTTGGAACCATGTTGAGGTTTCTGCAATTGAGATTGCCCAAGGATTTAAATTTGGCTTCCACTCAAAGAGGTGCAATTTGAGTCACATCCATGAACAAAGGAGCAAATTTGTGTGCCTTTGATTTATTGCTCATAGGTAGCAAAGGAAACCAGATAAAATTTGTTTTCCATCAATTTGACCATAATGTTCTTCCCCCATTGAACATAGCACCATGCCCTAATTTATTCCCAAATTTTCCTACTAACTCCTCCCCATTTAATGAAAAGCCCTACTTTCTCCAAAAATTCTTTATTTTGCTTAACTACTTCATCTTCAATGAGAGATGTGAAAGAGGATTTTTATGGGGTCTTACTAGTCATTGACTCCAATCCTCAAGAAGGTCCTTATCCATCATTCAACACACTTTTACCTTTTTTGTCATGCCCTTTCTCATTGCTCCACTTTGGCATCGCCTCCTTCCGTTGCATTGATCTCCAATTGTGCAAGGCATTTGCTTCTAGAATCACCATTTTCCTGAACCACCCATTCTTTCCTTTATGAAATCCCTTGTCTCTTCATTCTTGCAAGGAGGTTGTCCATTCATTTTGAGGACACCTCTACGATTGGGATCCTTGGTTAATCCTTGGTCTGGACCATGGGGATCCTTTGTTTTTGGGTCTTGTGAACCGTTTATTGTCCTCCCTTGGTCCCGAAACCCTATTCTATCTATAATATGTCGATTGTTCCACTGCTTGGGGGTGATATAGCTTGTCAACCCATCAACCTTTCTCAAAGACCCATTACGGTCTATATTGACCATGCTGAAATGGAGGAGAAGCTCTAGAGTTATTGCCACCAATCTTTGATCTTGATCCTACATTATCATACGCTTGTTATCCATTAGTAATTTTCTCTTTAAATGTCTCCATTGGGATTGCCTGATCCATCTCCTCACTCCATTTTGGTGCCTTCTTCCATCCACTCCTCCCATCTTGACTGGATCGAAGCTCGCCCTACTGAAACTACTCGCAATCTCCAGCCTGCACTTCGCTCCTACCGTCGAATTGTCCTTTGCTTCTACCCTCGAATCCTGCACTCCCCATTTTTGAAACCAATGTTGCTTGTTAAAGATCAAATGTTGGACCAGTGAGTCTCTTTAAGTATACAATTTTAGTACCCATTTTTATGACCCATTTTGATAACCCATTTTGAGTAGCCATTTTTGTGGCCCATTTTAATAACCTATTTTTATGACTCATTTTTAGTACCCATTATAATTTATTCTTAGATTGATCCTCTTAATAAATTAAAGTGGATCAATTGTTGTCAAGTTTTATATACACTTAAACTTTCTTTGTGTTTCATTTAATAATTTTCTTCTCAAAAAATCCTACATAAACTTATATTTTATTATTGTAGGATTTTATATTGTAGATTGCTTTAATTTTACTCTTTTATGTAATGCACTTAAACTTTCTTTGTGTTCTTCTCAAAGAATGCTACATAAACTTATATTTTACTACTGTAAGATTTTTTGTTTAGTTGCTCTTTCTTATGTAGATTTTTTTATTTTACTCGTATTATTTTCTCATATGTGTATGAGAGTACGAGAATACGTGTATGTTAATACAGGAATATGATAATACATGTACGATTATACGATTATACGAGTATGAGGAAAAGACTAAAAGATATTTTTTTAGGGTTAGGGTAATTTTAGCCGACTTTTTATGTTGCCCTAAAATTGCTTGTTATAAGTGGTTGGACTATAAAAAAGGCATTGTAAAGGTGTTGTACTGATTTACTAGATAATAAGAAAATATTGGACGTCTGTGTTTAGTGGATGTAGCCCATCTTGGGCGAGCCACGTTAAATCTTTGTGTTATCTATGTTATGTATTTTTCTTCATCTTTTGTGTTTGTATCTGCATATAATTATTAATTTGTATTTTCTCTGGATCTTCCAAAACCCTAACAGAGTGGAGATTAACTTTCCTTTAATTTCCTCAAATGCGCGTTGACTCCATTGTTCCATGAGAAAGTAACATCTTTACCTAGCAATGCAAAAAATGGTGAGTCGGTTTTACTAAAGTTCCAAATAAATCTTATGTGGTATCTAGCATGTCCTAAAAAGCTAGGAACATCCTTAGGACAAGTGGGTATAGGTAAATCCTATATGATCTGAACCTTTTTGGGATCAACTTCAATGCCTTTTGAAGAAATGTAATGACCCAATTCAGTTGTCAAGATATGACACTTTTAATCACTCAAAGAGAGTGATGCTCTGCAAAAAAGGATTAGAAAATCTGTTTGATGGCAACACACACAAGAGCACAAGAAACAAACGTTAGTGTTAGCAACAAAAAGATTATCCTAAACAGGCATATCAAGAGAGATATTAAGCATGAAATAGAAAGCATATAAACATAGAATGAAATAGCTAATCAAGATGCTCATAGTTGCTCCTCCCTTGTTCCTCTCCTCTCCAAGTCCCAAATGAGTGTAGCTCTCAGCAGCTTTTAGCACTATGGATGCTTATGGAGGATTGAGATTTAATATTAAGCTTCAAATATGAAATGAAAAGCTAAATACTATTCTATTGATGCTAAAATGATTGATTTTACCAAAAAGACAAGATTTTAGTTATGCTATGCTAAATGCTCTCTAAAAATGTCTATAGCCTAAATGCATACAAGTTTTCAGGATCTGGATTATGAAGGAATGGGCTCTATTTATAGGAAAAATGGAGCAATGGATGGCCAGGATTGAAAGGTTTAATCAAGGGTCAAGCTTGAAAGTTGGGGATCCATGTGCACAATTTGCACCAATGAAATGGTGACAAGTGTCAACATAAGATTGGGTTGAGAGAAGAGGTTGGAGGCATTAAATGCCTGAGGAGACCTCATGGTTATCTAGAAGGTAAGGGTCAAGCCTAAATTAGGATTACCCACTAGATTAGGAGTTAATGCAAGGATAAACCTTTGTGCAAATGTTTAAGAGATAATCATGGTCAAAGCATTAATGGCCTGATGAGACCTTTGGGTTGGGTAGAGGTTGAGTCAAAACAAATGTTTTAACCATGTGGGAGGGTTGAATTAACCATTAATGGTTATTGGAGACTTTGGGGATTAAGTGGTTGAAGGTTGAAAGCTTTCAAAGGTTATCCAAGACTTTGAGGGTTAATTTGTTGAACACACAAAGCAGTAATTGCTTTTCAAAGACTTTGGAGTCTTTGAGAAGTGACTCCAATTTGCTTAGGAATGTGACAATATTTAGGGGATGGATTAGGCTAATTAGGAAGGGTTTAGAAGAATCTAGAAGGGGTTTAGGCATACAAGTGGATTTTGTAGGAAAATGCAAGTGAGAGAAATTTTGGTATTTTCAATTAAAATAAAATCATTTATTTCAATTAAATGGTGTAATTTGCATTTGGATAAATATTCAAATAAATATTAATTTATTTAAATGAGAAAAATGAAGATAAAGCATTAAAATGCTTGAAGACTTTGAGGGAAACCATTAAAGGCTTGAAGACTTTAAGGAAAACCATTAAAGTCTTAAGAAGATTATAGAAGGAAGCCATCAAGTTTGAAGACTTTAAAGCCATCAAGTTTGAATACTTTAAGGGAAACCTTCAAAGGTTTCAAGTGGGTGAGGATAAATAGGATTTTAAATAAATAATTTATTTAAAATAGTTGTGCAACTTGCTTTTGTAGGAAAATACAAGTGGGTGGAGGATAAAGGTGATTTAAATAAATTATTTATTTAAAATAATTGTGCAACTTGTATTTGTAGGAAAATGCAAGTGGGTGGAGGATAAAGGTGATTTTAAATAAATGATTTATTTATTTAAATGTGAGAGGTGGGATTTTGGGGGTTTTAAATAAATATTAATTTATTTAAATGTGAGAGAAGATTTAATTAAATAAATATGATTTATTTATTTAATTAATGGTCTGAATTTGGTTAAGTGAATTAAATCAAATAAATTGAATAATTTATTTAATTAATAGGAGAATAGGGTTAAGATGAATTAATTAAATATTAATTTAATTAATTATTAATTGATGGTTAAATAATCAAATAAATACTAATTATTCATTTAATTAAGTGGACAGATTTATGTGACTACAGAGAGATTAGTCTCAATACATCTTTTAAGTACATTTTCAAGATTTGCTTTGGCTTCCTCATAGGTGTTCCCATAAACAGTAAAATCATCCATGTATACCTCTATGCAATCATGAATTAAATCAGCAAAAATACTTAGGACTGCTCTTTGAAAAGTAGTAGGGTCATTACACAAACCAAAAGGCAAAACATTATAATCGAATGTACCCCAAGGGAAAGTAAAGGTGGTTTTATCTTGGTCTTTGGGGGCTATGCAGATTTGATTGTAACCACTAAACCCTTCAAGGAAGGAGAAGAACTTTTTCCCCGCAAGGGTATATAGGACATGATCAATGAATGGTAAGGTAAAATGGTCTTTCTTTGTGGCCTTGTTAAGGGCTCTATAGTCAACTCAAATTCTCCACTTCCCATTCTTCTTGGGAAATAGCACAAGAGGTGACACCCATTGACTATCTAAGATGGGGTGAATAAACCCTACATTAAGTAGTTTTTGAAGCTCTTCTTTAACAATCTCTCGTAGGATAGGGTTCAATATTCTTTGAGGTTGCCTCACAGGTCTACTTCCTTCCTCTATATAAATATGATGTGTGAATGTAGCTAGATGATTCCAAACATATCTTGGTACTCCAATGCAAAGGCTTATTTATTGATGCACAACATAGCAGTTAGACCATCTATTTGGGAAGGACTCAAAATGGGATTTATATGGAGAGTCTTTTCAAGTAATATGTCCATAGCTTGGGATTGCATAGGTGAACTTACATCAAACATTTGAGCAGTGGCAAGTGAAGGATTTGGAATTTTAGAAGGCAAGAACTGGCTATATAGACAGTTGTGAGGTAAAAATTGATGCGATGTAATAAAATGTTAAAGAGAACATCGATCATTTATAGAGGGGAAGTCCCCAAATAGACAATTAGTATCTAGACAAGAAACCAAATTTTCTAAAACACTTCGAAGTGAATAGTGGTTATTTAGAAAATTTTCTAAAACATTGTCCTTTGAAGGTCCCACCACATCTCGACTTTGGTCAATGGTTGGGATTGGTAATGAATCTTCCAAATCATTATCAACCCGAAAGGGATCTTCAGTCTCCAACAAAGGTTGAGCTGGTGGATATAATTTCAATTGCTTCATTTGTTCCCCATTAGAGATCACCATGTTCCCAGACCTGCAATTAATAAAAGCATTAATCGTTGCCAACCAAGGTCTTCCCAAAATTAAGGGGTATCCCCCCAACTTAATTTTGGGTTGTAAAATCATAAAATCAGTGGGATACTCCCAAAAATCAGCATAAATAATAATATCTTCTATCATACCTTCTGGTTTTACCAAATAACAATCTGCCATTTGTAGAACAGTTGATGTTGGTCTTAAACCTTGCAAAGCTAATATTTCCTTGGTTTCATTAGTCATAACATTTATGGCTACCCCTAAATCCACAAGAGTATTGGGGATAAGAATATTACCTATTCTTACCTTAATCATTGGGCTCCTAGGATCCGCATTCTTAGGAACGAAGATCTTTCCCAGCATTAAATCAACAAGTTGTCCAATGACTTGAATGGTTTTAGGATCTCGCTTCTTCTTTTTCTTTCGTACACATAATTATTTGACTGCTTTGTTATATATTGGAACATCCTGAATTGCCTGCAAAAGAGGAATTTTAATATTAACATTATGCAATTCATTCAAAAAATCAAAAGCAGCTGAAGAAACTATGGGCTTTGGTGGTTGTTTGTTGAATCTATTAGAGAATCGAGGCCTTGGTGGTTCTTTGATATTATCCTCTGGGGAGTCCTCAACTTCTGTAAAGGTTGGCCCCTATAAATTCTTTCCAAACCTCAATCATACACCCTCAAATTCCAATGCATTAATTGGATATGTTGGGTACCTTAAAACTTCATTATTGTATACCGGTTGTGCTGCTTTGTTATTTGGATTTGGTGTAGGTTGTGCAGGTATTGGAGTTTCTTTTCGTGGTTGTGTTGGTTGGGAAAACTGATTGTTCGAGAGATGGGCCAAATTTTGTTTTGAGAAATCGGGCGATCTCTCGAAAAAGAATGCAAAGTGGAGGGGAGGTAGAATAGAAGAAATTAGAACTAATGATGAAAGAATGGGAGAAAATGGAGTGAATATGAAGAAACAACAAGCCAGAGAGTACCCTGAGGTCATGCAAGAGATACATAGCAGATGTAGTGTGGGGTTTTGATTGATGCTATACAATTGATCAAAATTGGTTGGACAATCTGGTGCAATCGGTTGAATTGCCCCGGTCAAGTCAAAGCGTGACAGTTGATGTCAGTTGGTCGCTTGGACATGATCAAGTCTGAGTAAGTGAATCAAAGTGACCTGATGTGACTTAGACAATTGATGTAATTGCCCGATGAAGTCAAGGTATATGAAGCAAAATACTCGTTGAGACGTAGACAATTGATGTAATTGTCCGTTGGATTGTGTTTGATTGGTTGATCAATTGATAGTGTGTGCGTGTGATGGATGGTTGTGGGGAATCATGGCAACCCCGTTGAGACTAGATCATTGTGATAAATGCCTGATGTAGTCTAGGATTACCATAATCGATTACCTGTTGAGACCCGAAGATACTTGATCAGAGTATCTGTTGATAGTCTAGGTGTGTGGGAGTTGATGTATCTGTGTAGACAGAGTAACTGGCTTAATTTTGTGGATGAGTGAGGATGGGAAGCGATGAAGGGATTAGGATGATGTTGATGATCAAGATAGGGAGGGTGAGGGGGGATTTGATGTTAGATAGAAGATATGGAGGACTAGGATCGAGTCCTATGGAAGAAGATGAGTAAAATAGAGTATGCATTATTATGACTACGTATGCATGATATGCAGCTATTATGAATGTATGGATGGGTGGAATGCAACGAAATGCAATATATACAAATGAGATGGAATGACGATCCATGGTGCTTTATTTTTCATCATTGAGCTTTAAAATGTTGTAAGAAAATACAAGCAACTTGACATAAAGATTCAAGATGACCAGAGTATTTCTTACATGGATTTTTATATAGCAAGTTAATACAAGCAACTTGATATAATGGATCAAGTTGACCTGAGTATTGCTTGCGGAATAGATAAGGATTATCTCCTTTCATGCATGACTTGGAACGTCCTCCTTGATCTTAGGCTGATCATATCCTGAGACAAGTGCATACCGTAATAAGAGATAAAACCTTTATCCAGTTTGGATGAGGTAGGAGGAACCAAAGAAAGAGAATTGTACCTGCAAACAAATAGTATATATGCATAAAGAATAAAGAATATGGATCCTTGGTAATGGTTCATGCTCATATGGTCGAGGTATACGCTGTAGTCAGCAAGTCGTAATGATCTATGACTGCATTTTGCATAAGATCATGTAGCTTGGTGAACTTCCCACGTAGACACCATTAGTACATGCCCCAGTACTTCATCGGAAGTAATGCGCAAACGATACAAAACAATGCTGAAAGATCCCGATACAGATAAACAAATGATTGTACTCATAAATCAACCAAGTATTCGATAGCTTAACATAATTTTCTTGTCAAAGAAAATGTCATCTTGTCTTTGTTTTGATAAGGAAGGATGCATCCTTGTTTAAGACAGTTTGGATTGTTGATGTTGATTGTGTTGGTCGAGTGATAAGTGGTCATTTGTGTGAGTATTTTGTATCTGATCGGATGAATATGTACAAGGTGTTGTCATGTTTTTTGGGTGATTTTCGATGGTTTTTCGATGTTTTTGGATTTTGTGTAATAGTTTTTGAATGTTTGTGGATTTTGTGAGTCATTTTTGAATGTTTTTGATATTTTGCGAGACATTTTTGAATGTTTTTGTATTTTGCGAGACATTTTTGAATGTTTTTGTATTTTGCGAGACATTTTTGAATGTTTTTGCCAATGAATCACCAGTAATGTAGAATCCACTTCCATCATCTAGATTGTAAGGGCATTGCCCCCAAGTTGGACATGATTTATGAAAAAGCGGGATGCTAGACGCATGAAGTACTTTCTTGGATGACAGATCAAATAACAAGCCATGGTTAGATGGATGGATGTGTGTATGTATGAATGTGATCGCAATGAGCCTAAAAGATACTAGAGCCATTGCCTTTACGAGTGGCGCCTGTTTGCCAGGTTTTCGCCATCGTACTTACCCAAGGTGCCACTAGAGTGGTTGTTCACCGTTTGGATGCATGATTTTTCTTTACTTTTTTGAATGTTTTTGTATTTTCTTTAGGACATTTTTCTGAATGTTTTTGGTATTTTCTTTAGGACATTTTTCTGAATGTTTTTGGTATTTTTTGATATGCAGGGGAGCCTGATGCCTTGTACACCTTAGGTATAAAACCGTTTGAGGTGCATGCTATTGATTGGATCTGCGAGCAATTCTCCGTCTGATGTAGCCAACTGATATGCCCCGGACCCGAATACAGCAGTGACAACATATGGGCCCAACCAGTTTGATTCAAACTTGCCTTGATGTTCTCTGTTTGGTTGGTTGCGAGGATTTTCTCGAAGAACAAGATCACCTACCTCAAATGTACGAGATCTAACTCGGTGATTGTAGCTTCTACTCATGCGCTGCTGATAGGCTTTGAGGTGATTGTATGCAGCTTGTCGCTTCTCATCTAGTAACTCTAAGTCCTGAAGACGAGATACTCTGTATGCTTCATCATCGATGAGATTGTGCAATGAAACTCGTAAGGATGGTATCTCAACCTCAATAGGTAAGATAGCTTCAGCACCATAGACCAATGAATAAGAAGTTGCACCTGTAGGGGTCCGAATGCTAGTTCGATATGCCCATAGCGCTGGATTCAATTGAACATGCCAATCACGGCTGACATCATTGACTGTCTTCTTTAGGATCCTCAATATGTTTTTATTGGATGCTTCGGCCTGACCATTGCCTTGTGGGTAATAGGGAGTGGAAAAGCGGTGTTGGATATGAAATTTCTCACAAAGCTCACGAACATCCTGATTTTTGAAAGGAAGACCGTTATCTGTGACAATGGACATGGGCACACCATACCGGCAGATGATGTAATTGAGGATGAATGAGGCGATCTGCTTGCCGGTGACTTGGGTAAGTGGAACAACTTTGATCCACTTGGTGAAATATTTGGTGGCGGTAATAATGAATTTATGGCCATTGGATGAAGATGGATGGATTTTACCCACAAGATCAAGACCCCATTGACAAAAAGGCCATGGTGTTGTGATTGGTTGCAGTTCTTGAGCTGGTGCATGTATTAGGTCGCCATGAACTTGACATTTTTTGCACTTCCTGACAAAGTAGTAGGAATCCTTTTCCATAGATGGCCAATAGTATCCAACTCGCATGATCTTCTTGGCTAGTGATGGACCACTTGAGTGAGTCCCGCAAATTCCTTCATGTACCTCTTCCAAAGCCTTTGTTATCTCACCTTGTTCTAGACATCGAAGGAGAGTACCATCAAGACCGCGTCGGTATAGGGTTTCGGCAATAATGGTATATCGAGCAGTTTGGCGAATGAAGGTTTTACGTTGGTTATTTGATTGGTTGGGAGGAAGGGTGTGATCGCGGAGATAGGTGTAGAACTCACCGTACCATGGGGATTCAGAACCAACAAGGCAACATATCATTTCAGATTCGGGGATATCATAAGCGGGGATCCAAAGTTGTTCTACCAAGAACTCGTAGCGTGTTGAATTCTGTGGAAGATCTAGTAGAGATGCGATGGTAGCCATAGCGTCAGCAGCTCGATTCTGATCTCTTGGTATCTGCTCAAAAGTGATAGTAGTAAATGATGTCTTTAGATTGTCCACCATTTGCTTGTATGGCATGAGTTTATCATCTTTGGTCTGATACTCATCTGTTGCTTGTCGAATGACTAGTTGGGAATCGCCATATACTTGCAATTCTTTTAATTTCCATTGTATGGCTAATCTGAGTCCTATGATCAAGGCCTCATACTCTGCTATGTTGTTTGTGCATGGAAATGTGAGCCTGTAAGACTTCGGGATGCTATCACCTTGAGGTGTGATAAACAGAATGCCTGCCCCCGAGCCGTGCCTAGTGTATGAACCATCAAAGTATAATTTCCATGACTATGCTTCTATAATCATGAATATCTCTTCATCTGGAAAATTGGAAATGAGAGGATGATCACCTATGAGAGGTGCATCGGCCAACTGATCTGCAATAACCTGACCTTTGATAGCTTTACGGTCCACATACTCAATATCAAATTCACTTAGAATCATCACCCATTTGGCTAAGCGACCTGTCAATGCTGCTTTGCTAAGTAAATACTTGAGTGGATCAATCTTTGCAATGAGTTGCACCTTGTGTGTTAACAGATAGTGCCTTAGTTTAGTGGCTGCCAAGATTACTGCTAGGCAAGCTCGCTCAATAGGTGTGTAATTGAGTTCATAGCCCACCAGTGTGCGAGAGATGTAGTAAATAGCACACTCTTTTCCTTCTGCATTATGTTGTGCCAGTAGTACACCCAATGTTGTACTTGTTGCTGAGATATAGAGCAATAATGGTCTACTTGGATCTGGTCGCATCAGCAATGGTGGATTCATGAGATAGTCTTTAAGCGCCTGAAATGCTTGCTGGCATCTGTCATCCCACTGAAAGCGGATGTTCTTGTGTAGCAGGTGTGTGAATGGGTGACATTTATCAGCCAATTGTGCAATGAATCTGCGGATAGATTGAAGCCGTCCTTGTAGTGTTCTTAGCTGACTGATATTCTTTGGAGGTGGCATGTCCATGATTGCTTTAACCTTTGCTGGATCGACCTCAATGCCTTTGCTTGAGACAATGTATCCTAGAAGCTTCCCGGAGGTCACTCCGAAGACACATTTCTTTGGGTTGAGTCGAACATGGTATTGTTCCAGTCTATCAAAGATTTTATCTAAGATGTGAAGATGTCCTTCTCTAGTAAGTGATTTTGCTAGTAAATCATCCACATAATCTTCCATTATAGTATGCATCATGTCATGGAAGATGGTGGTCATTGCTCTTTGATAGGTCGCTCCTGCATTCTTTAGACCAAAAGGCATTACATTCCAGCAGTATGTGCCCCATGGACATGTGAAGACTATCTTATGTTGGTCCTCTGGTGCGATCTTTATTTGATTGTATCCTAAAAAGCCATCCATGAGTGAAAGCATGGCATGTCCTGCTGTTAGATCCACTATGATGTCAATATTTGGTAGGGGGAAATCATCCTTAGGATAGGCCTTATTTAGATCTCTGAAGTCAGTACAAATGCGGATGCCCCCTTTTGGTTTGCCGACAGGCACAATATTGGAGATCCATTCTGCATAATCAATTGGTCTAATGAAACCAACATCCAGGAGTTTCTTGAGTTATGTTTTGACTAGCACTGCAATCTGGGGATGCATCTTACGAAGCTTCTGCTTGATAGGTTTGGCTCCTTCTGCTATGGTGAGGTGATGCATGACTAAATCAGGATCAAGCCTAGGCATGTCTGCATATGACCATGCGAAGTTGATCTGACGCTTCTGGAAGAACTCTATAAATTTAGGCTGTTCCTCTGGAGTGAGAAGAGATGCCAGATGTATCATATGAGGATTTTCAGGAGTCCCCACATTGTATTCATTGGTTTCCTCGATAAGAATCGTGGATCGTTCTTGTTGTGCATTAGCAGGGAGAATGTCAAACCCTTCATCCTCAGGTGCCTCAAAGAGGTTTTCACCATTGGATACGCTCTTTCTTTTTACTTTTGTTGGATCAAACAGTGCCACAGTGTGGTTTTCACTAGAAGATCCATGTTTTAATGTTATATTTTTGCAGCTGAAAGGTTTGGCATCCGCCCCGAAGTATGCTGCGCTATTAAGTTCAATGGCAAATCCAGCTTTGTGATCCCCGCTTGGTAGGTTATCCCTTATTTCCAAAAAGTCAATGATAGCCTCATCGTTTTGGAAGAGGTCAAGACATGGGGGATTTGATTGGGTCCATTCGATGAGTTCAGGGTGGATAATGGGCATTACGTCATCGATTAGATTAAGTTTGTTAGAGGTATCAGTGAGGGTCAAGACAGTGTGGTGAAGGTCGTTGATGGTACTTTCCCTGTCAAAATCAGGCGTAGGATGAGACGTAGGGTTTGTGGAAGATGTTTCCAGCTCAGGAACCCAAGTGGTCTTTATCTGTGCTTCTCCATAAACAGGGATGTCTTTGCATGGTGGAGGTGGTGATGTGTCTTCCTCATCTGAAGTATTAAGCTATACAGAATCAAATTCCCACTCATGTGAGTCGGTCTCTGAATCACTTTCCAGCATCCGATTGCTATACCATACTGGGATGTCTTTAGAATTAAACACGGCAGGTGTGATTGGTTGATGTACCTTTGTAGTGATCGGTGCTACAGGAAGTTTGATGGGGATAAAAGAATCTGGCACAGGAAGTATCGGCAGTGTTGACTCAGTGGCTTCTGCAGGAACTGCTGGTACCATAGATGCTGCTGCGGATTCAGATACAGTTGCTGCTGCTAATGGTACTATGGATGTAATGGCTGTTGCGGATGGGATTACTGATTCGATTGGTGGGATGTTTGGCATTGGTGATGGTTGCGGTGGATTTGTGAGCCTCGATGGGGCAGTGGGGATAGTGCTTGATGGTGCTTTGATTATGAAAGGTGTCCTCTTTGCAGTAGGTGGGCAAAATGGTTTGCTGGGTTTTCCTTTGAATCTGAGTTTAGGAAGGATCTCTTTTTCAAAGCCAAGGCCTGTATTACCTTTGGGCTTGAATTCTGGTAGCAGAGGTTCGTGTCGTCCTTGTTTGCAGTATCCCAAAGCACTCTGACCATCATATCCCATTCATTGCATAATGAGAAGGCCTTTGCCATACTGATCCGTAGGAAGTGTAACTCGCGGTATGTCAGTGGTGATGGGATCTTTATAGATCCATTCCGCCAGGTCCTCATCTTGTGTTTCTTCCTCTTGACTCTTTCCAAGAATGAAAGGTGTCAAAGCACATGCTGGTATGTTTAGTGGTTGCTGGAGTAACTGCTGTGGTTTACCATGAGTTCTAGGAGAAGTGGGCATTTGTCCCACACAAAAGAGTTGACTCAAGTTGTATTCCCCAGGACCTTCCTCTACGATCTTCATCTTAAGCTTTTCTTGCTTCGGTATAGTGGTGTTTGAACTGGCAAGAGAGGCGGGATTTATATATGATGTGGAGGAAATGGCTTCTCTACTATTAGGAACGGTAATCTCTGGTTGATGGCTGATATTATGGCAAAATGCAAAGGGATTTGCATCGCCTAGGATTGTGATCTCTACACCGTTATGTGGGAACTTGATACATTGATGGTAGGTAGATGGAACAGCTTGCATGGCATGTATCCAAGGTCTCCCTAATAATAGATTATATGGCAGAGGAAGGTCCAGAACCTGACAGATGATGTGCTTTACTACAGGGCCCACTCGGATTGGTAGTACCACAGCTCCTTTGGATGAACGCTCTGCATCATCATAGGCCTTGATGGTGATCTTCTTGCGAGGATCCACTGATTCTATTGCATATCCCAATGCTGTGACCAACTATAGTGTACAAATGTTTAGGCTTGCTCCATTATCTATCAAGACTCGCTTGATCCTGTGTTGGTTGATAAAGCCTTCAATGTGTAGCGAAGCATTATGAGGTTGTTGGAAAGAAGAGTTGTCACTTTCAGAAAAAGTGAGACAAGGTGATGACTTTAGATTTCCAACCATGGCTTGAAACTGGTCCGTATTCAGGTTTGCAGGGACTGACGCCTCTTGGAGTGCTTGATCTAAGATTGTTTTATGAGATGGCGATAGGCACAATAGCTCTAAAATGGATATAAGTGCAGGCGTTTTGTCTAATTGTTCCATAAGATTGTACTGCTTTGGGATGGAGGTGGTGCCTTGTGGAGCTGCCTTGATGGTGACCTTGCCACGACGTGTAACAACATTGCAATTTGAGGTGGGATTTTTGAAGGTTATAGTTGCAATTTGTTCACTGGCATCATACAGGTGATTTACAATGTAGTTATACGCAGCCTGCGTATAATCAGTGGTATCAGTGCCTCATCTGGAAGTGGAAGGATCCCTTTGATCTTGTGATGGAAGTGGATTCTTGAACATCTGATGATCTTTATTGGTTGTTTTTGGGTCATGTCCTTCAATTTCAATTTCTCCTCGATCAATAAGATCCTGAATGAGATCTTTCAATCGGTGACAATTACTTATCTTGTGTCCTCTTCCTTGATGGAATTCACAGTGTTCAGTATCTCTCCACCATGCTGGTTTGACTTGAGGCTCATAGTTTGATAGCTTAGGTAGAGTGACCAAATTTTGAGAGAGGAGTTGTCGCAACACTGTTTCAATGGGTTCCCCTAAGGGAGTGTATGTTCATTTTTGTTTTTGCTGACGAGGACTTGGTTCATCATGAGACGTGATGCGACCTTGATTGGAAGGAACATTTGTGTTATTCTGAGGTGGAGGATTTTGTCCTGCAAATCGAACCACAGGTTGTGCATTTTGGATAGTTCGAGCATCCACAACCCCATCGTTGACGATATTCTTATTCTTGTTCCAGAAGTTTGGTTTATCACTATTGAAGCACGGGGGAGGACCATCTTTTGGTTCATTAAAGATTTTGATGAGTCCTTTCTTGATGAGTGCCCTTTCACATTTTAAACCCTTGGTGATCATATCGTTAAAAGAGTCTGTGTCTTTGACATCCAAGTGAAATTCCATTTCTTCGTTTAAGTTGGAAATGAAAATTTCCACTAGTTCTCGTTCAGGTAACTGAAGAGAACATCTGCTAGACATTTGGCGCCATCGTTGCAGGAATACTGAGAATAGTTCACCTGGTTTTTGTTTGGTATTGCATAGATCAGCCATGGTGATGTCGCGTTCAATGTTATAAGAGTAATGAGATAGGAACTTCTGGATGAGTTCCTCAAATGTTCTAATGCAACCTGGTAGTCGGGAAAACCATGATGTGGTTGTTCCTCCCAAGCTTTGGGGAAAAAGGCGCATTAGGTAGGTGTCTTCATATGCCACTTCAAGACAAGCGGAATGAAATTCTCGGACATGATCACGGGGATCCCCCTTTCCTCTATATTTTTCAAATTTGGGTGTTTCGAACCCGCGTGGAAAGGGTGGCATATAAAGATTCCTATCAAAAGGATAGGGACAGATGTCATTGAGTGAGAATTGGTTAATCTTGACACCACTATGAAGTTGTTGGGCGAGATTCTCGACTTGTTGCCGCAACATCTCCATTTCATTTGGAGGAGGAGGTGGTGGGTTACCTCGAGGGATGTTATATCTGATGGGATCTCTACGCCCTTCCTCCTCATGGCGACTTTGTCTTTCTGATGCTTGTCTTAATTGGGCAAGATCAAAGTCTGAGGGGAGTTTGGCTCCTTCTTGAGCAAGTCTTAAGAAGTGAGCATCCGTATTGCTCCTGAGTATTTCGTCAAAAAGTCTGTTAAAGAGAGGGTTATGCTGAGCCCTTTCTATTGTTACAGGAGTGGGAGTACTTGGGTTTTCGTCATCTGCATTTCCTCCAAGTGCTTCTTGAAATTCATTGAGATTTTCCTCTTCTTCTTCTTCTCTTTCTATTTCTCGTTGTCTCGACTGTGATCGGGTTTGAGCCATTTTGTTTGCAAGTTTGTGTTTGAAGTTGATTGAAGATGATGATGAGTTGGTGATGAAATGAAAGATTGATGGTTGGTGATTTGTGTTGTATGGGGATCTCTAGCACTTTAAGGTAGATGTAACCGAAATTCCTTCTTTGAATTGCTTGTTTGTTTGATAAGTTTGGATGTGAGAAGGTGTAGAGAAATCTGAGATGTGTTACAGATTTTGACTACCTAGTAATGAGAGGATTCACTCATGAACTAGTTTTAACCTGCGTAGATGTGTCTCTTAGGATGAGCTTATCCTAGATGTAGAAACAATCTAAAAAGTGATGTGATGTGTTTGATTTCAAACAATATCTAAAAGAGAACTTGGGACAAGAACCTCTTAATGTTTTGAGAGTTGGGACGGATTGATGATGAAGTGATGATGTATGAGTGAGATGATGGATGAAAATGTTTTCAACTTCAATAAAAACTTTGTGTTACAAATGGGACAAACTCTATCTCTTCCCTTTCAGGTGTTGGTGGCACTTCTCGAGCTGTGTTGTAGGTGATACAGATGTTTGGGAAGAAGTTGGGATTAATCTTTCCTCCTTGATTTTTGTGATAACTCAGAGCTCTATATTGCATAAAAGCTCTGTGATTCAATGATTTGGAATCAAATTCGTTTGTTTTGCCTTGAAGATAGAGACACATGTGACGCAAGAAAACTCTATGGGAGACAAAGATTTGTCTATTGATATAGAAGAATTTCCTTTGTTTGATCAAAGCCTTTGAGCTTAATTGTCTTCTTTTCAAGTTGATATTTTGATGACGCTTCTTCTTTCGCAAGATGTGAAGAATGGTTATAAATTTTTTGACTTTTTGTTGTTTGCACTTTGCTTTTGGTAATTTTGTTTGTGTTGACAGATGTTGGATGAATACTTTGTTTTTGGGATTGATTTTCTGATTTTTCTTTGACAAGAAAACAAAGCAAGCACCCAAACACAAAATTGTAGCCTCAAAGGCACAAATGAGTATGGGTCTAGATCAACCCAATCCTTGGACTTGTTTTTGACCCTTCCTTTAGATTTATTTTAAAGTGTATTTCCAAAGCCTGAAGTCGGCTCAATTTGCACTAGGTCTATAAAACGAACACACTTCAAACACTTTTTATCCCTAAGGTCAAATGGCCAGTTGTGATAAATTTAGCCCACATCTTGATATTTCTTCGACTTTGGTACTACATACCTTATGAATCCCGCCGTGGCAGGTAAGGATGTGATATACTAAGTCTTGCACGAGCATAACAAATAGATGATCCCTATGATGGGGGAGTCACCACTTTTATCAAGCCACAAGTGACTTTTCAAAAAGCTATGTTTCTACTCAAGGAAATATGTATGGTGAGTATCTTGGGAGCAAAACCATCTATGCTCTTGCACTAAATTATATCTCAAATATCCTCAATCAATAGAACAGGTGGGCTACTACTTAAAAGTGTTTAGTCATGTTCGATGTTTTTGGACATAAGTTCATTCTGCAGTGACTCACTTAAGAGCCTTGTAACTGGTGGTGGGGCCCATTTGTCCTTTTGGCCAGTTACACTGTAGGAACAGCTATACCCAAGGCTACAGCTTTCGCTCTCACCTGATTTCTATAGCGGCTCGAAGGATTTACCACTCAAGGTCGTTCCCAAGAGTGATGTGTCTCTTGGCAGGCCTCTCTTAAAAAGATAAAATTTTGAGTGTTACTAACACTTTTCTCTTGCACCTAGGACCACGAAAGCCAAGGGAGAGGATAGTGTGTGTTATAAATAGGACCACTCGACCAACTCTTTGCACAAGTGTGCCAAACACGAAAAACACTTGTTCTTTTTAATCTATCATTGCAATGTGATCTAACTATTTGGAGATGTTGCTCCAACAATCATGGTGTTCTTTTTAATTTTCAAAGGCAATTGTTTGAGTAAACTAGAATTTGAAAATCTTGGTCAACTTAATGAAAAACACGTTTGCATGAAGTAAAATTGCTTTGAAAATGAGACAAGTTGATTGTGAATTTTATTTGCACCAAAAATGGAAGTGTGGATTGTGAGTTTTATCTTGATGCAAGAAATAAAATTTGCCTTGTTGATTTTAAGCACCAAAACGAAGTTTGTTTCCTAACTTGCAAAAAAAATAAAGTTGTTTTTGTATAAGTTTGTGGTTCTTTTTACCTTGGAACAATGAAATTCTTTTTAAGAGCCCCAAACAAATGTGTGATTCTTTTTTTAAAAGCCCAAATTTGAAATGTGAAGTTAATTTTAAACCAAAATAAAAAGTGAATTCATTTTTAAAACCAACTTCAAAAACAAGTTAGTAAAAAATATAAATCTACTTTTTAATCTAATTTAAATCTGCACAAAAGAGAAAAATAGTTAGTAAAATCCGCCTATTTGGTGGGCTTCTACAAGCCTAATTTTTTTTTTTTGGTTACAAGGTGATTTGTACAACGTTTTGTTACAATAGCGCTAGTCTGCGTTTGAACAGAGACACTATTTAACACAAACGCACTAAAAGCAAGGGAAAGACAGAGAAGGAAAAAGCACTGAAACAGGGTGAATAGCACTAAAATAATGTCAAACGCACCAAAACAGTGTCAAAAGTGCAACCTGTGTGACATTTTCAACATTCAAACATGTTATTGGTTTTAAAAAAAAAAAGTTGATCTTTTTGGTGTTTGGATTCACGTCAGGTTCACCAAATGATGCTCTGCAAAAAAGGATTAGAAAATCTGTTTGATGGCAACACACACAAGAGCACAAGAAACAAACGTTAGTGTTAGCAACAAAAAGATTATCCTAAACAGGCATATCAAGAGAGATATTAAGCATGAAATAGAAAGCATATAAACATAGAATGAAATAGCTAATCAAGATGCTCATAGTTGCTCCTCCCTTGTTCCTCTCCTCTCCAAGTCCCAAATGAGTGTAGCTCTCAGCAGCTTTTAGCACTATGGATGCTTATGGAGGATTGAGATTTAATATTAAGCTTCAAATATGAAATGAAAAGCTAAATACTATTCTATTGATGCTAAAATGATTGATTTTACCAAAAAGACAAGATTTTAGTTATGCTATGCTAAATGCTCTCTAAAAATGTCTATAGCCTAAATGCATACAAGTTTTCAGGATCTGGATTATGAAGGAATGGGCTCTATTTATAGGAAAAATGGAGCAATGGATGGCCAGGATTGAAAGGTTTAATCAAGGGTCAAGCTTGAAAGTTGGGGATCCATGTGCACAATTTGCACCAATGAAATGGTGACAAGTGTCAACATAAGATTGGGTTGAGAGAAGAGGTTGGAGGCATTAAATGCCTGAGGAGACCTCATGGTTATCTAGAAGGTAAGGGTCAAGCCTAAATTAGGATTACCCACTAGATTAGGAGTTAATGCAAGGATAAACCTTTGTGCAAATGTTTAAGAGATAATCATGGTCAAAGCATTAATGGCCTGATGAGACCTTTGGGTTGGGTAGAGGTTGAGTCAAAACAAATGTTTTAACCATGTGGGAGGGTTGAATTAACCATTAATGGTTATTGGAGACTTTGGGGATTAAGTGGTTGAAGGTTGAAAGCTTTCAAAGGTTATCCAAGACTTTGAGGGTTAATTTGTTGAACACACAAAGCAGTAATTGCTTTTCAAAGACTTTGGAGTCTTTGAGAAGTGACTCCAATTTGCTTAGGAATGTGACAATATTTAGGGGATGGATTAGGCTAATTAGGAAGGGTTTAGAAGAATCTAGAAGGGGTTTAGGCATACAAGTGGATTTTGTAGGAAAATGCAAGTGGGAGAAATTTTGGTATTTTCAATTAAAATAAAATCATTTATTTCAATTAAATGGTGTAATTTGCATTTGGATAAATATTCAAATAAATATTAATTTATTTAAATGAGAAAAATGAAGATAAAGCATTAAAATGCTTGAAGACTTTGAGGGAAACCATTAAAGGCTTGAAGACTTTAAGGAAAACCATTAAAGTCTTAAGAAGATTATAGAAGGAAGCCATCAAGTTTGAAGACTTTAAAGCCATCAAGTTTGAATACTTTAAGGGAAACCTTCAAAGGTTTCAAGTGGGTGAGGATAAATAGGATTTTAAATAAATAATTTATTTAAAATAGTTGTGCAACTTGCTTTTGTAGGAAAATACAAGTGGGTGGAGGATAAAGGTGATTTAAATAAATTATTTATTTAAAATAATTGTGCAACTTGTATTTGTAGGAAAATGCAAGTGGGTGGAGGATAAAGGTGATTTTAAATAAATGATTTATTTATTTAAATGTGAGAGGTGGGATTTTGGGGGTTTTAAATAAATATTAATTTATTTAAATGTGAGAGAAGATTTAATTAAATAAATATGATTTATTTATTTAATTAATGGTCTGAATTTGGTTAAGTGAATTAAATCAAATAAATTGAATAATTTATTTAATTAATAGGAGAATAGGGTTAAGATGAATTAATTAAATATTAATTTAATTAATTATTAATTGATGGTTAAATAATCAAATAAATACTAATTATTCATTTAATTAAGTGGACAGATTTATGTGACTACAGAGAGATTAGTCTCAATACATCTTTTAAGTACATTTTCAAGATTTGCTTTGGCTTCCTCATAGGTGTTCCCATAAACAGTAAAATCATCCATGTATACCTCTATGCAATCATGAATTAAATCAGTAAAAATACTTAGGACTGCTCTTTGAAAAGTAGTAGGGTCATTACACAAACCAAAAGGCAAAACATTATAATCGAATGTACCCCAAGGGAAAGTAAAGGTGGTTTTATCTTGGTCTTTGGGGGCTATGCAGATTTGATTGTAACCACTAAACCCTTCAAGGAAGGAGAAGAACTTTTTCCCCGCAAGGGTATATAGGACATGATCAATGAATGGTAAGGTAAAATGGTCTTTCTTTGTGGCCTTGTTAAGGGTTCTATAGTCAACTCAAATTCTCCACTTCCCATTCTTCTTGGGAAATAGCACAAGAGGTGACACCCATTGACTATCTAAGATGGGGTGAATAAACCCTACATTAAGTAGTTTTTGAAGCTCTTCTTTAACAATCTCTCGTAGGATAGGGTTCAATATTCTTTGAGGTTGCCTCACAGGTCTACTTCCTTCCTCTATATAAATATGATGTGTGAATGTAGCTAGATGATTCCAAACATATCTTGGTACTCCAATGCAAAGGCTTATTTATTGATGCACAACATAGCAGTTAGACCATCTATTTGGGAAGGACTCAAAATGGGATTTATATGGAGAGTCTTTTCAAGTAATATGTCCATAGCTTGGGATTGCATAGGTGAACTTACATCAAACATTTGAGCAGTGGCAAGTGAAGGATTTGGAATTTTAGAAGGCAAGAACTGGCTATATAGACAGTTGTGAGGTAAAAATTGATGCGATGTAATAAAATGTTAAAGAGAACATCAATCATTTATAGAGGGGAAGTCCCCAAATAGACAATTAGTATCTAGACAAGAAACCAAATTTTCTAAAACACTTCGAAGTGAATAGTGGTTATTTAGAAAATTTTCTAAAACATTGTCCTTTGAAGGTCCCACCACATCTCGACTTTGGTCAATGGTTGGGATTGGTAATGAATCTTCCAAATCATTATCAACCCGAAAGGGATCTTCAGTCTCCAACAAAGGTTGAGCTGGTGGATATAATTTCAATTGCTTCATTTGTTCCCCATTAGAGATCACCATGTTCCCAGACCTGCAATTAATAAAAGCATTAATCGTTGCCAACCAAGGTCTTCCCAAAATTAAGGGGTATCCCCCCAACTTAATTTTGGGTTGTAAAATCATAAAATCAGTGGGATACTCCCAAAAATCAGCATAAATAATAATATCTTCTATCATACCTTCTGGTTTTACCAAATAACAATCTGCCATTTGTAGAACAGTTGATGTTGGTCTTAAACCTTGCAAAGCTAATATTTCCTTGGTTTCATTAGTCATAACATTTATGGCTACCCCTAAATCCACAAGAGTATTGGGGATAAGAATATTACCTATTCTTACCTTAATCATTGGGCTCCTAGGATCCGCATTCTTAGGAACGAAGATCTTTCCCAGCATTAAATCAACAAGTTGTCCAATGACTTGAATGGTTTTAGGATCTCGCTTCTTCTTTTTCTTTCGTACACATAATTATTTGACTACTTTGTTATATATTGGAACATCCTGAATTGCCTGCAAAAGAGGAATTTTAATATTAACATTATGCAATTCATTCAAAAAATCAAAAGCAGCTGAAGAAACTATGGGCTTTGGTGGTTGTTTGTTGAATCTATTAGAGAATCGAGGCCTTGGTGGTTCTTTGATATTATCCTCTGGGGAGTCCTCAACTTCTGTAAAGGTTGGCCCCTATAAATTCTTTCCAAACCTCAATCATACACCCTCAAATTCCAATGCATTAATTGGATATGTTGGGTACCCTAAAACTTCATTATTGTATACCGGTTGTGCTGCTTTGTTATTTGGATTTGGTGTAGGTTGTGCAGGTATTGGAGTTTCTTTTCGTGGTTGTGTTGGTTGGGAAAACTGATTGTTCGACAAAAGTGGAATAAGTTGTTGTTGTTGCTGGTATGGATTGACTATAAGAGGTGGAGGATAAGGGGGAAATTGTTGTGGGTACTATGGTTATTATGGTTGTGACCTCCAAGATTGTTGCCATGGTTGTGGTGCATGTTGAGTAGGCCATGGTTGATAATAAGGAATAGGTTGTTGCCAACCATCATACCATCCAAATTGATTGGGAAAGGAGGTAGGTTGACTTGGCCCAGTTGGAGAATAGTTATTAGACATTCCAGGTTGCATGGGTCTAGGTGGCCAAGGACATCTAGGTGCCATAAAGTAAACAGTTTCTTCACTATATTCAACTTCTGCCATATCTACAAGAAGGGGCGTTACGATGAAATGCCTACTAGCATCCTCGAGGGACAACATTTTGGTTCATTTATAAGGGCATTCTTCACTACCACGTTTCTTCCTCCAAGTTGGATAGAATATTGCTAAGGCTTTTTCAGCATCGTCCTGTTTCTTCCGAGTATAAAGTGTATCTATATGTTTACACATATGACTTAACAAATCAATTTTCAAGTCAAGTAACATACCAAGTTGTCTTTTAGTGATACTTGGTGTACCTCCTCTTGCCAAATTATTTCTTCTCATATATCCTCGTATTGACCAAGTAGATCGTGAATAATTCCTACATGCTTCACAAATGTCTTCAAAACATGCTTTAGAAATATCACCGCCACCCATAAGATTCAATATTTCCATGCAACCATCCCTAATTCTCCTAAGAAACAATATTTTAATTGTATCATTAGTCAAACCTTTTTGTTGGGCTTGTTGAAGACTAAACAAGGATTGTTCTAAATAATTTTCCATTGTTCCCTCCTCACATTGCATCATACAAAATATCTCATCTCGTACCTCTTTAGTCTTGCAATACTCCTGATACTACGCAAGAAACTTTTCCTTCATGTTGTCTCATGTATAGACTAATTGTGATCCAAGAATCATAAACCACCTGAGTGTTGCATCCTTCAAGGTAGTTGGAAACAATTTGATTTTATGTGCATCATTCTAATAATCATAGATATTACACAAAAAAACAAATTAAAATAAAAACACATCGGGATCTTCCACAGTCAATCTCCTAAATAATGGCAAAGCAGAGAGGGTTTTTTTTCATGGAAGCATCTTCAGTAGGGTTAACAATAGGGAACTCAAAAGTTACAGGATTATTATTTGCAAGTATCCCCCTATTGTTGTTGTTGTTATTGTTGTCACCCATATTGTCTTGAAATGCCCAAGGAGTGTAAATGACTGTGAATGGATTTTCGATAGACTTCCCACTACGTAGTTCAAAAGAATCAACAAATTGCTTAGAAAATTCTAGAGTAATTAATGTCTCTTGAGGGAACTCATAAATTTTTTGTGATATGTTGGGTGGAGAAACAATAGATGGTTATATAACACACTTTTCTAAGTCGGGATCAACTGCTACTTGTTCAATGGCTTTTTTCTTGATTTTGGTTTTTCTTGTTGAGAACTACTTGTTGTATCTTTCCTTATGAATATACCTTTACTGTCCCTATTGCGATTCATGCACCTATATGATCTATAACAATGCAAATCAATGTTAATCACCTCGACAAAGTTGACAATTGCATGAACTTTCACCTTGGCACACTAGTCCTAACTTAACTCACTATGATTTCATGCCTTTAATACCATTCCCTAGCAACAATGCCAAAATGATTGGGTAAAATTATGGACTAGAATTGGAAATAGGTATTGCCCTTATGTTCAACTCTAGTATTGAGAATCTTGATATTGGTTCCTCCAGTTTATACTTAAGTGAGTGTCAATCCAATAAGTGTAAACTTATGAAAGGTATAGTGGTTGTTTGCCCAAGGGATGAAGATAGTGATTTAAGTGGGATGAGATGAAACTAATTACTCACCCTTAAAATTGAAAGGCTAATGTAAGCACTTTGATCATTGTCTTCATGTCACAATTATGATAGGAATAGTCACAGTCATAAAAACAACAATTAATTTATAGAGTATCTATGTTCAATCACTACATACAGAAAACAATAAATCATTAATCAAGAACAAACTCAAATCCTTACAAATATTTTAATAGAGCACATATCATACCATTAAAAGAAATTAGTAAACTAGCAATTTCGATTGAAGTAGATAAACTAACAAAGCCACGCCATTAGTTCATATTCATAAAACTTGCACTATAATGAATCAAAACAAATTAAACACATACCACACAACAAAATTAAACAATCATCGGGTAAATTTGGAGTGATCCCTACCTCCTCAATTGCCTGGCAATGATGTACTTCGAATTTATTTCGAACTCGCATGAAATGATTGGAAGTTTTCCACAGAGTAATACTTCAAATTTCCAAGCAAAATAAACGATATCCTTACATTTTTGTCTTATGCATATGTGCATATTTATACCATACTAAATACTAAGATTATCATATGTATGAGAACAATATTAGTTATCCTTATGCAAACGGAATGGGCTAAATATAATCGATTAGGGTCATGGGCCACTATATTGAAACCGTTTAACAAAGTATATAATAGATTAAAACAAGCTAGATATAATAAGATTAGTTTAGGGCCACCAACTGATATAACATCTTCTAAACTAGGAATAAAACAAAATGATCGGTTGCCTAATGTATAACAACCCTATTTTATTTGACTCCTATACGCCACGTACACTCGGTCGCATTCCTTCTTTAACCATCCCCTATCATTTCGACCATAAAACAATTAGCATGTCTATGGATTTTGATATCATTATCAACCCTAATCTCATTTTCACCTTTTATTAAAATTAGAGTTCCTTCAACAATTGGTGACAGGAAGGCAAACAAATACAAGGGTAAAAAGGGAAAAAGAGTAGGCAAAAATAATGGAATTTCTATGCTCATCAGCCTAATAGTGTCGTGGATTCTTCATTTTCGTATATGTGCAAACTTGGATAAATTCCTAGGATATAGTTGTGCATTAAAATCCCTATGAAGTTGAGGAATATCAATCAAACTATCCCTATAATGGGATTCATGATACAGTTGCCCACACATTTCGACTCATAACTTTTTGATTTTTGGGGGGTTTTTTTATTTTTTATTTTATTTTTAACATAAGAGAGATCTAACATATCTTAGATTTAACATATGCAAGCTCATATGGGTTCCAACTTTCTAACAATACATAATAAATATATTAAGTATATCCTATCCTCTCTCGAATAAGGAAATCTCATTTGTTGTTTGACTTGATCAAATGAGACAACCTTGAGGTTATGAATGTCAGGTATTGATTGTACTTGGGATAACTCAGTGAATGATGTGATTTGCGAGTAATCACAAAGGGACTTACACAACTAAAAAGTTGGCTAACATCTAATATGGCAATCTGAATGATGTTTTCCTTCTAAACAGATTGAAATAAGATCAAAAGATAGGGTTAAGAGAAACAAAGCTAAGCCTATGGACAATGACAATAATGGTTGATGTAGATAGACAGATTTCATAAAATTGATTTTTGCTTAACTAGATTTCTCACGACACCACAAAATAGTGCAATATTCAAAGGAAATTAAGGATTTTCAAACTATAAACTTACATTCAAGTACCCAATTCTACCACAACTCAAATAAACATTCACAATTAAACTAATAGCAATATTAGGTTTAGACTAACCATACACTGTAACTTAGAGTCAACAAATTACAAATGGTATGAACCAAAAATACATTAGATATATTTGCATTTCAAAATTAAAATCACTAAACTTTATCTAATATTGATGAAAGGAACCATGCAAATAAGAGTAAACAACTGGTAAAACACCATGCTTAAATGCTTTATTTCATTGCTTCAAATATTGGTTACAACAATTATTGTCAATAGCCTATTCACTATACTAACTATTGATTCTATATAGTGGCTACTAACCTTACAATTGCAGAGAAGGCCTCCTTTTATAGTTTTTACATTTTGGATCAATGGCTTGGATTAAATCCTTTCAATGGCCCAGATTTGCCTTTTAGAAACCCTAACAACTTTTATTAAATAATTTCAACCACTTTCTAACTACTGCCATTACATGACAAAATTTTGCATGTTCAATGATAGAAAAGGATGAAATAACATCTTTTTGGAGAATAAGATGAAATCACCACTTTTGGTAATAATAATACTTGGTATTGTAATATTGATTTGTATTTTGCAAAAATATTATTATTTTACAATGAATAAATTCCCTTTTTATAATAAATCATTTGTATTTCACATCCATATATCCTTTTTCTTTTGTTTGTATGTTTCTTGTAGCATCTCTTGTGGCAAGTATTGTTTCCAAATTTTTGGAGATGACATCCTTTGGATTTCTGCATTGTGAGAATAGTCTTTAATCTCCATACTTTATCTTCAACTCTATAGTGTGTTCTTCATTGGTACATGTTTGTTGATATTTATAAGTTATAAAGTATTCTTCATCAAAATACCTTGTAAAGCCATTTATGTGAGCATGTTTCTCTCGATATTCTTTAGAAATACATCATCTTCAAAAATTTGATCTTGTGTTTCCTCATTTTTTCTTGGTAGTAATGTAGCACACTTGGAAATAATATCTTGAAGTCCTCAAATCATGAGCCCCCTTCTCTTAGTAACTCTTCTACCAACTGCTCTTCACTTTGATCATATCTTCAACCTTTTCTCTGGATCCTTCATCTTTCGACTCCTTTCGAGTGGCATTAATTTAATCATTAATAATCTTCCTTCCATTTATTCCACTTGGGCACATAGAATAAAATTCCACCACTCAGTCTCACTCATTGAAGGATTTGTCTTCACTCTGATAGAAACTTGGTTGATATACTCTTCTTGAGAATCTTGACCTGCATACATGAATCATGAAAGACAAACTTAAAAACCTTAAGAAACTCGATCCTCACACCATCCTTTAGAAATTTGGACCTTTGAATTGAGTGTTAGGAAACTTGAAGATAGGGAGCCCATCTGGATTCAAAAACTTGGAATACCTCTAAGGAAACTGGACTCTTAGAATGTTTCTTGGAAACCAAGACCTATTGAAAAAAATTTGGTGCTTGGAAAGTGATGAGGATTTTGTTCATGCACTAAGTCCTTGTGTATTTGAACTTGACCCTAGAACGCTTTTAGGAATTTATCTTTAATAATTGTTCCTTGGAATCTTGATGTTGATCTCGGACTTAAGAAATCACCTTAGAGGTTTCGAACTTATGAAGGCCCTTTGGAACTTAGACATCTAGAACATGCATTGGAAACTCATATTTAGGATCAGATTTATGAATTTGATTAGAAACCCTGTTGTCAAACTCAAATCTAGGAATGTTGTTAGGATTTCTGACCTGAAATTTTAACTTTGGAAGAAACTCGGGGTAAGGAAGATTATTGGGATTTTGGTGCAGTTGAGACAAACTCAGTCCTTGGATGCAAATTTGGAACTTATCTCAAAATTGGCTCTTGAATGAGGACTTGGAAACTTTACTGTCAAACTTAGCTTGTAGAAGAAGATTTGGAAATTATGCATTAGGAAAGATGACAACATTGTGGTTTTTGGAGCTTGCCACTTTCTTCTAGAACTTAGACCTTTAACAACTTGGGAACTTAGTTCTAGGAAAAGGATTTAGATTGAGGAATTCCTTTGAAACTTTGTGGTTGCATGATCTCAGACCTAGGAATCTAATTACGAATCTGATTTAAAGGATATTTGAGAACTTGGAGTGTGGAAGGTGAGAAGCTTGTCTATTGGAAGGTAAAATGGAGACTCTTCTTGGGAACTTAGACCTTGATCAACAATTGGGATTTTTCCAAGTATTATGCATTGCATACAAACTCGAGTCTTGGAAGGCTGGTTGGATATTTGGCCCTTGGAAGCATATCAATATAAAATCCTAATACCTTCCCTTTTACTGAGTTTGAGCTTTGAACTTAAGTTATCTTGAATTCCCTTTGGTCAAACTAAAATTTGACCCTTTGAACCAATTTTAGGAATCAAGATTAGGAAAGAGATTAGGACAAAATCCATATCTCCTTCCTTAACATGAGTTTGGATTTGTTTTGTCCTTTAAACTTAAGTTCATTTGCATGCTATGATGAAGTTCAATTCCAAGAAGCTAATTGGGAATTCCTAGAAACCTCCCTTAGCTGAATTTTCCCTTGACTCTTTATACTTTAAGCTACTTTACATGATGAAAATTGGGGTTAAGAAGAAGTTTTAGACAAATCTTAATGCCCTTCCTTTAGCAAAGTTTGGTTCTAATTTTGCACATTTCCCTTATTTTAAAGACTCCTTCCTTGAGACAAGTTTAAGGTGACTCAATCATGTTTCAACTCATCCATTTCAAAATTTTCTCTTCGAACCAAGTTTGTGTTTGACTTAGGCTTTGGAATTGCAATCGTTACTTTCCTAGACTTCTTTCTCTATGCCCCTTCACTCCCTAAGTTATTCCTTGAGGCAAGTTTGGTCTTGAGTTCACATTATTTTCCCTCTACTTTGTTCTTCATACTTCCTCACTTGTTTCTAAGAGACTTGTAATTGAATTTGTTTAATATGGACATTCCTGAGACAAGTGTCTTTAGATTCAAGACCTGATGATCACTCCCACTCATTGAATGCCACAATATTCCAGTCTCCTCATGTTTCTTTATTAGACACATGTGATTGTGTAGGCTCTTATTCATCCTTTGGCTATTGACTCACTGGGATTCACCTATTTTGTGGCACACCCCTCTAATGTTTGTACCAAATCATCAAGGATTACTCAAATTGATCATTTTGCTACTTGACCCTCTCTGAATCTCCTAGAGCTATGGTAAATTCAGATTCACACATTCTCTCTTTCACTTTATCAGTACACGAGTTGTTGCAATACACCAATGAAGAGGGAAATAAAAAGAAAAGGGGAGTCCTTGTTAGGATGGGGCATGTCTGTGCAACACAAAAATTAGTGCTAAGTTGGAAGGAGATATGTAGTTGATGAGCATTAAAAGTCAAAGAGAAGAATCACCAACATATTATGAATAGGTTAGAATAAACATATTATAGTGTAAGCAAAATTAAAATGTAGATTGAATTTTGTTAAGCAAGTTGTAATTAAAGGCATAACTACTTGTTGTGTGAGTTTTCCATTAGTTATAAATTATTATGAATGTGAAACTTTACTATTTATGGTGTTGTTTTTTATTTGGTTGCAAGATTTGGCTATTTGAAGACCCTAGATTCCACTTGCATCGCAAGAGTGCCTTCTAACCTTCATTATGAGAGAAAATTTGACCTCTTCTCTATTCAGAATCTTCTTGAATCATATCTTGTGAATAGGACGTGATTGAAAATGAATACTTTGATCTTCATTGAGGTTCGGTCTATGAATTTAATAATTTGTACAATTAGGTTTTGAAATCTTCAAAACCTCTCTTCAATGAAAAAATTTAACTTTTTCCTTGCACTATTGACTTCTTCATTATAACTTTTTCATCTTCAAATTAAAGGGATGTGATGCCTGATGATAGTTTGTGGATGCACATGGACCACTCCATCTAAATCAAGCCTTGATCTCTCTCCTCCAACCCACTCTTTGAAGCACTCAATATCATATTTGTTTGGGTTAGGCTTCTAAAAATTATTATGAGGACATTTGCAATGTGATTTGTCAATTAGTGAAGGTTGATGTTGATTCTTCCTATGTGGGTCACTCTATATTTTTTCATATTCTAGATGATATTGGTATCTCGAAGGATCTTCACAAGGATATTGTTTTGAGGGTTGGGGATTTTTGTTGGACTCTACCACTTGATTATGAGGGTCTCTCCTTTAGATGTAGATAATATTTCACCAATAGATACCTAGCTTTAGAGTTTCATCTCTCTCGATGAAAGGTATAGCTACGTGGAGGAATTCCCATGGAGATCACTTGACTATTAAGGTTTCCAACTCTCTAGTTGATGGTTCCTTTGAGGTTGAGGTTGAGGATTCTTCTCAAGATTTTATGGTTTCTTGTGTGTTTAGTGTAACTCCAAATATTCACACTTACGATTCCTTCAACTCTTATTAGTGAGTTTTATTCATTTTTTGATTCAATTGCATAATCTCTCATTTCTACTAGTCTTGTTATATCTTGGCTTTGGCATTGCTTATTCTCATTCATAAGGTAGTTGATAGATGTTTGGTATGTTGAACTAGATGTTCCCCCATTGGTGTTGCCCCCATAGATGATCCTCTAAGGGGGAGTCTCCTCCCTCTTCCCCTAAAAAAACATCTTGCATAATTGTTCAAAGTTGAAAGAAAGGTCTTGTTAGGAATTAATCAAGTTTCTTGGAAAATTTCATTCCTTTTATTTAGTCACTTGTAGGAATATTCTAAAGGAATCACTTCAAGTCTTTTGTCTTGTTTGATTATTCTCACACGTATGAGAATAACTCATTTTTATTATTCCTATTTAATGTAATGTTTAAGCTTAGGAATAAATTCCTCCTGATGATGATTTTGATATCTTGGACACACATAGGATGAAATGTGGCATGCATAGACTTGGGAATTACTTATACAACTCCTTTCTCACCTCTACTTATTTGAGGTGCTTCTCTCTCTCTCTCTCTCTGAAGCAGTCATCGGCTAGGAGGGACCTCAAAGAGATCATTCCAGACCGGTCAGCAAGAGTAAACACAATGGAAACATAGGGACATGATGGAGGAAATGCAGAACATATTGAATTATATCATGAAAATTGATTACAACCAACCGGTAACAACCGAGTTACAAAAACTGGCTCACAGGCCTACTAAAACATCCTCAAAATACAGAACAGGTCACAACCGGGACCTCAAATCTTAAGATCTATCTTCTATACTCAGTATAACTTCTTGATTACATTCTAATGCTCTATTACAATGATTTATATGATTTGAGGGGATCCATTCGGCCCAAAAAGGGATCAAAACTCGAAGAACAAGACCTAACATGCAAAACTAGCAAGATCGACCTCCGCCAAAGAAATTCCTCCATAAAATCCAAAGGATGAAGTGAAGAGCATGGGGAAAGGTCGACCACATGCCAAGGAACATCAAAATCAATGCTCAAGGCTCTGCAAGCTACAGAAGGGATCTGATAGATCACCAATGCAAATATGTCCAGGCAACCGGTAACAGAAAACTATCTTGGAAACCGATAGTGATAACTTGCCAAAAAATGATCTAAATGCTCCACAGTTTGGAAATAAGGAATATGATCAAGTCTTCAAGAAAAATCCAACTCCACAGGTTTTGGTGAGCCAAATCTGAGACACACAAAAAGAAATGTTGAAACTGTAAACAAAAAGCAAAACAAAAAGGAAATATTTTTGGTTGATGCAAGATTTCTATGAACTGGGGATGCTCCTGCATCAGACATCTAGGGTTGTTGAAAAAAAGTGAGTCTCTCACTTTGCTAGGGTCAGAGGAAAACCAAGGTGGTCTACCTCTACCTGATAAATCCAAGATGAATCTTCAACTGGTTTGTCCTTCCACTTCACAAGATACTCCGTATACTGACTTCTCTGGGTACTACGCCCAATCCTACTATCCAAAATGTCTTCAATCTAATCTGGTTTCTGCAATACAGTCCTCATTGAATTTTGGTTCATGATACTGATGAAGATCTACAATGTTAAACACAAGTGAAATACTCTGACTATCTGATAAATCCACTTCATATGCATTCCCAAAACTGAACTTTCTCAAAATCCTACAAGGTCCAAACTTTTTCATCTGCAACTTGTTATAAGTTTCAACTGGGAATCTTTATTTTCTCATATACACCATCGCTTCTTCACCAACTTCAAATTCCTTGCATCTCCTTTTCTCATCTACCTTCTCCTTATACTTGCTATTCATGTCCTCCAAAGGTTGCATAACTTGAATATGTAAGCTCTTCATGTGATCTGCAAATTCTTCTACTTCTAAACTTCTCCGGTCTTCACTACTAATATCTCTTAATTCCGATATACCTCTAGGGTGTGCTCTGGTAACAATCTCATAAGGTATTCTTCTGGTACTCCTGTTTACGGGATTATTGTAGGAAAACTTTTCTTGTGCAAGAATCAAATCCCAACTTCCAATTTTATCTCTAACTAAACATCTCAACAAATTTCCCAAGCTCCAGTTAACTACTTTTGTCTGTCCATCAATCTGTGTATGAAAAGTAGAATTGAACTTCAAATCTATCTTCATCTTCTTCCAAAGTGTTCTCCAAAAAATAGCCAACAAACTTAGTGTCTCTGTCTGAAACTATGCTCTTAGGTAATCCATGCAATCTCACTACTTCCTTGAAAAATAGGTCTGCTACATGTAATGCATTTGATGTCTTCTTACAAGGTATGAAATGAGCCATCTTCGAGAATCTATCCACTACCACAGATATAGAATCATTCCCTCTCTACGTTTTAGGCAACCCAAGTATGAAAGCCATGCTTATATCCTCCCAAGGTCTTACCAGTACTGTCAAAGGTTTATACAATCTCACATTCAAACTACTACCCTTTTCAACTTGACAAACTCTACAACTTTGCACATATTTCCTAACATCCTTATGAATCTGGGGCCAAAACTAATGCTCACTCACCAATGCTACTATTTTGTCAATACCAAAATGTCCGGCTAATCCTCCATTGTGTTTCTCCTTTATCAGATTCTCCCTCATAGAACTCTTAGGTATGCACAACTGTATCCCTTTTAATAATCTCACATCCTGAATGAAGTAATCCAACCACTTGCTTCTATCTACTGTAACAGGTTCTCTACATGCTCTCCAAGGTTCTGCAAAATCGGGGTCATCATCATACAAGGTCTTCAATTCCTCAAATCCTAATACTGTCACTCTCATCTCTATCAGCAAATTCCTTCTTCTACTTAGTGCATTAGCAACTTTGTTAGATTTCCCACTTCTATGCTTCAACACAAAGGTGTAACTCTGCAAAAATTCTACCCATCTCATATGTCTCTGATTCAACTTACTCTGATTGTTCAAATACTGCAAAGCTTGATGGTCTGTATACAACACAAACTCCTTAGGCAATAGGTAATATCTCCACATCTTCAAGGTTTGAACTATGGCTTAAAATTCTTGATCATACATTGAATATCTCCTCCAGGCATCATTCAATTTCTCACTGAAATAAGCTATTGCTCTTCCTTCTTGACTCAAGACTGCTCCTATTGTTGTTCCACTTGCATCACAATCCACTTGAAATACTTTATTGAAATCTGGTAAAGCTAACACAAGCTACTCAGTCACTTTCCATTTCAATAGTTCAAAAAAAAAATTTGCTCTGGTGGTCCACATGAATTCCTTCTGATCTCCCCTCATGGTCTCAATCATAGGGTTACAAACTGAACTGAAATTTCTAATGAACTTCTAGTAGAATCTAGCCAATCCATGAAATGATCTTACCTCTCCAATGCTTTCCGATGTAGGCCAATCAACAATAACTTTTACTTTCTCGGGGTCCATCTTCAAACCATCCTCAGATATCATAAATCCCAAATACACTAATTCATCTTTCATGAAAGTACACTTCTTAAGATTTATCAACAACTTTTCTTCCCTCAACCTTTGCAAAACTTGTCTCAAATGCAACAAATGCTCCTCTTTTGTCTTACTGAAAATCAGAATGTCATCCAAATATACAATAATAAACTTACCCAAGAATTTCTTCAATACCTCACTCATTAGCCTCATGAAAGTACTCAGTGCATTATTTAACCCAAAAGGCATCACCAACCATTCATACAGTCCTTCATTTGTCTTGAATGTTGTCTTCTACTCATCTCCTTCTCTAATCCTGATATTATGATATCCACTCTTCAAGTCCATCTTTGTAAAGTATTTGGCTCTACTCAAACAGTCCATTATGTCATCCATCCTAGGCAAAGGAAACTGGTATTTCACTGTGATCTTGTTTATTGCTCTAGAATCGGTGCACATTCTCCACTCTCCATTCTTCTTAGGTGCTAATATTGTTGGTATTGCACAAGGGCTCAGACTTTCTCTAATCAAACCTTTCTTCAACAACTCCTACACTTGTCTATTCAACTCTTCATTCTCTGTCGGTGTCATCTAGTGTGCATCTTGTTAGGAAAATTAGCTCCGGGAACCAGGTCCATGCAATGAATGATACTTCTCACAGATGTAATCCATCGTGAAATGATGTCTTCTTAGGGACTAAGGAAAAACACACATTCTCATGTCTCAATCCATCCAAGAATTTCCTTCCATCCACCAAACAGATTCTAGCATTCGTACAGACTTCGCTCTTCAAAGGTTCCTCCAAGGGCAACAAGGTTTGCTTCATCTCATTGGCCACAATAGTGTATGTATTCTTCCTCCCATCATGTATTGCCTGTCTATCAAACTGCCAAGGTCTACCCAACAAAAGATGAAAAATATCCATAGGCATAATATCACACAAGACTTCATCATGATAATTCCCAATTTTCAATTTCACCAAACATTTCTCACTTACTAACATCTTATGTTGATCCCGAATCCATGCTATTTGATAAGGATTAGGGTGTTTCAATCTTTCCAAATTCAACTTATTCACCATCTCTTCTTAAATAAGATTATCTGAACTACCACTATCAATAACAACTTTACAACACTTACCAGATACCTTACATCTGGTCTTGAACAAATTCTTTCTCTACAAGGGGTCTTCATCTCTCCTCATCATCAATAGTTCTCCATCTTTCGGTTTATTATATGATCCTGAGGGGTTTTCTTCCACCACTGTTGTTATTTCGGTATTCTGTATCTTCTTACATTCGAAAGCACGATGTCCTTCTCCTCCACACTTATAGCAAGTTCCTCTAAATACCCTCTTGTCTTGTTTTCCAAAATTCTCAGTCCAATAGCCATCTGGTTCTCTCCTCTGGTAGAAATTTCTATCATCTTTCGAGTATGAATTGCCTTCTTTGGTCACTTCTTTGTCCTTGTTATGATTTGTACAGGTTCCTCTACCTTTGGTATATCCTCTTCTTCCTTGAAATCTTCCTCCAAAAAACCTTCCACCTTTGCCTCTCTGCCTTTGCTCATGTCTTTTGTTTAGCTTCTCTTCTGCCTTCAAGGCATACTAGTAAGCCTCTTCAACACTCTGTAATTTGATCAAACTGAGTTCATCTTGTATAGAAACCCGCAATCCATTCAAATATCTTGCAACTTGTTCAACTTCATCATCAACATGTTCGGATCTCATATTCAACTTGTAAAATGCTTCGGTGTATTCCTTCACACTAGATTCCTTCTATCTCAAATTTTGCAACTTCCGGAACATATTCACTTGATAATTAGCTGGCATAAATTTTGATTTCAACTTAGCAATCATCTGATCCCATGTCTTGATCTTCTCTTTACCTCTTCTCTGTCTATCAACCTGGAAATGCTCCCACCAAAGAGATGCATGACCTTTCAACTGAGTACAGGCATATTTCACCTTCCTTTCTTTTGCAGTGTTTTCAAAATCAAAATATTTCTCCATCTCTGAGATCCAATCCATCAATTCATTTGAATCCGACTTTCCATCATATTCTGGTGGGGTAAAATGAGGTTTAGTATTCGTCCTACTCAAAACCCTCAAAAACGTTTCCTCATCCAGATCAACCATCGGTGGGTTTACTTGTTCTATCAGAGCTTCTTCTCCTCCATCTTCACTTACATCTTCAATGTGTCAGCCCCTTCTCTGGGCTGTCTACATGGCTTCCAATCGGGTTGTTATTCCTCACAACATTTCCATCACAGAAGGGTATGCATTCCCACGCGCTCCACCATTCCTAGTTCCTCTTAGTGCCATCTTTACGTCGGTCCTTTGCAATTGCAGGTCGGATCCACAGTTCGCCACCCTACAACAAAATTCTCAGGACAACGAAAGATCTCTTTGATACCACTTGAAGTAGTCACCGACTAGGAGGGACCTAAAAGAGATCAGTCCAAACCGGTCAGCAAGAGTAAACACAATGGAAAAACAAGGACATGATGGAGGCAATGCAGAACAACTTGAATTATATCATGAAAAGTAATTACAACCAACCAGTAACAACCGGGTTACAGAAACTGACTCACAAGCCTGCTAAAACATGCTCAAAATACAGAACAGGTCACAACCGAGACCTCAAATCTGAAGATCTATCTTTTATGCTCAGTATAACTTCTTGATTACATTCTAATGCTCTATTACAATGATTTATATGACCCAAGGGGATCCGGTCAGCCCAAAAAGGGATCAAAACCCGAAGAACAAGACCTAACGTGCAAAACCAACAAGGTCAGCCTCTGCCTAAGAAATTCCTCCGAAAACTCCAAAGGATGAAGTGAAGATCAAAATCAACGCTTAGGACTCTGCAAGCTATGGAAGGGATCCGGTAGATCACTAATGCAAATAGGTCTAGGCAACCGGTAACTGAAAACTTTCTTGAAAACCAGTAGCGATAACTTGCCGGAAAATGATCCAAATGCTCCATAGTTTGGAAATAAGGAAAATGATCAAGTCTTCAAGTAAAATCCAACTCCATAGGTTCTGGTGAACCAAATCCGAGACACATAGAAAGAAATGTTGAAACTGCAAACAGAAAGCAAAACATAAAGGAAATATTTTTGGTTGATGCAAGATTGCTATGAACTGGGGATGCTCCTGCATCTCTCTCTCTCTCTCTCTCTCTCTCTCTCTCTCTCTCTCTCTCTCTCTCTCTCTCTCTCTCTCTCTCATATTGTATCATTTGTATCATTTGTATGCTTTACTTCATCTTCATTTTCATTTTTTTCTCCTAAACACCTACCAAAATTAAGGGTGTGAAATTCAATAGGGTATTGGTTTGACATTATTTAGGATAGATTAATGGGTACTCTTTTGTGCTCGGTGACTTGGTTGCAATGTTTTGGTTCTTGCTTGGTAGTTGAGCTATGTTAGCATCATTTCCCCATTTGTGTATTTGTTGTGTCATCGTAGTGTTTCTCTATCTTATGTACAATGTTTATGGTCCCTTCAAAACCAATTTATCTTCATAAAAAATAAATAAACCCAGGCCTAATGTGCACAAATCTTAGAGAGACATAATTAAAATACCAAGTATTGTCACGAGATTTATAATTCAATGAAAACATTAATTAGTCATCCCTAGTTGAATTATTAATTGTTGAAAACTAAACATTTATCCTCAAAATGATTTATTATGTTGATGTTCAAGTATAAAAAGCACCTAGATGCACATTTTTACTTTAGATTCAAGGGTGTTTGTCTTATTTGTACAACTTCGTAAACCCAAAATTGTGGATTAACTATCATCTTTGTTATTATTTTTTCAAGGTAAATGTTTAATAATGAAATGACCCCATAAGAGATAATCAATGGGGCAAAGCTCTTGTCAATACTAAACATGGAAATACAATTAAGATATGGACAAGCTTGGGAATATGTTTGTACATGTATTCCTAGAATTATTATTATGAAAATAGAAAAACAATTAAATGTTGAATAATCAAATCTAGTTACTTTCTAATATAAATGAATTGTCTACAATATTGTTTGTCAAATTTGGAATGTGTCACTTCTACAAGTGCCTCTTGACTATTCAACAAAGTTTGACTTTTGATAATGAAAATCAATAAGATATACTTGTGAGACACAAGATGGATTAGGTAACGAACCAATATTGAATAGACCTATTTTCAATCACAATTTGGATTTTATATATAGAATTTATTTAAGCAATAATATTGTAATGTGTACATCAATTTCAAAGCCACGGTAGCATATACCTTCAAGCATTTTTTTCCTTAGGATTAAATCTAGCAATTTAATTCCCACCAATTACTGCATCTACAACCAAATGTGATCCCACCTTAGCATGGTACACCCACATTATCAATCCTTTATGATGCCAAATTATTTTCATTTCCTCCTCTTGACACAATAATTAAAAAAACAAACTTTTTAGACATTAATTTGTCATCAACATAATAAATAAGTTAAATCTCCAAATGTTAAATTTACATTTAATTTCCAATTTGGAACGTACATCAAAAATAACAATGATTCAGTTATTTTCAATTTTAAATGTCATGTTTTCTTATCCCTGCATTATTCCCAATCTGATAATTAGTCTAATTTTTTTATTGATGCTTTCAACAACCAGACTACCAAAACTTACACTTATAATTAGTCTAATCTTTGTTATCGATGTTGTTTTGTATTGTAGTCTAGTTGTTTCACTATGTATCTATTTTCATTTATAATAAATGTTGATAAAGATTATCTTATTCATTTTGATAGTAGTGGTATGTTATGGATTACTTGATGCCCAAATCATGTAAGTGATAGATCATCTTCAAGCAAATGTGATTGTTATTACATTTTGAAACAATTCATTTCCATTAGTTTTATTGATATATGTTAATATTAAGATAATTTTATGCATATAGTAGTGTAGGGTGATTCAATAATTAATTGTGTTTTATGTCATATCTTTATATAATTTAATTTTTTATTGATTTTGATTGGATATAATTATATTTTGTATTGATTTTGATTGGATATGATGCACTTTGCATTTGTATTTAATGGGTAGGCACAAGCAAAACTCAAGAATAATTAATTCAAAGACAATTAACTTGGTAAACATGTTTACACTTGTACTCCCCAGCTCACTCAATCATGTTGCAATATGTGTTGTGTTTAATCACGTGAGCCTTTAATATGAATCAATCTTGATTTGAGATTAATGTGTCATGTGTAAACTTTAAAGCATGTGCAAGTGTTTTGCATAAGTTCACTTGTCTTCTTGCGTTGTATTTATATAGTCTTTGAAATGTTTGTGTTCTTTTCAAAATGACTAACATACTATTAAGTCAAAAAGAATTGTACCATATTGATTTAATACTTTAATGAAATTAACATGACATAAATAGATTATTCATATTATTGAGGAAATTAAAAGATTAAAAATTTATTAAAATAAAATGCATAAATCTTTTGAAAAGATAAAAATATTTGTGTGAATTTTCATTAAAAAAATATTAATTATTTGAAAATGTTTGTCGTTTGAAATGAAAATATCTATTTTGCAAATAGTCTAGTTTAAATGGAGATTGAATGAAAAGTAATTTTAGATTAAAATTTTGAAATAAAAAAAACTAGGAAGACTTGTTCACTAGTTCATTTTCCTCCTTGGTGTGAGATCTCTTGCCTCTTAGAAAAAATTGCTTGAAACCCTTCTTTAAAATTTAGATCTTGGAAAGGATTGTTTGCAATTAGTATGTGAATTGCATTTGTAATATCAAAAATCACACCTTGTACAATTTAGCGCAATAATTGCACCTTCCTCCACGTCATTGGAGGTTATGTACCGCCACTTTCATCTTTTTGCCCACCCAAATCGCTTCATCAACTCCAGACTGGAATCTTACAAACTTTGTTGACTTGTCATCTTCAGGACACTAGCGCGACACGAAGATGTCTATGCAACGCGCTAGCATCCCATGAATTTGGCAGTCAACGGGTGGTCATTTGAGTGTTATGCCTACGCCTAGAAGAAATCATAACGCCTCTACATGCGCGACGTCAGCTTTCCTTCTAGGGCCTATATCTCTCTCGTTTGAAGGTATTTTGGAGGATTCTGGATCATTTCTTACACGTTGAAGCTCTTGGCGATCTTGTTAAGCAATATTCAAAGGTTTTCATAAGTTTGTCATTGTTGCAAGCTTGGAGAACACAAAGCATTTTCAAAGCATCTTCTTTGGAGCTTCATAGGGGAGTTATCTCTCTCTCTCTCTCTCTCTCTCTCTCTCTCTCTCTCTCTCTCTCTCTCTCTCTCTCTCTCTCTCTCTCTCTCTCTCTCTCTCTCTCACATATTGTTTTATACATTCTCCTTGAATCTATATTTCGTTTATATTTTATTATTTCTTTTCTATCCTTATTTATCGTCATTTTCTTGTTGAATCGACTAGATTGTCCGATTGTCCGTGGAGGTGGAAACACCAAAACAGGGGTCTAACTGAGGCAGACTCCAAAACACAACCCCCAATATTTTCCTCATTTACATGTTTGTAAGTTCGTGTTCATGAGGAGCTTACTTAGCGGGAGGCTTCATAGCTTGGACCTCTTGTGTGTTCATCTTTTGCCTTACCCTTTGTCCTTTTATTTTATTTTCGATATCTGCATTTTTCATATCTTTCAATTATTTTACTTTATGTGCATTCGTGCAGACGTTTAGCGTCCTTCTGTATGGCTCTCTGTTTATGTTCGTACAGGATGCTAGTGTGTCATGTTGTAGTCTTAGATACCCACGCTTGTCCTATCCATAGAGACTTGTCAGGGCTGTATGAGGACCTCGTCTGTCTTGTATTAGCCTAGCTTTGTTATTTAGTATCCCCTGGCTCACCCTTAGCACCAGTATAGAAAAGGTACTAGAGGGTCATTTTTTTCTCTAGGATCCATCATCCTTGAGGTAACAAATTTCCTCCACTACATTTTGGTGAACTTGACATGAAGCCAATTTCCTTTTTGCATCGTGTATTTATCTTTTAGTTCATTACATATATCTAAATTAAAAGAAGAGTATAGCTTGCATCTCCATTCTAGCATTTGTCTTTGTTTTTCTTTATCTTTCCATTTAGCAAGCTTTATTAGAAGACCAAACCCTTCATGTCCCTATAGTGTGGTCTCAGCGTCGTGAGGTTTGTCTATGAGCTTTACGACCTAGACTACCACAGGATTCGTAGTCAGGAGGACATCTAGATGGAGATTCCCTCTCGATCATTACAGTCCTCTTCTACCCAACACGATGATCAGAGATCCTCTGCTTGACCCAAACAATCCTTTCACCTATCGTCCTCTCTAGATTCCTTTCATCGGAGGTTCATCAACTACTAGCTCCCAGACTAACTCCCCAATGAACTCTCTGTCACCTTTTCCTCCTGTCATTGACCACAACTCTGTTGTCATTGTTGACTTTGACCAGATTCAGTCTCTATAGGAGAACCTGAGAGATTTTGAAGGGTTCCTTAATCGGGAGAATATCCTCCCTCGGGTTGGGAATGTGATTAACACTCTAAGAGACATTCTCATCTCAGATAAGAAAGGTTTAGAGATTTTGAGGACATTGTCCATGATTGTTAAAAGCCATGTACCCTTGGCAAATGCACCCCCTTAGGATAACCAGTTTGACGCCTCTAGTTCTCAGATCGGCGTTGACATACCGGGGTTGAACATGCATAGGGTGGATTCTACTTTTCCTAACATCAATGCCTCATCCACTCTCTTGGGTTACACGAGTATGTCTAGTAGCTCAACCTCTGCCTTTATTGTAGCTCATGTACCTATGGTCAGCACTAGTACTACATCTGCCAGTGGTACTAGTCCTATTGGAGGTATCGGTGGAGGTGGTGGCACATATGGCGCACCTCCACCTCCTCCGCCCTCTAATCCTATCTTGAACACTATCTTACAAAACATTGGGTAGTTATAGTTACATCTTACAAACTTGGCCTCCGCTTCTGGTCAATCATATATGTCTGCATACTATAGGAAGATTCCCCTTGACATCACTATCCTAAAGACCATCCTTCCTCCTATGGTTTAATCATTGAAGTTTGACATGTTCAATGATGATGGGGACTCTAATGTGCACATTAACTCTTTTATGACCATGTGCAACGATTACCACATCTTGAACTTTGTATTGCTCAAATTGTTATCATAGTCCCTTAAGGGAACCGAGTTAAAGTAGTATAGCTCCTCGTCAGATCATTCCATCTATACCTTCGATCAGCTTATGGATTTGTTCCTTAAAATATTTCAAGCTAACATTGGCATCAGGGTCGCTATCATTGACCTTGTTCACTGTAAGTAAAAACCCAACGAAAAAGTCACGGACCTTATCTCGAGATATCAATCAATCTCTACCAGGATCCCCTGTGTCCTGCTTGATAGCGATTTGCAAAATATGTCCATTGGCAACTTGCAGTCGACATTGAGGGAGAAGTTGTCTCTTAATTGTTATCAAGACTTTGCCAATATGTGTTCTGCACTCACGGACTACCAGCACACCATGACGCAATTTGGATATTCTACTTCGAACCCTTACAGTGGGTCTTTTGCAGGCATGTCCACGAAAGGGTCTAGAAAGAACAAAGATGTAGCTAATGTTGTGGTTGTTCCTCCAATGGCTGCTACACAGGGATCACAACAAAATAGTCTTCACTAAATCGAATGACTCCTATTTAAGCATAATATAATGATTGTTAAAAGATAATCTAATTAACCTTCCCAAGGGTAAACCATTGTCTGATAACAAACCCTATCCGCATTGGTATGATGGGTCAAAATTTTGTCATTACCATCGTGTATTTGGTCATGACATTGAGCGATGTTATCATCTTCAGAATATTGTCCAAGACCACATCGACAATGGTGCGATTAAATTTGGTGAGCAAAAGCATAAGTCAAACAAGTATGTTGATAAGACCAACAGTGATTTGCATATTTACACCAATCCATTTCCCCCACATTCAGTGAATTTTATTTTTGCATCAGATCCTCCTTCAAATGATGGTCCATTTGTGAACATGGTCACCATCACTCCTATTCGTTTGCCACCTATCCAGAAGGGGAAAGTGTCTGACACATCATTGTCATTCACCCCTCTCGATGCCCTGTATTGTGGAGAGCCTTCTCCTCTATAAATCCCTGCTAAATTGAACGGTCAAATTGTCACAGGTGTGATGGTTGACCCATCATGTAGAGTCAATGTCATCATAGAGGAGACTATTCGTGAACGGTTGGCATAGGAATGCATATGATGAATATCGAGCAACCCTGAGAGCGCATGATGGTTTCTCTATCCCTCCTTTGGGAAACATCATCTTGACAGTCCTCATCGAACCCAAGGTTGTTTCGTCAACCTTTGTTATCATTCCTGAGTTAGACCTTTTTCACGTTAAGTTGGGCATTCCTTGGCTAATAGCAGTCGACGCGGTCTCCTCAGTTGTGCATAAATGTCTGAAGTTATCCCACGAGGGTTTGGTCCATGTCATCCAAGAGACTAGATACCGACCCCTCGTAGCTCGGGGAGAATTTTTGTTGGATCATTTCTGACTTGCTCCAATGAGGCCCATGCTTCCCCGTGGTGATTTGATGTACCATACTTACTATTAGTATAAGACGAGGGAGTTGGCCTCTAAGTCTGAGAAACTTGGTTATTTGTTACCACTTCTTGCATCGAATTTTGCTTCATCCATTATGGTGCTAGAGTAGGTGGTGTCTTATGCTCCTTCATCATCGAGGGCTAAGGTTAAACCCGCTCCCTCGAGAAAAACTCCTCATTCATCCCAGATTGTGCAGCCTCCAGCAGTGTCTTTTGTTCCCACGTCCGCCACTAATGTGGACAGTGGAAAGACGCTCGCGATATCCAAGTTTGCGACCCACCCTCCCTTTGAGCTCCCAATTCTTGGCCGATATCCCTCGGCCTTCTCGTTATCCTAGGAGGAGGCGTTCTCCTCACTCTTGTTTGTCTCCATTGGCTTCTTCTTCACAACCCACATCAACACCCCCTGTTCCACTGACCATTCCTCAGGCAAAGCAAGGTAGGGCACCTGCCGCTGGGAATGTTGTATCAATCGCATTCGTTGGGCCTTCTTCTATCCCTAACACAGTTTCAGAGGCCTCGCCCATTGAGCATGTTGCTCTTGAGTTCTCTCGGCCTTCAGTTGGTGGCCCTCATCTCCTTTGTAATCAGTGTGCATGTGAACGTAATCACTATCAACAGGAAATGGCTCGAGAGAGCAATGTTGCTCTGCAATCTGTCAGTGCATCTTTAGCACCCAGTTCTATCTCATCGGATCTTGTTTTGTTGGTTGCTCCTATTTTTGCATCATCTTCGATTTTACTTCCATCTGCTTTAGGGCCTATCAATGAACCTCCCTCTAAATGGGTGCAGGTTTCCATTGCTCCTTCTTTGGAGCCACCCCTCATTACCTCCTTGTTGGACGTACCTCCATTGTCTCAGCCCATTGATATGTTGCCTACATAGGTGGTATCCAGCGCAACTTTCTCTGCTCCCCCTATTTCACAATCGTTCCTGCATCAGAATTTTCTTGGGGTCCTTCAGCCTGCTATGGTTGATAGGAAACATGTTTCTCCTATCTAGCCCAAACGCAAGTTTGATTAGGGCCTCATCTTGGAGTTTCAATGACAGAAATCCTCATAGGTATGTTTCTCCTCCCTTTCTCTCCATGTTTCAGTGTCTGTTGCTTTGCCTATTTATATGTGTATGGTTGAGAAGGCTCTACCTTCTCTTGAGTTTGTCACTGCCCCTCTTCTAGAAGTCAACAACCCTATTCTTGTTTCATCTCCTTCAACTGAGTCACCTGCTTCCTCTACGGAGCCTTTCTTATTTGGATCCTTGGAGGACATCCCAAAATTGTCTATGATATTTTTTAAATCGTTGACCCTTGCCTCCTCTGAGGTTGTGGACGCAGACGTTGTTGTTTCTTCGTCCCTTGCCCTCGCTATTGGTGAGGTTCCCAATAATGCTCTTGCGGTAGTCCCTCTTCGAGTTCGTCCTCCTTCTCCCTGTGATCTAGATAGGGTGGACAATGATCTCTTAAGGGATAACCTTTAGGATGTTTATCTTTTATCTCCATCTTTTTGCATGTGAGCTTGATTGTGTTCTCCCATGCTTTCTTTATATGTTTGTTCCCTCCTGGAGGACCCAGGTTATTCCGTAGGTGCTTGAATACCGGAGGTTGACTGTCTTTATCTATTGTGCTCTCCTAGAGGACCTAAGTCACTCCATAGGTGCTTGGATACGAGAGATTTTTTCTATCGTGCACCTTCTTCTATTTGTCTCTCTACTTCTTCTCTATGTCGTATCTTGCTTTGTGATATTCGAGAACGATGCAAAGCATTGGGGGCATCTTTGGCCTTCTTCCATGTTGACCAAAAATTTTATTTTATCTTTGTCTTCATGTGATCTTCTTTTGATCCAAGAACTTTGGCACTATGACGATATACCCATCTCGCAGTTGTATTACATATTTTTTCTTCTCACTACTATGGGTTTTGACACCAAACTATCGGATCCCATTGTCCTCTTGCATTCATCATTTATGTTGCTGACATTTATGTGTCACCAACTAATGGTGGCATTCCACGAAAACATCTTGCTATGTTGACGTGCCACAACTGCTCTTCTCCTTAGAATAACATTCCTTTCATGCATATCATTCTAAGGGGGGGCCATCATATCTACATTTCTACATAATTTGCATTTGTTATTTAGCCTCTTGCATTTATGTTTCTTGACGATCATTTTTCATGCTTGCCTAGCTGGGGGCCAAACCACTCGATCTTTTTTTCGCCTAGATGGGGGCCAAACCATTTGATTTATTTATTTTGTTTGCCTTTGTGTGGGCCAATCTACTATTTATCAAATCTATCTTTGATCGCCTAATCGCATGGCTACCTAGTGTATCGCTACCCATGCCGGCAAAATCTCACCCTATCATATAGTTATCCATACTGGCATGATCTCGCAAACATTTTTGCCCTATCGTATGGCTATCTAGCATAACACACTTTGCTATCCATACCGGCACATCTCATATCACAGCAACCACTTATCTTGTTTCTTTTCGTAATAAGGGGCTTTCCTCCAAGCGAGGTTCATTTTTATTATGCGCTCTTATCTATCATCCATCTTAATCTATCCTTTATCTTATCATCTGACATGTTAGTCTGCAACTAGTGTGTTTGTGATGTATCGGTTAGCAATATCTATTTCAAACTTCAACTTCATCTCGCGGGGGAAACCTCACCTAATCAATGAAATTTTGCCTCCCCGTCATGACTCTTTTCTTTATCTTCCTCTACTTTAGCTTCGCATCTCTCAACAAAGGCATGCTTGCTAAAGTGGGACAAAATGTAATATCAAAAATCAATCCTTGTACAATTCAATGCAACAAATGGCGCCTTCCTCCACGTCATCGAAGGTCATGTACTGTCACTTTCGTCTTGTTGCCCACCTAGATCGTTTCATCAACTCTAAACTAGAATCTTACCAAGTTTGTTGACTTGTCATCCTCAGGACACTAGCGTGGCACAGAGATGTCTGCGCGTGTGTTAGCATCTCACAAATTTGGTAGTCTGTAGGTGACCATTTAAGCGCTAAGCCTATACCTAGAAGAAATCGTAACGCCTCTACATGCACCCACCGACGTTGGTTTTCCTTCTAAGGCCTATATCTCTCTCGTTTGAAGGCATTTTGGAGGATTCTGGATCATTTCTTGCAGGTTGAAGCTCTTGGCGATCTTCTTAAGCAATATTCACATGTTTACATAAGTTTGCTATTATTGCAAGCTTGGAGAACACAACATTTTCAAAGCATCTTCTTTGGAGCTTCATAGGGGAGTTATCTCTTTTGCTCTCTCTCTCTCTCATTGTTTTATACATTCTCCTTGAATCTATATTTCGCTCATCTTTTATTATTTCTTTTCTATCCTTCTTTATCTTCCTTTTCTTGTTGAATCTACTAGGTTGTCCGTGGAGATGGAAACACCGAAACAGGGTTTTGACCGAGGCAGACTCCAAAACACAACCCCCAACATTTTCCTCCTTTGTATGTGTGTAGGTTCGTATTTGTGAGGAGCTTACTTAGCGGGAGGCTTCATAGCTTGGACCTCTTGTGTGTTCATCTTTTGCCTTACCCTCTATCCTTCTATTTTATTTTTGATGCTTGCATTTTTCATATCTTTCAGTTATTTTACTTTATGTGCATCTGTACGGATGTCTACCATTCTTTTGTACGACTCTTTGTTCCTGTCCGTATAGGACGCCAGCGCGTCACACTGTAGTCTCAAATATGCATGCTCGTGTGGTCCACAGAGACTTGTCAAGATTGTCTGAGGGCCCCATCTATCTTATATTAGACTAGCTTTGTTATTTAGTATCCCCTGGCTCACCCTTAGCACCAGTATAGAAGAGGTACTAGAGGGTCAATTTATTCTCTAAGATCCATCATCCCTGAGGTAACAAATTTCCTCCAATACAACATTCAAGAAAGGACAATCTCTATTGTTTATTATTAGAATAAGCAAGAAACAAAGGTCTCAACCTCTACCAAAACTTTCAGAAGAGAAGTCAAAACAAGTCCCAAACTAACAAGATATAAGAAAATCTCTATTGTTGAGCTTGCAAAATTGAAAAATATTTTCTTTTTTAATAATTATGTATTATTTAAATGAATTTCCTTTATCATGCTCCACCTTATATGGATTTGCATGTGCCTTTGAAAGGTTACTTGCTTTGAAGTTAGGATTGAAATTTTCTTTTGTTGATAGATTCTAGTCATAGGTTTTCATGTTTTTTAAAATTATGAATTTGTTGAGCAATTATGGCAAAAATTTAACAAAATTTTATGTGATTAAAAAAAGCGATCTCCTTACTGTATCATGCTCTTAAGGGTATAGTTAGATTTCAAAAAAATTATATTTTTAAATTTAAGAAAATATGAAGTGTGTTAATGATAGAATTGAACTACATGACTTTTTATGTGTTTTTCATGAAATAATATTTTTAAAATTTATATCATGTTAAATCATTTAATTATGTAGGACAAGAAGTTTCCCTATGGAAATGAGTTTGTTTATCTTTCAACAATGTGTGACATGGCTTAAACCTTGTTTTTCGGCCAAAATCTATTTGTGTATTTGATACCTTTGTTTTGAGATTAAAAATTCTAGACTAGGATGGAGTAGACTCTCCTGCTCAAGCTAATTAAAATGAAGCAAATGGTTGAAACATGTGAGAGTAACAACTTACAACAATTAAAATTGAATGTGATTCAAACACAAAATACATCTTCACAATATTAGCCACAAACTCATTTAAAACTCCATTACAAATACCTTGAATGATTGTGATGGAAATTTCTTTTATCCTCAACTAATGATGCAAATGTCATTAGGCATCTTCTATAGTGGATTGGGAGACTTCTCAACCCTGCCAAGTCTTGAGACCATTGTGATGACACTCTATTCAAAGCATATGATATTCTTCATTTTGGTGTGTCAAATCATTTGCATCCAAATAGTGCATATGAACACTAATGTGTGTGCATTTGGTTGATGTCGTGTTTCCCAATTGTAAGCATTGATTGCTATTTGTGAAACTTACATGTATGCTTTATTTGATGTTGTTTGAGATGTGATTATCACAAGTGGTTAGAAAACTTCCTTTTTTGTGTTGTTTGGCTACCCAAATAATTGACTCCTAGTCTAGAGGAGTAGGCCACAAGGTCCCACATGGTTTAGTGATAGATGATCATCATTAAGGATAATTCAACATTGTTGATACTTTGGAGAGCATTGAAAGTTCTCTTGGCTCTTTTTTTGTAGTACTTTGATGATGCCCTTATTAAGAAATATATAATTGAGAAGATGTGTAACACTATGATTCTAGTCATATAAGTGTTATAAACTATCTTTATAATCGTATATAAGCTATCCATATTTGGGATGAGAGTACCATATTGTAATCTTGTATTGATAATCTTTTGGACTGAAATAGTATCTTGATTTGTAACAAAATCCTACATGATGTATTTCTTGATTTGAGGATGTGTAAGTCTAATTTAGATTTTAGCTGATATGAAACTATGAATTATGTATGTTATCATTTTGATGCTATGCTAAGTTGAATTTATTTGTAAGATTTTGTTACACCTAAATCTATGGTTGTGAGAGTGTTGTGTTTTCTTATGTTTCTTTTGTCAAATCAGAAGAATAGGGAGTATTGCATGAGATTGTGAAAGGCTACCATTTACTTAACAATGAGCTTTTGAGGATTGTTAAGTGAATGAGCTTTTGAGGATTCTCAACATAGTAAATGGTAGCCTTCACATGTTTAAATTCAATATCTAGTGTTAAGTTGCTCAAGACGTGTACTTAGATGGCCATGCACATATCTTTGTTCTTGTGAACATGTTTTATACCGGTTGAAACATACTCTTTATGGTCAAATGTGATAGCAAACCATTTATGGATTCCTTTGACATCTTTAGAGTAAAATTTGAAGTCTCTAGGATCCTCGTTCTTCATTAGAGGATTTATGCATTATTTTGAATTGCCTATTTCAGCAAGAGAATCTTGTTTGGGGCAATTCTAGAATAGTCGAAGGAAATTATACATTGGCAATAGGTGTAATCATAAGATAGTGAATAGTTACCAACCTTTTTTGAAAAAGTTTCCTAAAAGAGGATACCCATGGGGGTTTATCGTGTCCTCCCATCAACTTAATGTGATGATATTTCATGTTCTTCATTCATTCTTCCATATGTTGTCTCCCCTTGTGTGGAAATGAGTAGTCTTTTGTTAGACTCAATTGAGATATTCCTATATCACTTTTTATATGAGAAGTATATCTTAGTTTTCTTTGTGAGATGAAACGATACTAGAGTTTTCTTGGACCAAGAAATCGAAATCGAAGTCTATTCTCATTTAATTCCTACTACTCATGAGAGCTAGGGCTACTGATATAACACCTGATCATTGTGGTCAGTGGAAACTCTACCCTCATCTATCATTGCAATAAGATCATCATGCAACAAGGAGAAATATGTTGCCATTGCTTTAACACCGTACATCCTTATTCAATTGTGCCGACGAGTAGAATAAGCACTCTATCATTCGTTGAGAGAAGACTCTTTCTCATCTCTATCATCATGCTAATCTTATCCCATCATGATCATTTAAGTCTTCCATCAAAATTTTACTTTTGGATTGTATACCTTCTGTACTCATACATCAGGCAATGTTGTCCTATTGCATCAATTGCATTTGGATTGTATACCTTCTGTACTCATACATCAGGCAATGTTGTCCTATTGCATCAATTGCAGTGTTGTGTTATTTGGTTAACGTCATAGTGGTTGCTATTATAAACAAAACAAAAAATTGTCGGCCCATTCGTTGGACATTAATTTCTTGGGCAAAGGCTTGTGGTATAACAAAGTCTCACCATTTTTCTATCCTTGCAAAGTGTATCACAAATATTTCGGGCATATCCAACAAAATCAGATATTTTGTCTTGTTAAAAACTGCATGTAGGGCATCCATTAATTTTAATCCAATTATATTACATTATGCATTAATTTTTAAGTGGTTATCCTCAAATTAATTATTTCTCCATTTTACAACTTGTGGGACCAATTTTTATTCGATCATAATAGAGGTAGAGGGACTCAAATCTGATCATAATCTAATCAATAATCTGGTCATAAATGGTGGATAGGTATAGATAATATAATTTTTACGGGCTTTTTTTTTTGCCAACTGACTAATGTTTCACAAAGTTTTCAAAACGTACATTCGCTATTTAGTAAATCTCTGAGAGATTATTCAATAGTAAGTTTGGTCTTTAACTTCAATTCCCTATAATACATATATTTCTCAATTTTCAAACTGAAACAATTTGTCTACCACTCAGAAATTGCAAATAATTCTGTTCTTCAAAAATACTTCTAGGCATGCAGCAAATGATCTCTCCCTAGCAAATACAAAATATAGATGAAGCTATAGAGAAATTCAATGTTTACTATTCCCATGAACTCCATTACAAATATTCATCCAGGCATAAAGCCTAGTTTTCAGTACATCAATCCATCCAAACTAATTAAAAAGTCACCGCAAATGTTCTTTCCAGAGTTTCAATGTTCTATATATAGTATATACAATCTCTGCTGTGGGATTCAACAGTAGAAAGGACACAAATCTAACAACAATAACAGAGCAATCCATCCAAACTAATTAAAAAGTCGCCGCAAATGTTCTTTCCAGAGTTTCAATGTTCTATATATAGTATATACAATCTCTGCTGTGGGATTCAACAGTAGAAAAGACACAAATCTAAGAACAATAACAGAGCGTCCACTGCATTATAGTTGAGGTAAATGATTCAATGATTTATTGATCACATCTGAATTCATAGAGCTAGTTAGTTAGGATAAAATATCAGATATCAAAGTGAATTTAGTTAACCTTGATCTGATCTAGCTATTTGTATCTGATGCACACATTTACAAGATAATCACCTTCCATTAGTATTTTCCACTGCATGTTATTTAGTAAAACCTCTCTCCATAAACCTGGTAAACATAAATAACCCTTAGATCCTTCTTGAATAGCTGGCAACTGAACACATCCACTGAACTTTGACAATGCACCAAGGTAGTTTAAAGGATAAGTCGAAAATCATCTGTCATCAAAATATAAAATATGGCTTGCCATGTTTAAAGGATAAGTCGAAAATCATCTGTCATCAAAATATAAAATATGGCTTGCCATGCAAGGAAATTCAACTGGCCATGAAAATCACAAATAAAACCTCTATGCTACCTAGAAATGAAATGTGATAAATCCACTAAAAACTAAGGTAATGAACCACACATACCTTGTTTGTGCCCTTTTATTATCAGTTCAGTTACTGTTATAACTACAGAAGAACATGGCCATTTCTATTTTATTAAGATCTTTGGATAGAATACAAACCAGCTCATGCTACTAAGATACATCTTTTACAGGCCAACTGGTGTCATTGACCAGAGGCTCAGCTGTATTAAACAACCACAAGAAATGAAATTTTATGCTCAGCCCTCTCTCTTGAAAAAGAATTCAAGATAAGCTTGTGAATCACAATATGGAAAATGTAAAATTTATAAAAAGAAAAGAAAGATGCAAGGAGAATGTTGAAAGCCACCTGCAGGCTGTGGCATTTCCAACCCTTGGATCTCCTAGGATAGAAGCAATATACGAAAAAAATAGCTAATGGCAATAAAAGAAACAATCTCAGAAAACAAAAAGAAGAGCCCTGTAGACTGCACCATTTGCCATCCAGGGATCTCCTAGCATAAGAGAAACAAGCAATATATATCCAAGAAATGGCCTTGTGCTTTTGGTACTTATTAATTACAAAATGATAATGACTCATATCAGCTTCAATCATTGCCTGTACATAAAACTCTCCAGCTTTCTATGAAGATCTTACCTTTGAGCTGGATGGTACATACTGAATAAATAGCCAAATGGCTTGTATTTTGGAACAAATTAAATAGTAGACGAGGATGCCTTCTCCCTATCAGCTTCAATCATAGATTTAACATAATACTCTCCAGCTTTATATGAAGATCTTACCATAGGCCCAGATGCTACATACCGAAAACCCTGCAAATTAATGCAGAATAACATCAATAAAAGTTTATGGTTCATATCAAACAGCTAGAGGACTTCTTTTTCGTCTGTAGTTCATGCATCACACAATAAATTGTAGCAAAACAATCTTGAAATAGTGAACACACCAAAGGTCAATAACAGATTATATCATCCCACCAAAACATATGCATCAATATTTTGTATTCTACAGAAAGGATATGACCGCTTCATGCGCTCAATACAAAGACAGCGTCAATAAACATGACTACCACAGGCCTTCTTTTCTTCTGTAGGACATGTCTCATAGGCTCATACAGTATGAATATGTTCTAGCAAAATAATCTTAAAACACAGTTAAATTCCAAGGCCAATAAGAGCAGAGATTATATCATCCCACCAACACAGATAGCAATATCCCCTATTCTACGGAAAGGATATGATCTCTCCACAAGCTCACTATATATGTAGCATGGATAAACATGAATACTTATGTTCCGTGAGCAAAATCTGTGCTTGCCAAGATTCAATGATAGATTAGCAGAATATCCACATCCAAAAAATAAATGTACAGAAGAAAAATCTGCAATAACATGTTTTGATTTTTCCATATTGTTTCCAATCTCAATTTTGTATGTTTAGCATAAGATGCAACATAAGGGTCTACCTGCATGCTAATTTTCACAGTTTTAAAGGGTTATATCATTATGCAATAGAGTTAAAAGGTCATAACTATTGTCCAGAAAGAATCGTGACAATGATTTGAAATTTTGAAGTCAGTGAAACAAAACATCAGCTGTAAACTAAATATAGTAGAAAAAAAATGATGAATGAATGTGGCATACCATTTCCATTCCAAGTTTTTGATAATCATCAAATGCTTCTGGTGTTACATACTCTGAGACAGGCATGTGTCGCTTTGTTGGCCTCATGTATTGACCAAAGGTCATCACATCAACACCTGCTTTCCGGACATTTTCCATCGTTTTAATTACTTGGACTGGAGTTTCCCCACACCCTAACATTATCGATGTTTTGGTTAGAGTGCCAGGAGGGGCAAAACTCTTTGCCATTTTCAACACTTCAAGTGATTGCTTAAAATTAGCACGCCGATCTCGGACAACGGTCTGAAGCTCTTCAACTGTCTCAATATTACGAGCAAAAACATCCAGCCCAGATATTGCAACCTTCTGCACACACTCTGAATTCCCTTGAAAGTCGGGTACTGAAGCAAAAGGTACACAGAAATTAGCAAATGATTGAAAGAGATTCTGATTAAGTTTCATTTAGAGCATCCCAAGTCCCTGAGATTACCAAATACACAAGATATAAGTTCGATAAGTTACTCTCACTATGATTTATGGGTCTGTATGAGCATTTTCCAGGCACTTTTAACTAAATATGACTACTTGAACTTCAGTTTGGGGTCTAGCTTAGAGGGATACGCATACAATCTGCATTAGTAATGAAAGCAACTATGAAGACATAAAATCATGAGGGAACTAAGTTACCAAGGGCCTCAACAAGCATTTGAGGTTTCAACTCCTTCAATTTACTAACTGTCTCTGCAAAATGACCACTCCCTTGATCAGGCAAATCGTCTCTATCGACACTAGTTAGAACCACATAATCAAGTCCCCACGAGACAATTGCCTCTGCCACATTGGTAGGGTTCATCGGGATCAGGTGGTGGTGGTTTGCGCGATGTCTTCACTGCGCAGAACCTGATTAAATACCATAATCAAAACCCAAATAAATGTTTGTTGGATCAATTTCAATGCAGACACTTATTTAAAGTGCCAGTCAGTGCATATTAGCAATAATTTAGTACCACTAGCTTAATCTCGTTTAGCTTACATTCATTTATGCTTTTAATTAAATAAGAGTCAGCTGCACAGAACCTGAATAAAGAAAACAATAAATTATCAAAAAATTTCATTAGATCAAATTCAAGGCAGAGATTTATTTATACTGCCTGCTAATACATATTAAAATAACTTAGTATCATCAGCTTAATCTGGATTAATTTTGCATTCTGTTGATTTTCCCAGGTTTTATTGGATGTATTTTAATGTATATATCTGATTCAATCTGATACTTGCATTCTTGGAATTCTATGTGTTCTCAAATTGAATAACATTATACTATATATATTCCTTTGGAGAGGCATGTCCTTGAATGGACATGTCTCTCTTTTAATTATAATAATTTAATCAATATTATAATGTTTCATCAATCAATTATTAATTTAGAATAATATAATAGATTAATATTGAATATTAAATTTTATATGATTAATAATAATATAATAATATAACATAATAATATATTATTATTAATCAACATATATTATATGTATTCTAAATGATCATTCGACTAAAGCTACAAACATTAACACTCCCTCTTAGCTAGGGAGGATGATCAAACATAATGTGTAGTGATCTCCCATGTCAACACTTATGGCCATCACCATAGCTACACAAAACATAATTAACACTCCCTCTTAGCTAGGGAAGATAAAATCAATGCAAATGCATTAAGTCTAGATTAATTATGGAATAGAGAAAATATTATCTCACTATGATATCAGGAAGTATGGTATAAACAAGAATATCAAGGCACATGATATTCACCATAACTCAAAAATATCATCTCATGATATTGGGAGTATTTGCATCAACCATATGATGCTCATCACAGGGGACCATAGTCTCAAGGTGTGAATTTGCCTCCGTCGGCAATTCTATTCACAAGATCTTGTGTGAATTGCCTCAGTCGGCAATTCTATCCATGAGCTCTCACGTGGATTGCCTCAGTCGGCGATTCTATCCATGAGCTCTCACGTGGATTGCCTCAGTCGGCGATTCTATCCACAAGCTCTTATCAATTTGCCTCTGCAGATGCAAAGGCCAAGCAATTATATCTTCTACGTTCACCACATGTATCGTATGTAATTTTATTCAACAAGGGTGGCGGATATATATCATTTTTCTTCATTGGATCGTGCCTCCACAGGGGGTCGCGATCCTATGTGGAACCACATGGTTCCACATAGGGTCATGACCCCTGTGTGGAGCCACGATCCTTCTACACCGACGGGATTACTTAAACCAAACATAACAATAACAAACTAGTATGTTAGTTTAATACTAAATTAAATCACAAGTATAAAATCGAATTTTCTGGGCACTAAAACAGATTACGATTTTAGAGTTACGATTGAGACTAAATTTAACACTCCCTCTTAGTCTTAGGAGTATAGACCTAAAACTTAATTTAGCTCAACACTAATCTCATGATAATTACATCACCTAGGTGTGAAGAATCAGCCTGTGATTCTAAGGATATACTCACTTTGATATCCATGTTTTAAGTATTAGCCTGTGATACTAAGGATATACTCACTTTGATATCCCTGTTATAAGTATCAGCCTGTGATACTAAGGATATAATCACTTTGATATCCCTGTTATAGTATGTGCACTGACATTAATCCACTTACATAATGTCTACTATAACTTATCATATTACTAATATTCAAATTGTCTGATTTTCAGTTTATATGATCTTCCAAACATTTATAAGATCGTCACCTTACAATGTTAAAATACAAGTGTTCATTAACTAAAGAATCGTCATCCTTTAGGAATGAACACAGGGAAAGATTACATAATTCATATACTCAAGTATATGACCAAGAAGTTTACATAATTTTAGACATCAATTACATTTTAATCATACCAAGATACCTCCTGAAGTGATCAATTTTCACTCTTGCTAGGGGTTTGGTGAGAATGTCAGCTGTTTGATCTCCTGTATTGACATATTCCAGTCTTATTACCTTTCTCTCTGTCATGTCTCTTACATAGTGATATGGGATCTCAATGTGCTTGGATCTATCATGGAAAACTGGATTCACTGAAAGTTTAATGCAGCTCTGATTGTCACAATGAATGATAGTAGGCTTCAGACTTTCACCAAACAGTCCTACTATCAATTTCCTCAACCATACGGCTTCCTTAGCTGCCATGGATGCAGCTATATATTTAGCTTCTGTGGAGCTCTGAGCTACAGATGATTGTTTTCTGCAGATCCAAGATACCATAGCTGATCCCAAGCTGAAACTGCATCCTGAAGTGCTCTTCCTGTCTATCACGCTTCCAGCCCAATCTGAATCAGAGTATCCATGTAGGTTCAATGCTGTGTGTTCATAATGCAGTCCATAGTCCAAGGTACCTTGAAGATATCTCAATATATGCTTTACTGCAACCAAATGTATTTCTTTGGGTTCAACCATGTGTTGGCTGAGTGCATTTACTGCATAACATATATCAGGTCTGGTATTGACTAGGTACATTAATGATCCAATAATCTGTCTGTATAATGTTGGATCTACAAATTTGGAATCTGCTATAGCTTCTTTTAGTTTATGTAGGTTTGTTTCCATAGGAGATGACATTGGCTTACAATTCGTCATTCCAAATCTCTTTAGAATGTTAATGGTGTATTTACCTTGATTTAGATAAATACCATCTGGTTTTTGCCATACTTCTAATCCAAGGAAATAATGGAGTAGACCTAAATCCTTCATCTCAAACTCTGAAGCTAGTTCTTGTTTGCATTTTGCAATGAGATGATCTTCACCTATAATTAATAAGTCATCTACATATAATATGAGTATCAACATTTCACCCTTGATTATTTTGAAATACAGATTTGGATCAGCAATGTTCTTAGAGAAACCTATCTCTAATAAGTAACTGTCAATTCTTTCGTACGATGCTCTGGGAGCTTGTTTTAATCCATACAGTGCTTTCTCTAACTTGCATACATGTGTTTTAGCATTATTTACCTCATAAGTGTTTCACCTTCAATAGTGAAAATCCCTCTCAATCACTATGATCGAAATTGTCACAAGTTGACTGAACCATCTTCTCCCTCTGAAGCTCAAGTTCTTGTATCAACCTCTTGTCCTCTTTTGAAATGTCAGACTCCCTCTACATCTGGTCTCAATCATCAATTCGTTTATAAGCATCAATTTATTTCTCCCTTTAATTCAATTTTATTGTGCTTTCATCCTTAAGTTTAAAACATTTCCTTTCATAAGGTGAGCCCATATAAGAAATATCACGCATGAATCATCTCTCATCATAATTCCCTTTGAATGATGTAGAACATTTTCATAATTTTGATCAACACTTTCATTATGATCTGCCACACACAGTCGTTAATAACTTTTGCAATTTACCAAATTTATCCAATCTCTTCGGTGAGATGTTAGAAAAGCTAATTACCAACATTTCCTCCAAGTTATAGCGAGATCCAACGGTTAAAACAAAAGTTATGACATTTTTCCCAAAACTGCTAACCCTAGGTAGGGTTTCAAGTGACCTGCACCAAAGTCGTCATATCTTGCACAAAACTGAATCAAATTTGATGAGATAAACATATTTGAAAACTAGAAACACAGATCTTTCCATCCATATATTATAGTCCTCATTTTGAGGCCAACCAAGGGCCGTACAATGGCATATTTCAGACTGAAAATTCTAAAAAAAACTGAATTCTCCAACCCTCTCCAACCTCCAAATTAAACTTCACAGCCCTGAGCTCTGATACCATGTTGAGACATGGACCAGCTAGGACTCGAACCTAGGACCTTCCATGCTCTGCTGGAGTGCTCTACCACTGAGCTACTGGCCCCTCTTGGACCAGTCCATCGTCGGTCCGGGTGTGGCTTATTTCCAACACCAACACCCCCCCTTAAGCCACACCTCTCGTGTGCTTGGGGCTCCTAGCTTGGACCTGGCTCTGATACCATGTTGATTTTCCTAGGTTTTATTGGATGTATTTTAATGTATATATCTGATTCAATCTGATACTTGCATTCTTGGAATTCTATGTGTTCTCAAATTGAATAACATTATACTATATATATTCCTTTGGAGAGGCATGTCCTTGAATGGACATGTCTCTCCTTTAATTATAATAATTTAATCAATATTATAATGTTTCATCAATCAATTATTAATTTAGAATAATATAATAGATTAATATTGAATATTAAATTTTATATGATTAATAATAATATAATAATATAACATAATAATATATTATTATTAATCAACATATATTATATGTATTCTAAATGATCATTCGACTAAAGCTACAAACATTAACACATTCATTTACAATTTCAACTTTTAATTAAATAAGAGTCAATGTAAATATGTTTCACACGGGTGTCTTTGACCAATTAATGACACCTTGAAAAGAGTATAGACGAACTTAACCAAATTAGAGTAGATGCATTTCAATTACAGAAAAATAAATTTATCAGTTACCATAACGAAAAAACTTACAATTAAATTGGCTTGACTAGAGACTTAAGGATCCAAGCTACATGATCTATAGGGTTGAGTACATGTGTTAGTCAGCTACAGGTGCACAAGTGTCCCAAATTTACGATTTGGTAATAAATAGAGTATGCTGCATGCAGTCAAATTATATCTACAAAATAGCATTTGAAGGAAAAGAACCTCAATTCAAGTTTTTTGTTGTTGTGATGACTCATTCAAATATTTATTGATAGAAGAATAGATTAGAGCTGAATAATTCTACCTTTGTCCTTTAAGACCTAAAAGGATCAAAAAGTTATAATTTAAACATATGTTAGTATTTCTCCCTGCTTGATTGGTTGGGATTATAAACAAGCAATGTAAGCTATTGGAATCTTCTTTTGCATTATTGAATGCTTCTTTGCACATACATAGATCAAAGCATAATCACATGCCAGAAACCCTCAATTTCTTCTTGCTAGCAAACGAGCATAGACATTGTTCTCACCTTATGTTTTTTATCTCCATATTTATATTGTGAAGAGATCAATCTCCACTAATTATATTATTATTATTGTAAGAGTAGTTTTTAAATTTAAACAATTGATATTGTCTATCCTCATCTTTCTATATATCATAAATACCTGTAAATCTTAAATCTTAAAGTCCATGATTCTATTCTATGTTTAATTTTCTGAGTGCAGAATCTGTTTACCACAGTGAAAACTGATTATGTCTGTAAACACATTAAATTAATTAAATTATTAATTTAATTAATATTTAATTAATTATCCCTTTATCACATGATTAATTTAAATAATCATATTATCCTGTTATTACCCCTAAATTAATTAAATCATATTTAATTAATGACCCCTTTACATTTCTCCTAATCAAACTCAACGTTAGGGAATATTCCAATTCTATTCCTAATCCCACTTAGCCAAATTAATTCAATATTAATTAGGCTAATTTTGTGATTCCTACAAATCCACCTCTTAATCCCTCATCAAGCTAGTCAACCCAGAGCCTAATCTCTATTAGTATTTATTCAATTTTTAAATACTACACACCTACCAAAGTCCACATGTGACTCTCCTCATAAAGGACTTGCATGCACAAGTCACTTCACCTCTCCACCTCACCTTTGACCAAGGGGTGCTCACACGTGTGAGAATTGCTCTTCCCCATGGAACCACCCTACACCTTTCCATTTTGATCCATATGTCATAACCTCCTTTCCAATAGCCCTTACACCTTTCCACAAGTGTTTCCACTTGTCAGCCTCATGGACTTCCCAAGATTTGCTCACACATGTGAGCATACCTTGCTCTCTTCCCCATGACAGTTGTTCTTCTCAAGATATGCTCACACATGTGTGAGCACACCTTGCCCTCTTCCCCATGTCCACGTGTCATAAGGCTATGTGCCTTGTCCACTTCATCTCCTCTCCTTCAATCTGAGCCCTTCATCATCCTTTTAATCTGGACCACCCATTTCGGATCTCCAAACTCTATAAATTGAAGCCTTCCTTTATCTCAAATCATCCACTTTTCATTACATCCTTATGCTGGCCTTTTATCCAGAATTATTGCATACTTATGTTGTCATTTTGACACCATAATCACTTCCATAGCACCCTCAGCATGTTCAAATCATCATCCACACATCCTTATCTTGTTATGCAAATGTGAGCAATCCACATTTCACCCTCCATCCAATCTCCCACTCTTCATTCGTCAACCTAGGAGCAGCGAGGTTCGTGAAAACGAGGAGGACAAGGAAGAACGATAGCAATGGGAGCGTCATGTGGGAGTATAGTTAGTTTATTCATTCATGTCTCTCTTATGCTTTTATGTTTTATTCTTCCTTGATAATGCTTTCAAATAGTTTGATTTATATTATTGACTAATCTTACTAACCATTTTAATAATAAATTACACTGTCATTACTCCTCCATGATTCTCTTCTATGTTTAATCCATGTGCAACTAATTAATTGAAATAAACAATACAAAGAACTAATTATCCTCTCTCATATCAAAGCCTGCTAACAAGCCATCACAACTCTTTTATCCCCGACTATTTTTAGTCAATGAAGATTCTCCACTCAATCTCAATCAATCTCCACCATTCATCCAAGATCAAATCTCAACCATCCATCTTTTCATCAAAACATCTATAAATCTATCCTCATCCTCCATCAAATCAACAATATGAGCTTCACAGGAACATGCTGCAGAAACCTTGCATGACTCCTTGAACAAACCCATTTATTGCATCTCGAGCAATCAACTTCAATGAACAGGTTTCATGTTGATACGATTGTCATGCATTTATTTCATTTGAACTCTCTTTAGCTCAGTCTAAGATTATACTTGATTTAGAATAGATGATTCAATATTGAATTAATCTTCTTTTTCTTTTGTTCTAAATCTTCATATGCACCTTCCACTCGTACACTAGTGATTCAAGTCAAGTAATTAATTGGACTTTATTTTGTGACCTATACATTCCACATCACAAAAGTAAGCATGGCACACCTATTTGTGTGTCATTTGACCTAGCTATATTCATGCTAGTCATGTTTCTATTAGGCATTCCATTTTAGAGTCTGTTGCGGTTTCCAACCTTAGGCACCTTATGAGATTCCAAATGCTCCCACATTACTAAATACAACCCATCAGTAAAATAAGCAAGACAAAGCTTCCCAATTTGTGTAAAATTGGCCATAATGAACACAAAAATTCAAAACACTCTAAACTAACTCAAGCTAAATTCAAAGAACTTCATGACTGAGATTGAGTTCCTTGTTCCTTTAAATTTGGTGATCGTGTTTAGCTTCACTTAAACAAAGGTTTCACAACAAACCTCACAAGTTGACACCCATCAAACATGGACCTTAGACCATTCTTCAAGCAATTGGACCTAACGTCTTTCAACTTAATTTTTTGGCATCCATGATGTTGTCAATGTAAGCAATGTCAAGATGTTTGAGCATCCAACTTAGAGGAGGCTTTTGTGACTCGTCCTAAGGCTATTGTTCCTGACTTTCATCAACCATAAGCCAACAATATTTTGCTTGATGTTTGGACCTACACCAATCACAAGAGGGAAACCACTACATATGTCATCAAACACAAAGGAACTTTATAGATACATGCTAGGTTGTTCTCTAAGACACCTTATCCAAAGAAGTTCCCAAATTGCTTATAGAAATTGGAGATCATTTCCTCTGAGCAAGCAATAATAATTGACAACTAGAATAGCTGTAAATAGTACCAATCGTAAAGGGTAGATAGAAATAAATTAAAGTTGGAGGACAACTAAAATTGCTGGAAAGGTTGGTAGACAGCAGTAACAGCTAGGAAGGATTGGTAGACAGCTAGATATATCTCATATTAGTGTATGAATTTTAGCCTATAATATAAAGGCTCCTCTTGTGTAAATAAGTCAGAAACACGCTCAAAAAAATGGATTATCATGTGACATTTTCTTATTCACCTCGGATTATTGAAAATATTAATGTTTGTTATCTTATTCCTACAAATTTAAACTTTATGTATCATTTATGGGCATGCTTTGGGGTGAATCATGATGGTTATGTGTTATTAGCTTTTGCGATGTTTGAGCCATTAGTAATGTGAATGATTGATGAATTCCTATAAAAATTGTAAATTGAATATATATAGGTATTTATATGTTTGTTGAAACATCCTGAACCTCATCTCCTGCTGCATCTCTCATTATTAGTGACATAAGTTCAATCCATTCCTATTGTATAATCAGCTAGCTGTGAAAATAATATCAAATTGTAAGAAATATTATATAATTATTCCAAGCGAATACATCCACTGCCCTCTGTAGGCACAGGGGTCTTCCCTTACACAAAAGGGTCAATTGGGATGACCTATAGAGGTAGATCAATGGGGTTTTGAATCTTGATAGTTAAACCCTAGGTCCCAAAAGACATGTCAACATATAATTTTGAGTGCCATACCACATCCTTTTCTTGGTGCATACCTCAATGGGAAAGGACAGATGCAATTCCCAGATGGATTTCGAAGAATAGAAAAACCCCTTGATAGCGGTTTCTAAGTCGAAGGCGTGCTCCCACTGTGATTAAAAAATGGGCAGTTTGCCAATTGAAAAAACTGCAGAAATCTCAGTATGAAGGGTAAAGAAAAATGTATCAATTTTATATGCCATCACCATCTGATAACAGGTGTGTTCCATTACTATTGTTTGCCGTTGCTTAAAATCCTATTCCAATCGTGATGAGAAGTATGCAAACCACATGGAAATCAATCATATCATTTGATTCAATTGTGGCCTTACGGTTTTATGTGCCGAAGTCACTGTACTTTTATTTGGAAATTAAATGCTGGAATTAAGGATATCTCTTCTAGAATCGATGATTTTTCATCAGGAGAGTGGATGGGAGCACTACACCATTTCAACTCCTCCTGGAGGTTTATCCAAGTGCTTCCTCCTTTGACACTCTTAAGAAGACCACTGGCTGGATCAACTTTCTCATACAAGGTTATTCCCAATGGAGTACCATGTCTCAAGTTTACAAAAGTGATAGCAACTTCAGGCAAATAAGTGATAACTGATGAGCCATTCTTTTACAGCTCATGATACTATAATTGCAAAAACTAACAGGACTTCATCACATTTCATTTCATTGAGTTTGAATTGGAATGATTACAAGTAAGACCTGTCATTGTCACTAGGAAATTATAATGGAATCAACTGTGAACATCACATTATCTACTTTGGCAAAGTTAGTGAACCAGAGAAGCTGCGACTCATGATACCAGTAAATGGCTCACTCTGTCTAAACTTAACCTTCGTAGCAATGCAAGCTACCGAAACTGTGTATTCAGTATTTCCCCATGACTTTTTTATTCCTATTTTTCACTTACCAAGAATACCAAAACCAAAAAGCACCATGATATTAAGGTTGCTACCATGATACTCAAATAGTCACACATATTGCATATCATTATTGTTATTTAAGCCTCAAATCTTATACTATGGAGCAAAAAATTGTTAGTGGATGATAGTTAACTGACCTTGACCATAAAATGAAACCAACCTGTCTTGTACACTGTAATACTACAACAAACATTTCTTTTGTAGGTCTGCCAAATTGTTTATCAGACAACTGCCAGTCCTGCCTTGAATTAAGGCAACCTTCCTTACTGTAAAGTACAGATCAGAAACCAAGTTGCAATGAATGTTCAGTGTTTTCTTACATCTATAGCCAAACCATACAGTAATTTCCATCAAGTCTTCTATAGACCTAGTTCTCTACATCCAAATCATTATAGTTATCACTTCTAATTAAGCTTTGATATCATTGATGAACCAGATTGGTAGGAGAGAAGGATACCTTATGTACTCACCATCAGTTTCCATAAAGTTTATGAAGCTGTTCAGTTGAGAAACAACAATGGCCAATAATTTTGATTGACCTGTCAAGTTCCAAGCATTTTAACTACAGCTTGATTCTTGCTTACATGTAATCTGAACCAAGCATGTATTAAATGAAAGTAGGGCCTGTTATGCATCATCAAGCCATAGAACTCTTGATTTCGTAGGGACGAGAATGGAAACTTGAGATTTACAAGAAAAATGGATTGAATACAGAAAGTCCTTTACTGAATACTTGAGCCACAATGGGCTTGATAATGCACTTTTGATTTAAGAATTCCACTGACTGGCCCAAGGCAACCTCAGCACTCTGCTTCCTATTAATTGCAGGCAAGCTCAAGTTTTGTTCACATTATTCTTGAGAAACAGTATAAGAATCACTCTTCCATGAAATAAGGTATCTGGACTGAGATCCTTCAAGCTTAATCAAATCATCTTTATTCCTCAATTTCTGGTAAGGCTGGATTCATCATCCATATTCATTCCACACTCATTCTTATAATGAAAATGTCTAAAACAACATGTTTGGAATGAAGGTCACTAAAATCAACATCTATCTCATCAGTTAAAGTTTAGCAGCTATCTTAATCTGACCCAGATAATGTTGAAGTATTAAACTTTCTTTGTGTTTCAAACCCTCTGTTATTTTATCCTAGTCAGCCCCTTGAAGTCTTCTATTTAATTGCCTAGGCATTATTATTAAGTGAGGCTATGATATGTGTTGTAAAAGCAATGTTTTCATGGCGAGAGCATAACAATGGACCACTAGCGTTGTATAACTATATCTTGAAACTATGGTTGCAGCAATGAAGGACACTTATAAGTATACGCAATAAGGAAGCCCATTTTCCAATGTACATGTGACAATGTTACAAGTAGTGCATCCTGAGCATGAAAAACTTCACACATGAAAACAGCCCAGATGGTTATCTGACAGCTATCTAACCTTTCATTAAAATTGCTTCCAACATAATTGCATGGATCAAAATGCAAATTAATGATAAAAATAGACCTTTTCAGTCTTGCAGTATTAATAATTTAAAACCACAGAATCTCATTCCATATTAACTTTAATAATAAGGTTCATTAATAACCAGATCTTGTGCACTCTTACCACAATTTGTCCTTAATATTCCTCACCTCACTAGCATTACAAAAGAGATATGATGAATGCCTAGACAGTCATACAAAAGCCTTTTATGCTGTCATCTGAGAATTATTCTCAAATGATAATTCAGAAATAATAGTCTTGATTATTCACATCTTAAAAGAACAACACATGGAGCAACCTAAACTTACAATAAATTTAGCTCTGTGCTTTCTTTATAAGCACCCCATTGTGCAATTGTAATTCTTCCTGTAATTTTGTATTCTTTGCTTTTGAGTAATATAGCATTCATTTGTGCAGCTCTCATTTGTGGAAGGTGTTCTTGTTTGCCATTTTATCTTGCAGACTTGTGTTGCAACCTTTTGTGTTGCAAAATTTAACATGGTATCATAGCATGGAATCGGCAAGCCCCTTCTCAAGCTTTGAGGGTTTCTTTGCTTAGAAGCGTTGCAGTGTCACATATTTGCTTTTTGTGGATTTGGAGGTAGGCAAATTTTTTATCAATTTTGAAGAAAAATGGGCATCACCATCGTGTCTGCAACATCGAAAAACCCTAAAAACGACTGTTGTTTCGTCAAAATCCGAGCAATTGAAATTTGGGGTCGAATTCACTAAGGGCACATTCTGAGGCAAGATCCGAGGGTGGCTGAAAAATTTGGTCAGTTTGGGGCAAAACAGACATCACCATCATGTTCAAGAGACTCAAGAACCCTAAAATCACCTGTCGATTTGTCAAAATCAAATTCTTTGCAAGAAAAATTCAAAAAGTTTTCATTTTTGAAAAGTTTCCTTTTTTGAAAATTTTTTGTTTTCGGCAAATTTCCATTTTTGAAATTTTTTTATTTTTGAAAACTTTCTATTTTGAAAAGTTCCTATTTTGGGAAACTTGCTATTTTCAAAAAAAATCTATTTTAGGAAAGTTGCTATCTTCAGAAATTTTTCATTTTTGGAGTCTCTTCAATCCTTCCAAGCCCTAAAAAGAAGTCTTCAATGTTTTGCTCATATCTTCGTCACACAAAGTCAAAATCGGGCAAACGAGATGTCATTGGAAAGTTAGTTCAGAGGGCTATCCGATTCTGCAAGTGTTTTGATCAGATTTTGCACCAATATTTTGTATGTGGCCTCCAAAGTCAGCCTTTAATTTTGCACTTTCAAGGCCATAACTTAAGCAAACAGACTCCAATTTTCAACTTCCGCATATCATCAAAAAGCTCTCAAAGTCCTCTATCCAAATCTACAATCATTTTTTTTAGAATATTCACCAACTAGAGGTAGATTTGACACCTGATTCATTTCCTTCCATTGAGGACTTTCTAGTGAAGTTCAAATCCATCAGACACAGTTACAAGGTTGTGGCAAGCTGAAGACTGATAAGGAGTGCATCTTCCTAATTCTATCGAAGCTTCAAGGCCAATTTCAATTCTTTGCTTCATCATTCTATTCCACCATGGATGCTTTGGAAACTGCATTCACCATGCCTTCATTTGAGGTGTTTTGTGAGCACTTGACACAAGAGCAGGCCAAGCTATCACGACTTGATTCAGTTTCTAGTTCCATATCTCAAGCCTTGGTTGCTCAGACTCCTACATCTACAAGGAAACAAACGAAGCAAAAGAACAGAGGTACACAGTCTAGCTTTAGAGTCTCATAGACATGATTTAGATTCTTCCACCTCTTCCAAGAGGTCTTCATCCAAGAAAGACAAGCCTAAGTGTGCCTATTGCACCAAGCCAAGACATGATGAGCATCGGTGTTATGCAAAGCAGACTGATGAGCTGAAAGAACTTCTTCAAAAGAATAATATTCAGCCGCCTTCATCTAGTGCATACTCTTCCCACCACTTCGGGACATGGACATTTGTCATGAACCCGACATTGTAGGGAGGTCAATCGGCCATCCAAGCGGTGTTCCTTAGCACCCGATTCTTTTGTTCTGATTTTATTTAATTAGTAAGGAAATTAAAAATGATTAATTTCCCTTAGCCAACTTGTCTTTTATTTATATAAATAAAAGTTTGTTTTAGTTAATAATAATGAGCCGCCTTTAGGTCGGCTAAGCCATAACCCGACACACCCTCTTTATATAGAGGTCGCCTCGTGTTTTGGGGGATATGCTGATTTTGGTTGATCGGAGCCTTTGTGCATGCAGGCCAGTCTGGAACGGAATCTCTAGCAAGCCAGTGAGGTGGGACGAAACTCTTACCTTCACACACAGTCGACTTTTAGCCTTCAATCTGTTCAACCATTAAATCCATTCGTTATCCTCGCAGGTCTAGACGCAGCAGACAACCATTATCATCCCAATAAGGAAGGAACCTATGGCCTTATTGGGCGCCACTGAAAGGGCGCCATTATTCACACAACCTGGGGGAATGCAGCATAAGCTATAGGAAGGAGACCGCCAACTACTAGCTAAGGAGGCCGTCCAATCCAGTATAATCACAGAGCATCAACAGGCAGACCGTCAGCCCAAGGAGTAATATCAGATGGGTCTGTAATCACAGTCTGAAAAGTATGATGTTCAGAAGCTTTCAAGGATAGGACTACAAAACAACAAAGGAGTGAATGTCTGTGAATCAGTAATGTAATCCTATGTACCGATATATAAATCTGATTGATATGCTGCATGCATTGAGTTATATCTAGTCCATATGTTTTGACCACAATTGTACGAAATTGGTGTTCTATGAATCTGAAGTTAATCTGAGTCTTTTGCAACATTTTCAAATCTATTGGAAAATTTTCTGTTATATTTTTTGTTGTGTCCTAGTGAGTATATGTTAGTGGTATCAGAGCTGTAGTCCTGCCAACCGTGAGTTTGTTGATGAGTGAGAGAGAGCAGAGATACCAGCAGTGAGAAAAAAAGAAGGGGACTAGCATGGGTGACACTGATGAAGAAGTTGGGGCCTTCTTCAAGAGATCTGAGGAATTGCATCTCAGTGTGTCTGAGACACTAAAAGAGGTAGCCCAACTGCTGAAAGGTCTCAAGCAGGATCGTGAAAGTGGAAAACCTGATGGCAAAAGGAGTGAAGAAAGCTTTGCCAACAAAGGGAGATTCGTTCCTCATAATGAAGGAAGCAATTCCAAGAATCCTGACACCGATAATGAAAGAAACTCAGTCAAACATTTAGAGCTAGATTCTTGACCAATGAAGAAGTGGGGGAGGGTCAACCAAATCAGACTGAGGAAATGGATCCTCTCCCAGTTGAGTACAATGCCTTGAGCGAAGTTGTCAGAGATAACATGTCCTATTCCGAGTATTGTGGCTTGAGGTAAAGGAATGGACATAGGAAGAAGGGATTTGACGAGAGACGAGACATTCAGTATCGTCTAGGGAAGATTACCATACCCAACTTCGATGGAACAGTTAGCGCCACAGCTAGGGCATGGCTACAAAAATTGGATACTTACTACTCCTTAAACCCAATGACAAAAGAAGAGGCCCTCAAATTTGCTACCCTACATCTTGATGGAATAGCTCATGAATGGTGGTACCATGGACTTGTGACTCAAGGACATGATTCAATTTCCACCATAACAAAATATGGTCAAAGGTTAATCAAAAGGTTTGATCAGACAGAGCTGGAGGTGCATTTCAGGAAGTTGGCTCAATTGAAGCAAGAAGACAAAGTGGAAGGCTATGTGTCTGAATTTCAAAAACTTGTTGTAATGGTACCTAACGTAACAGATAGGAGGTTGATAGTACTTTTTGCTAAAGGCTTAAATGAGCCACTTAGAGGTCTACTCAAAGCCTTGAACCCTACGACTTTCCAAGAAGCTATTACCACAGCTTTAAATTTAGAAGATTCAGTGACTCGGGATAGTTTCGGTAGTAAGAAGACAGCCCTACCTATACAACCCAAGAAGCCTTTCCAAAGAAGTTCAATACCACCCAGGATGCCTATAACAAAACCCCAACAATCAGACATCAGCAAGAATGAGTTAAGGAGAAGGAAATTGTGTTTCACGTGCAAGGAATCATGGCAGCCAGGGCACCGTTGTCTAGGGAAGGGGCAGGCGCATTATATTGAGGTGGTTTCAGATAATGACACAGAAAGTGAAGAGGCTGATTCTGAAAATGAAACAGTTAAAGTGGAGGCTGAGGGGGGCACACTTGCCGCTCTTACCAGAGAACCTCGCTATAGTGCATTTCGCATCAAAGGAGTCTTGAAAGGACAACAAATTATCATCCTAATTGATAGTGGAGCCACTTATAACTATGTTAGTAAAGAAGTAGTGGAAAGATTTGGGCTGAATACAATTCCGATTGAAGGGTTTGAAGTGAAGGTAGCTAGAGGAACCACTCTTTCTTGCACACAGAAGGTGCCTCGAATGGAGTTAGCCATGGGAGAATATAAATTGAAGGATGATTTCTATATAGTTGATATGGATATGGAGGTGGTTTTAGGATGCCAATGGCTGCATTCAATTGACAAGTATGAAACCAGCCACCGTAAGATGGAAATTTCATTCCATCACAACGGGAAAAAGGTAGTTTTGTGGGGATTGACTAGTAAAGGGACCATGGTAATATCTGCCAAAAGGATGGAAAGGGTTTTCAGAAAAAAGCAAGTTGCATGGGCAGCCAAATGCCTCATCACAAATATAGGTGCCGCAGAGAAAAAAAGGGCTGTCAACAATCAGATTCAATCAATCTTAGATAAGCATAACAAGGTGTTCAAGGATATACCACCAGGCCTACCTCCTGATAGAGGATTTCAGCACATCATTGAACTGGAAGAAGGTGCAAAACCTATAATGATTACCCCATATCGCCATCCAAAAATATATAAAGAGGAAATTGAGAAGGCCATCAAGGAGTTGTTGAAAATGGGGCATATAAGACCTAGCTCCAGCTCATTCGCTTCTTTCGTCGTGTTGGTTAGAAAGAAAGATGGAACTATGAGAATGTGTATTGACTACCGAGCTCTCAATAAGAGGACCATCAAGAATTGCTACCCAATACCTCGAATAGATGAACTAATTGATGAACATGGGGCTAAGTATTTAAGATTGACTTACGCTCAAGTTATCATCAAATCAAGGTTTGGGAAGAAGATGCGCACAAGACGGCATTTCGATGTCATTATGGGCACTATGAATTATTGGTGATGCCCTTTGGGTTAACTAATACTCCAGCCGCTTTCCAATCGTGTATGAATCAGCTATTTATCCTCCAATTGGGGAAGTTTGTTTTAATCTTCTTTGATGACATCTCGGTTTATAGCAAAACTTGGGAAGAACCTAAGTCACAAGGTTCGAATTTGAATTCGAATTCGACAGCCATGAAATTCGGATGAAATTTGACAAGGGAAAAATTCGAAAAAAAAATTGGATAAATTTCGCCTTCTATAATTTGGTTTATTTTTAAATATATGAATACTTCTAATAAATTATCAGAATAGCGACCCTTGTTGGAGAAAATCCGAGGGCGACCCAGCAGTTGCAGACACCCATGACCCAATAGATACAAAGCATATACAAAGAATACCCATGACCAGCTGAGTTGTGTTTAGAGGCGGATAGCAGTGCTTTAGAGAGGAAATTCGATTAAATTCGATTTTTTTTTATAGAAGTTTGAAATTCGATTAAATTCGAACCTCATCCATGAAAATAGCCATATCCTGTGACTTAGGGAAGAACATTTAAAACATTTGGATGAGGTGTTGAGTGTGTTAGAACAGCAGTCTTTTTATGCCAAAGCATCTAAGTGTGAGTTTGGGTTGCAAGAGATCTTATATTTGGGGTTTAAAATCAATGAACGTGGAGTAAGCGTTGATGAGGAAAAAATCAAGGCTATCCAAAAGTGGCCAAGACCAAAGGATTTATCGTAGTTGAGGGGATTTGTTGATTTGTGCAGCTATTACAGGCAGTTTGTAAGTGGTTTTTCACAGCTTGCTGCACCTTTGACAAATCTAACAAAGAAGGGAGCATTTGTATGGACTCCATCCGCCCAACAAGCCTTTGATAAACTCAAAGAGGTAATGAGTACATGCCCAGTCTTAGCAATTCCAGATTTTTCGCTACCCTTTGTCTTGGAATGTGACGCATCTGGTGAAGGGATAGGAGTTGTCTTGATGCAAAACAAACATCCTATAGCATTTGAGAGTAGGAAACTTAAGGAGTCTGAGTGTCGGTTCTCTATATATGACAAGGATATGTTGGCCATAATGCACGCTTTGACTAAATTCAAACAATATTTAGTTTGTAACAAGTTTTTGGTTAAGACTGATCATAATAGTTTAAAATACTTCCTTAATCAAAGAGATTTGAATGACAGGCAGCAAAAATGGATGAGCAAAATTCAAGCCTTTGATTTTGATATTGAATATGTTAAAGGAAACAACAATATAGTAGCTGATGCACTGTCTAGGAAACCCCATTTGTTCTCAATTACTGAGATATCTGCTCATTGGAGGGCAATAATTACAGCTGAATGCGTCAAGGATTCATTGGCTAATGACATTTTGGAAGGCAAACTACAAGATGATAAGTTTAGAGTAGTGAATAAACTGATTCTCTACAAAGGAAGGGTGTATATTATACCTGAATCTAAAATGAAGGACAAGATTCTGAGGGCTTTAATAGAATATTAAAATAATGTTAATTTTAGTATTAATGCTCAATAGTGTATATTCTATTTTAGTTAGATCGTCTACGATCTTCTCAGCAGTTTCTTATTAGAAACTTGCTATTCTTGTAAATATTCTTGTATTATTTATGAGCGTCTTGCTCATTCTGTTAATGAATCAATTCTTTGAAATCCATATGCTTCTGCATTTGTTTTATGGTATCAGAGCTATAGGAAAAACTTTTTCGAAAATTTTTTAATTCTAATTTCCAATTAGTGGAAATTTTCGAAATTATTTCTGGTTTTTAAAAATCCATCTAGGGTTTTTCAGCTTCCTAGCTCCTGTGACTACCTCGCGGGTTTGTACAGTCGCGTTTTTTTGCGACCTGTGTTCGGCGGCGTTCGTGGTTGGTGCGTGACCTGCAGAGTCGTCGTGACCTATGTCCGGCGGCGTCCACGGCTCTGTGCGCAACCTGCAGACGTCGCACTATTTTTTGCATCTGCGGCTCTGTGCGCAACCTGCAGACGTCGCACTATATTTTGCGTCTGCGGCTCTGTGCGCGACCTGCAGACGTCGCACTGTTTTAGGCTCGTTACTGTGGGTTCTAAAACCGCATGAGGACATCTCTACTAGTGGCGCGACTTCTTTTTTTTTCCCGTGCCAAGTTTCTTTTGTCTACAGGTTTTCTGGGCGTATCATGGCTTCCACAACCCTCTCAGTTTTTCGATTAAGGTGTTTACCTTCAAGTTTCCATCGAAAATACATTTTTCTTGCAGATTCTTGGTGGGTTTTTCGAAACCTAATCTGGGTAGTTGCCCGATTTTTCTGGGTGCATCGTTTTCCGTGCCTCAATTTTCGAGCCAACGGATTTGAATTTGGTTTTCAGATTCCTTTTGGGTTTTCTCTCATCTTTCAGTACATTGGGAAACGTGCAAATGGCTTCTCTCACCAATCTGATGTTAGAAGGCAGTCAACGCTTTAATGGCCACAATTACAACATCTGGAAACAATGTATGTTGACCATTTTTGAATATAGGCATCTTGACTAGCTTGTTTTGGGAAAAGAGCTCAGTCCTAGTACACCTGGTGCAGATCAAGATAAGTTTGATGAACGCAATCAAGAGGCAGTTATGCTTCTCAAACTCTCAATGACTGATGATCAGTTATCGCAGATTCCTTCCGGCAAGACAAATTCCGACATCTGGAAGCATCTGAAGGAATTGCATGAGACATCCGACAAGAGCCGAGCATTCTTTCTAAAGAATCAGTTGTTCTCCATTATGATGGACAAACGTATGTCCTTACAGGAACACCTCATGAGGATTAAGGAGATTCAAGATCAGCTCGAAGCTATTGGTCGGACTATGGAGGAAGAAGACATAGTAGTAATCACTCTGAAAAGTCTTCCGAAATCGTATGAACACTTCATTGAGACCCTCAGTATTACTTCAACTAATGTTGATCTAAAGTTTTCAGAATTGTGAACCAAACTTCTATAGTAGGATCGCTGGAAACAACAGTTTGGTAGTTGTTGGTTGAAAATTTTGTACACTTGGAAGAAATATACAAAATTGTGGTTTCAACCACAGCACACGAGTAAAAACTCTCCTAATTAAGGGAAGGCTCCCCCTATCTAACTAAAACTGAAATAAAAACAGGATGGGACAGCGGTCTTCCTTCTTTCTTCAAGAAAGACAATATCCTTTTCTCTTCACAGAAAAGGATAGCGATTGAAAATGAACAACAATAACTACTTTCAAGTGAAATGAGAGAAAGGAAATGAAGTTTCCTGAAAGCGCAAAGACTTCCGTCACTTCCTTCGGGACGGGACAGCAATATCAAGCTCAAAGACTTGACTATTGGAAGTCCTATCTACCCTTTGCTATATTAAATTTTTACAATGAATAAAAGATAACAGCTCAAAGACTGGAATAATCTATTCTTTTAACACAAAGACAAGAACTAATGCAAGCTCAAAGGCTTGCTGCTATTTCTTATCAAACAGTAATTTTACCTCAAGAATAGACGCAAGCTCAAAGACTTGCTGCTCCTTCTAGAGATTTTCCTATTTAAATTAATCTTCTCTACTTGCAGCTCAAAGACTTCAAATCAGATTGGACTAAGCTCCTTTAGAAACACTTTGCATAGAACAAATAAAAAGAATGAAACTCAAACTTGTAGCTCAAAGACTCAAAACTTGAGTAATCTTTCTTTATTATTCTTCAAAACCTTCAATTCACGTACATAAGCTCAAAGACTTCTTGCTGTAAATTTGGCAAAGTTTTTGCTTGCTTTTCCAAAAGATAAAGATTACAAAGGACCCTCTCTTCTATTTATAGGAGAGGAGCCTTGAGAAAAAGATGGGAGGATCCTAACTAACTTGAGAAATTCCCTCAACCACCAAGACCTATTCAACAGCTAATTATGACTTCATTAACTAACTAAGACTTATTCCAACTACAGTCCTAATTGGACACAACTTGTAGTTGCCTTACAAGTAATTACAAAAATGCAAGTAATGACAACTTGCAATTACAAAAATGCAAGTGATGACAACTTGCCGAAAGGGAAACTACAATTCTGAAATTACAATTTTTTAAAAATTTACAAGTGTTAAAAACACTTAAGTTGCAACTCTTGAAGATACGAATAAATCGAACTTCTGAATAACTTTCTGCAATTCATTAGGATCTGGTTCATGAGTGTTCATAGCCACCACCCTAGTTTTTACGATGACATCATGGCATTGGCATAGCGTGGAATTCCCTTTTTCCAATGCTGACTGGATTTCCTGCAACTTAGTTTGATACTTGATCAATATTTGAATGGAAGCGACTGAGAATTGATCACTTCTACATTCATCATGAATCTTGAGTTGCAGGTCTGCAAGAACTTCTTCCTTGGGCAGCAGCTCATCATTCTGATTGAAAATGTCGCAAGATGCCTTTTTGCAATGGGAGGTTACATCTTGAAAGACTGCTTCACGCAACTTTAAGGTTTCATCAATTTCTTCAATGAGTGATTTGAGAACAAGAGATTTGTTCTCCAGGAGTTCCTCATATTCAATGTACATGACTCTAGAAGGAATCACATCATGCACTTGAAGAACGCTCAACTGATATTGAGGCATCTTTCGCCAAGAAACTAAATTTCCCTCAACCTTCTCCAAATTTAGCTTGAAAGCAGTCAAGATTTGATTCAACTTATCTTCAATGATCTCCAATTTAACCATCATTTCAAATACCTGTCTTATGACTTGTGAGCATAAATCATGCAGTTGATCAACCCAGGTGTCTAAGGCTTGAACCTTTTGGGCGGCTCTCTCGATACCTTGGATTGGTTCACTGACCCTGGAAGAAATAGGTACTTGGCCTTCTCCACTTGAAGGTTGAGTAATACTTTGGATAGCTGCCATGAGTCTTTGATTCTCTACTTCTAGCTGATCTTTCTTGGTCAACACCTCATCATATCGTTGTACCAATGTACCCACTGTTTGTTGAGCATCGTGCTTGACAACCTCATGAGTCTGTTTACCCAGTTGAACTTTGGTGATCCGATAATCAGCTGCTTGCATTTCTTCAACTGGTTTATCTGATATTGGTTCAGCAATCTCTGCCACTCTCATCCGGTTCTCATCAACGATCACCCTTGAAACTATTTTTGCCTTCTTCACAGCTTTAGGTTTTGATTGTTTCAACTGTTGATAGTCGAAGGGATCAGGTGAGATCACTTGCTTCTTCCTCTTTGCAGTGAAGGAACTGAGCCATGGAGGTAAAGCCATTAACTCTGATTGTGGGATGGAGGGAGAAGCAGTTTCTGTTTGAATAACAGTGGTGACCTTGGGAGAAGTGTCCGTCTGGATAGCCACCATAGTTTGCTAAGTGACGACAGGATATGATGAAGATGTTATGAACTCATCAAAACAGGTCATAGAAGTATCAATATCAGACAAAGGTACATATGAAGGATCTTCCGAAAAGATATTCAATAAACTTTCCTGAGGATGGCCTTGAGATGGTTCTGCTGCTGAAAGCGGGAGGACTTTCTGTGGAGATTCCGAAACTGAAGGGGCAGATTGAGAGCTCACATCTATCACAGGAGGAAACATGGGTACCTCAATAGGAAATGAAGAAAGAGAATTATGTGGAGACTCTGTAGAAAGTGACTGAGGAGCATTATCAGATTGAGTTCCCTCCTCTTAAGCTTCAGGATCAATCACATGAATTTTCAACTGTGGCTTCTCCTTGCCTTGAACTGTTATTTCCTAAGGAGGAAGCACCATCGCACGGCTGACCCGCAATTTAATCCTCGTACTAGAAGAGGATGCACCTTCTTTGTTGTCTAGTTGAATTTCAGACTTCCGCCAAAGAGGACCTGTAGAATCATCTTCTTTCCCCACCTTAATCTTAATGAGCTTGACACCATTATTCTTAAGCCAGATATTGGTATTGGCAAGAACTGACTGAAATCTATCCAAGATAGAAGTGCTTTCCTTGTGGGACCAGTGGATAGAAGGAAGCGGAGCCTCATCAACATTCTGATTGACAAACTCAGGATCAAGAACGTTACCATCATCAATCATACCTTGTGGCATGTTTGCGACGTTTAGATCCACAATCTGTTCTGCAGTGAGTCGGCAGTAATCCATCTTGCGAATCTCCTTTTCGGTACGAAGATCAGCCCAAATATCTTCTATCCGGTGTACATGGATGAAGGTCTTCTTGATCTTCTCTTTCATGCCTCGGTAATCGAAATCAGCTCTAGGTTTGAATCTTTTGAGTCTAATTTCCTGCAACTCAGTTTCCATAGCCCTGGCCTTGATTGAAGTCATGAGAGAATATTGCCCAATCTTCAATGGGTTGTTGGAAGAAATACCCATGCCAACCTTGTGCTTAACTAACTGGTGTGTATGCACAACCATGATCTGCCTTCCCAATTCCATGAGGATAATCTTATCTGTTAGGTATCGTGGGAGCATGTAAGGCTGCCCGCCATAACATCCAACTCTCATGTAGGTAAAAGTTGGAAATTGGAGAAACAAACAACCATATTCTTTCACCTTTTCCCATGCTTCATCTGAGACTCTTTTGTCCTTCAGGTTCTTGTCAAATTGACACAAATAATGACCAAAGAAAGCGTCCTGAACCCTTCTGAAATGAGACCTACTTGATCTTAGAGGCAACTGATCATAGTATTCCCAAACCGGTACAAGCATGCGGTCACCCTTGGTGGAAAGACCTGGGAAATGTCTAAGTGACGCAGCAATATACACGAGATATGAATTCATGTAGAAGGTGAAGGTAGTAGGGACGACTGCAAGTTGCTCACACAAAGCATCACTGATGATTTCACCCCAACAGATGTGCTGAGACTGCCTTACTAACATAATAAATTGGTACATCCAAGGTTCAAAAACATTGGAATGTTCCAATCCCATCATACGGCTAAGAAGAGTAATAGTATCACCGATCTCATTCTTGAAATCAGACCGATATAACTTTGCCCATCTGGTAAGCGCAGTGCGAGGTTCATGAATCCATTTGTTGATATGACGCTTACAGTCTTTCTGCTTTTTGGCAAAGTATTCAGCTGCGCTTTGCTTGGAGATCTCTATATAAATGGTTTCGGAAGGTATTTTAAAAACCCTCTCTATAGCTTCTGCATCCAGGCGAATGATCACTTCCCCATCATCATTTCTAATGACTCATGACTCTTTGTCAAAATGATGAGCACATGCTAGAATAAATTCTGGTTCTAGGGCAGCAACTGGAAAGGATGCGGCATGATGGATATGGCTGTCCAGCAACCGTTGCATATCCCCCTCCTTCGGATCTTCAATCCTTTGTATGAATTCGGACATGTCAACATGCCCTATCTCAGTATCCTTGATATGATCAAGGGAGGAGGAGATCTGTGACTGCGGAACTTCATTCTGGTATTTATCATACCTGTATTTCATCTTTTTTGGAGTGGGAGATGATGATACATCTGTCATCTGGAAACAACCGGGAATGCTGCAATGTAAATCCATGAGTATCAAGGCAACATCAAAGTCAGTATCTTTAGACATTTTCACTCCTCCAAATGAGAAAGTTCAACTTTCGTATTTTGGCTTTGTGAGAGGAGATATAAGGGGTGGAAAAATAAGCTTTTGACTTATTTCGGGTTTTGAAAAATGTTTCGCAAGTACACAAGAGGGAAGTACAAACGTGCAATCGGATTTTAAATTCCGAATGCAATTATACTTGCGAAACACGAAGCATGATTAAATGGAAGGAGAATGAATTTTCAGTTTGAAAATTGGGAAGAACGCATTTGCAATGGGTTTTAAATCCAAATGCAAACTTATTTTCAAACTGAAAATCGAAGGAATGGACGGAAAAAGGTATTTTAGGCATGCGAGAAATGACGAAGATGATAAGTACGGATGAGGGAATTGGAATCGGATAAGTAAAAATCAATTTCGGGAAGATCACTTGGAACTTTGTCGTGCCAAAATGGGAAGGACTTTCGACTTGCAATCCGGATTTCAAAACCCAAAATTGGGAAGAACTTGATTTTTCCGTCATTGAAACTTGATTTTTGGACTAAGAAGGTTAAGTCTTTATCCAAAAAGGAAAGAACACATCTTGAGGTAGAACTTTTCACACTTGCAAATTTCTTTGCAAATTGGGAAGAACATATTTGGAAGAACACATCTTTCTTGTTTTGAAACTTGATTTTTGGACCAAAGAAGGTTAAGTCTTTGTCCAAAGAGGGAAGAACACATATTTTCCTTTTACTTGCAATCGGGTTTTTAAAACCCGAATGCAAGTAAAGGAGGAGAATTTTCAATGGGGAAGAACAACTTTTTCTTTACAAATTTCCTTGTAAAATGGGGAATTTCCTCTCATAAACCCAATACGAACATGAACAAAAACCAAAACTTAAACAAGGAAATTGCAAGGAAAGAAACAAAAGAGGAATATAAAAATAAAATTACCTTGCAAAGATGAGGAGAGATCCAAGCTTGTGGAGTCAACCAAAAATAGAAGATGAAACCCTTTAAATAGAAATTAAACAAAGGAAGAAACTTAGCCACGCATGGTGACCAAAGAAAAACCGATTCGCTATAAAAACGCCATGAAAAATGCCAAGGAAGTAATTCAAAAATGATTCGATTCATCATTACATACAAGAGAAAGCAAAAATGATTTAGAATTGAAAGCATACCTTGAACGAAAAAGGTGCGAAACTTGCAAAAAACGTGACTGGTTTTTAGGGCGTTTTTGCAAATCGATTCCCCAAAATGCGCACAAAACGGTTTGAATGCAGCTTGAAATCCAACGCATTAATGATTAAATCAAAAACGCCTTAGGTAAGAGCAGATTCGAACCTCCAAACCGTGGCAAATGGCACAAATGCATGATTCAGAAAAAAAAAACGTTGAAGAAGACAAATGGCGAAAATCAGTTTGATAGATGCGTAGAACAAGGGTTTGAATTCTTCAAAGTTGCAGCAAATCCACCTTTGGAAGGAATCCCTATCTTTCTTCCAAAAAATTCGAACCCAAATCACTTTGCAAAGGCATGGGAGAAATTTCGGGTTTTAGAAATGGAAATACAAGTTTTAAAAATGTTCATATTTTTGCCTCTAAGGCAAATTTCGGGTTTTAGAAAAGGAAATACAAGTAAAATTACTTGTAATAGGGAAATAGAATTCCCTTTACAAGTGATTTTACTTAAAACATGTAAAGGGATTTTAAAATCCCATTTACAAGTTCTATTTAAAAATTTAAAAAAATAACTTTAAGTCATAAAAACATGTAAAGGGGTTTTAAAAACCCATTTACAAGTTTTACAAAACACTTTAAGTCATTCTACTAGTAAAGGGGGTTTTAAAACCCTTTTTACCAGTTTCCAAAAACTTGTAATTGGAGAAAAATTCCCCTACAAGACCAAAAGCTTCAAGGGGGTTTTGAAAAGCAAATTACCAGTTACTGGTAATTATCGAATAATTCCCCTACATTGAAGCAAAAACATAGCAAACGGACTCGAAACGCAATGAAATTTGAAACGTAGCTTGGGGATGGATCAACAATCGGTCCAATCCAAGGATGGGACGAATTTCTACCTCGGGAAGCGTGCCATAGAGTGAAAATTTTCATTTTTTAATAAAAATTTCCTTGTGATAGTCCAATTTTTGAAATCAAAAATTGAGGACAACAGTAGTGGTACTACGTCAGCCTCCTCGGAAAATGCCTTCACAGCCCAATCCTTTCACAAGGATAAAGGCAAATTTCAGTCCTCTCAGTCTTCTCAGCAGAAAGGCTCTTCTCAGACACAGGATGGTGCTAAGAAGAAGAATGTGCAGTGCAATTACTGTCACAAGTACGGCCATATGAAGAAAGATTGCCGTCAGAGGCTCGCTTCTGAACAAAAGAAGCAGGGAGGGTCACACCAGAAGGCGCATGTTGCTGAACATTCCAAGCAGGAGGAGTCTGCCTTTTATGCCTTTATGGCTAAGAGGTCTTCAGATCATGCCAGGTCTTCTGCTTGGTACATTGACTCTGGTGCATCACGTCACTTTTCTCATCGGCGTGACTAGTTTACAGACTTCTCATCTTTCAATGATTCCGTTGTATTTGGCGGAGGTGAGGAGTATACAGTTGTTGGCAGAGGCACTGTTCAGATACAGTCTGGTGGCAGGACTCTCATTTTCCTGAAGGTGTACTATGTTCCTGGTATGGAACTTAATCTGCTCTCTATCAGTCAGATTATGAGGAATTCTCCTCAGCTAGATGTGGTGTTCAGTGCTCACAAGTGTTCCATCATTGATCGGGAGACTCGTCTTACTGTTGCTATTGGTCTAGAGGATCATGGCCTATATAGGCTTCTTGACACTGGTGATTCTCCTGAAGTGGCTCTGGCAGCTCGTGTTTCTCCTCTCAGCACTTTGTGGCATCAGAGATATGGACATCTCAACATTCAGTATCTCTCTCAGCTATCTCGGGAGGGACTTGTTTCAGGGTTACCTGATATTCAGACTCAGCATCTTGGAGTATGTGGCGCCTGTCAATCTGGCAAACAGCATCGGACTTCATTCACACATGGAAAGTCTTGGCGCGCATCTAAGGTACTTCAACTACTTCATGCTGATATTTGTGGTCCTATGAACACATCTTCTGTTACTGGTTGCAAATACTTTTTGCTTATTGTAGATGATTTTAGTAGAAAGATGTGGGTGTACTTTCTTAAACATAAATCAGATGTATTTAGTATCTTTCAGAAGTTTAAGTCCTTTGTTGAAAAAGAGTCTGGACATAGCATCATTACTCTTAGGGCAGATAACAGGGGGGAATTTTGTTCTTCTGCATTCTCCAACTTCTGTGATACCCATGGCATCAAACGCCAATTGACTACACCCTACACTCCTCAACAAAACAGTGTTGTCGAGGGTCGCAATCGTACGGTTGTTGAGATGGCTCGCTCCATGTTACAACACAGGAGTGTTCCGAATAAGTATTGGGCTGAAGCAGTGTTTACTGCTGTCTACCTCCTTAACCGTTCCCCTACTCAGGCTGTTAAGGGGAAGACTCCAGAAGAGGTTTGGTCTGGTCGGAAGCCTAAGATCAGCCACCTGAAGGTTTTTGGCTCTGTTGCCTATGTTTGGATTCCAGATGCTAAGCGCTCCAAGTTGGATTCCAAAAGTCAGAAACTCATGATGACAGGATACAGTGATCACCATAAGGCCTACAGACTGATAGATACAGACACTGAACATCTTATCTTCAGTCGTGATGTTGTATTTGATGAAGACAGAGGATTCTTTCAGTCCCCTTCTTCTGAGCAGAGTTCTGAGGATCAGCCTCACAGTGTTCTTATTCCATTAGGTTCGCCTGATGGGAGGGATGATGCAGAATCTATTTTCGATGATGCACTACCTGAGTTCCCTCCGGAGAATAATCCTCCTCCTGCTGCTCCTGTTCCTGCTCATGAGCCTCTTCCAGCTCCTCCAGATGTTAGCACTTCTACTCTCCGGCCTAAATGGTCGGCCAAGACCATTGGTGATCTCAAGGATACTGAGCTCATTGAGGGTAGAACCTCCCGTAATAAGAGCAAATAGCAGCATACAGTCAATTTTGCTCTCATGGCTAACATACACAGTGTTTTTGAGCCTCAGACATATTCAAAGGCTAAAGGTATACCTGAGTGGGAACAGGCTATGGAAGCTGAGTTCCAAAGTCTTCAGAAGAATCACACTTGGGCCCTTTCTGATCTTCCTTCAGGGAAGAAGCCCATTAGCTGCAAATGGGTGTACAAAGTAAAATACAAAGCTGATGGAACCCTAGACAAGTATAAGGCTCATCTTGTTGCTCGTGGGTTCTCACAGAAATAAGGCATTGACTACGAGGAGACTTTTGCTCCTACAGCCAAAATGAGTACCATACGGCTTGTTCTTACCTTGGCAGCCCAGTTCAGTTGGAAAGTTCATCAGATGGACGTCAAGAGTGCTTTTTTGAATGGTGACTTACAGGAAGAAGTCTACATGACGCAACCCCTAGGTTTCAAGGTTGCTGGTCAAGAACAGAAGGTCTGTAGACTAGTCAAAGCACTCTATGGTCTGAAACAAGCTCCTCGGGCTTGGTACATGAAAATTGATAAGTACCTGACAGATCATGGTTTTCAGCGGAGTCCATCTGATGCAAACCTGTATATCAAGCATACTAGTAATGATGTTCTATTTGTGGTTGTCTATGTGGATGACTTAATCATTACTGGCAGTTCAGCACATTTGATCACTAGGATCAAACAGGATTTGTGCTGCACCTTTGATATGACAGATTTGGGACTTCTACATTATTGCTTAGGAGTTGAAGTCTGGCAGACTGAGAACAATATCTTTCTCTCTCAGTCCAAGTATGCTAGAAGTCTTGTGGACAGGTTCAGAATACAGGATTGCAAACCTGCCTCTACTCCTATGGAACCCGGGCTCAAACTTTCAGCTCAGTCATCTTCACCAGTTGTGGATGAATCTCTGTTCAGGCAACTAGTGGGCAGTCTCATCTATCTTACTGCCACTAGACCTGACATCAGTTTTGCAGTGAGCTACATTTCATGCTTCATGACAGCTCCCAAGGCTGATCATTGGATAGCAGCGAAGCATGTGTTGCGTTATGTGAGTGGCACTCCTGATTATGGACTTCTGTACACTCGGAGTTCTAATCCTATACTCAGTGGCTACACAGATTCTAACTAGGCAGGTTCGGTTGATGATCGTAAGTCTACAGCAGGGTATGTGTTTAGTTTGGGATCTGGTGCTGTCACATGGACTAGTAAGAAGTAGCAGACAGTGGCTCTCTCCTCGACAGAAGCAAAGTATCGAGGAGCAGTTAAGGCATCTTGTGAGGCAGTTTGGCTTTGACGAATGCTTGCAGATATGCATGTCTCCCAGGCAGGTCCTACTCCCTTGTTCTGTGATAATCAGGGAGTGCTCAAACTCGCCAAGAATCCAGTCTTCCATGAAAGAACCAAGCATGTGGAAACTCATTGTCACTATATTCGACAGCTGGTTGAAGACGGATCCATCCAGTTGCTGTATGTTCCTACCTCAGAACAGCCAGCAGACATCTTCACCAAGCCCCTTGGTCCTGATAAATTTGTAAAATTCAGGGGGTCTATAGGTGTAGTTAATAGATTGAGCATTAAGGGAGGGTAATAGAATATTAAAATAATGTTAATTTTAGTATTAATGCTCAATAGTGTATATTCTATTTTAGTTAGATCGTCTACGATCTTCTCAGCAGTTTCTTATTAGAAACTTGCTATTCTTGTAAATATTCTTGTATTATTTATGAGTGTCTTGCTCATTCTGTTAATGAATCAATTCTTTGAAATCCATATGCTTCTGCATTTGTTTTAGGCTTGTCACAACACCCCACTAGCTGGTCATCCTGGGTTTTACAAAGCATACAAACAAGTAAGGGAGCATTTCTCATGGAAGGGATTGAAGAGAGATGTAATGCAGCATGTAAGGGAATGCAAGGAGTGTCAACAAAATAAGGTAGAACATGTGTTTCCAGTAGGGTTGTTACAGCCTTTACCCATTCCCAATCAAAAGTGGGAAAGTATATCTATGAATTTTGTTACTGGATTGCCAAGGTAAGGATTGTCTGTATGTGCTGGTTGCATAGAAACGGGACTCGGACTCGGCGCGGATTGGGCAATGGTGACTCGACTCGAGACTCAGGACTCGGATCGGCCAAGACTCGGCAAAGTGAAAAACCCAAGAAATTTACCGATTTTTAAGGATTTAAAACTTGTTTCATGCACCCTTTATTTAACAAACCTTAAATACACAATAACATCATCAAATAGAAGTTAATTGGATCACATACACAAGTATACATCGATCACATTAGTATAAACGCAAATTGTAGCTGAAGGAAATAGCAACCAATAACCATAGATATATAAATAGTGTCAAATGTAAAAATATTACAAAACTCATGGAATATGAAATCCATGACATCAAAATTCGAATGTTCCAGTTCCACACATATATCAAAAGTAAAACAACTACAAGTCTATGGCTCAGAGGAGCCTGGGTCCTTCCTACAAAGGCGTCTAATCCATGACTTGCCATGACTCGGCCAAAACTCGCCATGACTCGTCGAGTCCGGGTCCAAGCCACCCAGGACTCACCGAGGGTCACTCAGCCCGTGACTCGCCGAGTTTTGGCGAGTCATGGCGAGTCACGGAACTCTGGGTGGTTGATAGGCTCACAAAGTTTGCACATTTCTATGCTATATCATCAAACTATAAAGCTTCCCAAGTAGCTAAGTTATTCTTTAAAGAAATTTTCAGACTTAATGGCTTACCCAAGACCATAGTGAGTGACAGGGATAGCAGGTTTCTAAGCTTGTTTTGGCAGGAATTATTTCGTCTTACAGGAACAAAATTAACACCTAGCACGAGCTACCATCCCCAAACGGATGGCCAAACAAAAATAGTGAACAAATGGATTGAAGGGTATTTAAGAAACTATGTAAAAAGCCAGCAAACAGCATGGATTAAATGGTTGCGTTTGGGAGAATATTGTTATAACACAACTCATCATATGTCCATTGGTATGGCCCCTTTCAAAGCACTCTACGGATATGATGCTCCTTCTTTTGTGGACTTGATTTTTACTGATAGTAGAGTTCCTAGTGCCAAGGAGGTAGTACAACAAAGTAAGGATATTCTGGAAACTCTCAAGGAAAATTCACAGCGAGCTCAGAATCAGCAAATGTGGATAGGCATCGAACTGAGCGAACTTTTGAAGTAGGGGACTTGGTGTTTCTCCGTTTGCAGGCTTTCAAACAGTCCTCAATTAAGGGGAATGGCACAGAAAAGTTAAAACCACGATTCTATGGCCCTTATCCAGTGATCAAGAAGGTGGGACAGGTGGCTTATGAGTTGGAATTAACACCCGATAGTATATTCCATAACTCTTTTCATGTTTCTTGCCTTAAGAAGGCCCTTAGGCAGCAGATCACACCTTCACTGGAGTTACCTCCTCTTGACTACGAGGGCCAACTCACCTTGGAACCAGAGATAGTGCTCAATTTTAGGGAGAAAAGGTTGAGGAATAAAGTAATCCTTGAGTACTTGGTAAAGTGGAAGGGGCTACCACCCGAAGATGCTACATGGGAAGGAATTGATGCTCCTTCTTTTGTGGACTTGATTTTTACTGATAGTAGAGTTCCTAGTGCCAAGGAGGTAGTACAACAAAGTAAGGATATTCTGGAAACTCTCAAGGAAAATTCACAGCGAGCTCAGAATCAGCAAATGTGGATAGGCATCGAACTGAGCGAACTTTTGAAGTAGGGGACTTGGTGTTTCTCCGTTTGCAGGCTTTCAAACAGTCCTCAATTAAGGGGAATGGCGCAGAAAAGTTAAAACCACGATTCTATGGCCCTTATCCAGTGATCAAGAAGGTGGGACAGGTGGCTTATGAGTTGGAATTAACACCCGATAGTATATTCCATAACTCTTTTCATGTTTCTTGCCTTAAGAAGGCCCTTAGGCAGCAGATCACACCTTCACTGGAGTTACCTCCTCTTGACTACGAGGGCCAACTCACCTTGGAACCAGAGATAGTGCTCAATTTTAGGGAGAAAAGGTTGAGGAATAAAGTAATCCTTGAGTACTTGGTAAAGTGGAAGGGGCTACCACCCGAAGATGCTACATGGGAAGGAATTGATGCTCCTTCTTTTGTGGACTTGATTTTTACTGATAGTAGAGTTCCTAGTGCCAAGGAGGTAGTACAACAAAGTAAGGATATTCTGGAAACTCTCAAGGAAAATTCACAGCGAGCTCAGAATCAGCAAAGTCGATAGGCATTGAACTGAGCGAACTTTTGAAGTAGGGGACTTGATGTTTCTCCGTTTGCAGGCTTTCAAACAGTCCTCAATTAAGGGGAATGGCGCAGAAAGTTAAAACCACGATTCTATGGCCCTTATCCAGTGATCAAGAAGGTGGGACAGGTGGCTTATGAGTTGGAATTAACACCTGATAGTAAATTCCATAACACTTTTCATGTTTCTTGCCTTAAGAAGGCCCTTAGGCAGCAGATCACACCTTCACTAGAGTTACCTCCTCTTGACTATGAGGGCCAACTCACCTTGGAACCAGATATAGTGCTCAATTTTAGGGAGAAAAGGTTGAGGAATAAAGTAATCCTTGAGTACTTGGTAAAGTGGAAGGGGCTACCACCCGAAGATGCTACATGGGAAGGAATTGAAATCTTCAAACATCCCAATCTGCAATTGCTTGAGGACAAGCAATTTGAAGATGGGAGGACTGTCATGAACCCGACATTGTAGGGAGGCCAGTTGGCCATCCAAGTGGTGTTCCTTAGCACTTGATTCTTTTCTTCTGATTTTATTTAATTAATAAGGAAATTAAAAATGATTAATTTCCCTTAGCTGACTTGTCTTTTATTTAAATAAATAAAATTTTGTTTTAGTTAATAATAATGAGCCGACTTTAGGTCGGCTAAGCCATAACCCGACACACCCTCTTTATATAGAGGTCGCCTTGTGTTTTTGGGGGTATGTTGATTTTGGTTGATTGGAGCCTTTGTGCATGCAGGCCAGTCTAGAACAGAATCTCCAGCAAGCCAGTGAGGTGGGACGAAACTCTTACCTTCACACACAGTCAACCTTTAGCCTTCAGTTCGTTCAAGCATTAAATCCATTCGTTATCCTCACAGGTCTAGACGCAACAGACAGCCATTATCATCCCAATAAGGAAGGAACCTGTGGCCTTATTGGGCACCACTAAAAGGGCGCCATTATTCGCACAACCTGGGGGAATGCAGCATAAGCTACAGGAAGGAGATTGCCAACTACTAGAAAAGGAGGCCGTCCAATCCAGTATAGTCACAGAGCATCAATAGGCAGATTGTCAGTCCAGGGAGTGATATCAGATGGGTCTGTAATCACAGTCTGAAAAGTATGATGTTCAGAAGCTTTCAAGGATAGGACTACAAAACAACAAAGGAGTGAATGTCTGTGAATCAGTATGTAATCCTATGAACCGATATATAAATCTGATTGATATGCTGCATGCATTGAGTTATATCTAGTCCATATGTTTTGACCACAATTGTATGAAATTAGTGTTTTATGAATCTGAAGTTAATCTGAGTCTTTTTCAAATCTATTGAAAAAATTTCTGTTATATTTTGTGTTGTGTCCTAGTGAGTATATTTCAACATTCTGGGTCTTCATCTATGACACATGGTGTACACAAGATGAAAGGCCATGCTCTCTTTGCATCGACACATTCTCAATCGTCCAAGTGGCTTCTAGATTCAAGAGCTTCATATCATATGGCATCATCAGAGGGTATGTTCTCTTCTTTTGAGCATCACGGATTTCCACAAATTTTGATGGGTAAAATGGGAGTGGTTCTATTGAGGTTGATGGTGGCACATTCAATAATGTTCTTTATGTCCTTACATTATCTTCGAGCCTTAATTCCATCTACCAGATTACTCGTAGTGGGATAGGCAGGACAGTTGAGTTCACCCCTGATTCAGTGCTTATCAAAGATCTATATACTAGAGGGCTTGTTGCAATTGGTAGTGTTGATAATACGACACAATTGTATGAGTTCTCACATTTTGCTCCCATTGAGCATGCATCTAGTCTTATCTCTCGTGCATCGAGAGTACATTAGAAATATGACGAGAGGTTTGGTCACTTGAACCTATGTGTGCTTCAGTCATTTGCAGTGGTTCCTAAGACTTCTGCTGATCCTCCTCCACCTCCTACTTCTTCAAACATCAGTTCAATTCAACGGGTTGATTGTTCCCTTCTAGTTTCAGCATAGTGGGATGAGTACCTACCAGATATTGCAGGGTTATTTGATACATCACACACTCTAGACATTGGGGACATGACTGAGAATGTTGCATTCCTCCTTGATGGTAGTTTGAGCATTCTTTGGTAGTTTGAGCATTCTTGTCATACAATCTTCAATGCCTTCAGAGGTTGTTCAACAAGAATCTTCGTAGCAGTTTAGCTTTGCTTCAATTGATTTGGCGTCTTTTGATTCAAACAATTGGGCAGTTGAACAGTCTTCCATGGCACACATCCAGAGACTATTCCTTCCATCTCTTTCCTGGAGTTGTTTCAGCCTTGGCCACTTGATTTGTTTCTTCCTAAGGGGAGGAACGTGGTTTGCCGCTCTTGGATCTTCATCAACATTTGTCCTCAAAACTTCATCTTCAGCATTGGAGCTTCTTCATTATGGGGGGAATACATTGTCTCTTTTTTTCTCTCCAATGGGGGGAAACTTGATTGTACTTAAGTGACCGATTCAATACTTGAGGGGAACTGTAATGTCCCCTACCTGATTAACATAATTAATCTATTTCAATATACTAAAATTGATTGAGAGACTAATCATGAAGCCAGTCATTGATATTCTTCAACTTATTAGTTATTAACAAGTGCTTATTTATTTTCCTCATTAGATGATTAATTTCATTATTCATAGTTCTTAATATAGTTATCAGACCCTGCTACTACTTCAGTTTTAAGGGAGAAGGGTCTATGTATGTTACCAAAATGCTTAGAGACCAAATGCAATAAGTTCCCTCAAAGTTTACAGATCCAAGCCCTTACCTTTCTTGGGTCTATACCCTCAAGGCTTATGGGTCGCTAATCCCCACCCTATCTTGGGACTTAACCTATTGCTTGGATTTAGATTGCCCCTCTTCGGAACATCTCATTCCCATCTTCTTAAATACTGACAGTAATAACATGATTTAGACTGTAAGTATACAGATTTCTTATGTATTATGAATATATATGAAATTGTATGACTGTCATACATATTGCAATCCATATTAATATTACCATTTATTCTGCATTAGAACATTATCGGGCTTCATATATTAAGCATACTTATTAAACACATCCCCATGCATACCACCAAGAACAAGGATGTTACTGGCGGTAACTTAATAACAGTTCTGATCTGATCCATGGTGTTGTCACTGGATGCTTTTGATTCCTTTCCTTTATATCTCTCAATGTGAGGGCGAGGTCACACCTCTTCATCATGTATGCCCTTTTGCAAGAGACACACCCTTTGAAAGAGTGCAACTCTTCATTATTTCTGCCCTTTGAAAGGGACACAACCTTTCACAATCAGATCTGCACTTCTCATTCCCAAATTATCCCCTCTTCAAATGAGTTCTCTCCTCCCTTTTATACCTCATATTTGGGGGAGTCACAACTTATCATTTCATGACAATTGACCATTCATTAACTTTAATCAAATCTTAATTATATTTAATTATATTCTTTTATATTTTATTTTTATTTTTATTCTTTTGTATTTTAATTTTATTGTTATCATTTATTATTAAATTATATTTCAAAGTAGGGACATTACAGCCACACATAGTCTTTCATTTTAGTCACATGTACCTTTTTCATTTCATTGCATCTCTCGCTTTTGGAGAGGGGTTTTTTACCAGGTGGTTTTTCTCCTTTTCTCCACCTAGAAAGACTTCATTGGTTTGTACATGGGTACCTAATAAAGCCTTTTGTTGTCGGGACCCATTTTTGCATTCATCCATTTAGAGTTTTTTATTCACCCTAAGTTTCACTTAAGGGGGTGTTAGAACAAATTTACCTATTAATTGCTTTTTTACAACTAGTTATGTTTTTTTTTGCTTAATTTCACTTAAAAGTGCTTATTTTAGTTGTGCGCCTAGTTTAGCTTTTATGCATCTAATTTAGCTAGAATTGAGCTTTATTTAGCTCCTCATGCTTGCACTTTAGTCATCCTAAATTTAGTTTTGTGCTTTCTTTATAAGTACCTCATTGTACAATTGAAATTCATCCTGTAATTTTGTATTCTTTGCTTTTGAGTGATAAAGCAATCATTTGTGCAGCTCTCGCGTTTGTGGAAGGTGTTCTTGTTTGCCATTTGATCTTGCAAGCTTGTGTTGCAAAATTCAACATAGAACACTTAGATGAATGAGGCCAATTGCAAGTGTTGTACTCATTTAACAGAACAGATAACTCCAGCTGTGACATCTGTAGAAAAGGGTAATTCAGTAATTAAAAAAACATGTGAGCAAGTTGTAAAACCATGGGACTTTCACATCTTAATCCTAAGTTTAAATGCCAAAATGATCCGATTATGTGTAAATTTGAGTAACATTTTTATCTGTCAAACTAAGAAACATGCTGCATCCAAATCTAGTGCAGCGAACCTCATAAGATAAGGCCCAGGTCAAGTCCTGGATTAATTTGATAGAATAGATAGCACTGGGCTGTGGCATCTAGAATGAAGTTGGCCTATGACAGGGATTTACCGATTAAAACAAGGTGACTCTGTCAACGAAAAAATTGGGTGGTGAATCAACAAGCCTACAGCAAAGACACGGGTTTAAAATTCAGAAACGTATGTTTATATTAAATTGAGTATTTTACCTTATCCAAGTCCAAGCACATTGTATCTCAGAGGTGCATTAGCATCCAAAACAAAATTTTCCACCCAACTGAACATTGGTCTGAAAAGAGAGAAGGATCTATGCAATCCCATCAATTGTACCTAAAATCTTACCTGCAGCCCCTGGTGCAAGTGTCTCCGAGTATCATAATAGTCGCAGTGGCAGTCCCCGTCTCGCCACCTGACCAGCATTCTGCCAAATTAGGGCACCTGGCTTCCTCACAGACTGTGTGCAATTTCAATTCTCTTAACTTCGTCTTGATGGCTGTATACTTATCTCCGCCTGGGACCGAGGCCTTCATCCATTTGGGTTTAGGGAGGAGATTCTTTCTTGAGCCTACTTCCACAGAATATGCCTCTTGAGGGTTTTGTGATATAAAATCCGCTAAACTTGGACCACCATTCGCCAATCGTTCTCGTAACGTGGCCAACGCAGGTGTTACAGGAGTGACAGAGGTTGAAAATTTTTGTCGAGCCCAATTGCGAAAGTGGTGGGCGAGAGATTTCGATCCCTGGTCGATCCTGCGTAACAAAACCAGGTTTGCCGACATTGTTTTTTAATCAGTTAGAATCCACGTTAGGATTGCTGGATTAAACCCGTGATTCGACTGACCGCTGCACATTTACTCTGCGATGCTTCGCCTGCCGTAAATTGCTTTGAAACGAGCCATAAAAAATGAAGTATTCGAAATATTTTGTCTGCCAGACAGAGACATTTGCTGGGACAAGGAAAATACTGCTCTACCAAACAAACTTTTATTATTATTATTAATTTATAATCTATGGGAGTTCAAAGATTTTTTTATTTTTATTTTTTTTTGGGTGTATGGTTTAGTTTTTAATTATTATATTTTCTAATATGTTGCTGAATGTTTTTAATCGCGAGGCCAAGCACTCTATGAGACTCATGGGTAGATAGTAAAGAAAAGCATGCACAATACAATATTGCACCTAAATTTTCTTTTCTTTGTATCTTGGATCTTCTATTGTGCATCTTCTCTTCTTCAAACAAATTACTCAAGTTGTTCACCTTTAGTGTATCAATATAATTAATCTAGATATCCTTGTAAGTTGAACACTCCATGATGCAATGTCATTTTGCCTCCACAACTTCTTGAGTGCAATAAGTACAAATTTTGTCTATCCACTCCTCTTTAGGTATCATCCATCTTCAAGTTTCACATCCAAGTTGGTGTGAACTAGTTCCTATTTGAGCAATTAACATAGTGAATATTATATAGTTGATTATTTTTATGTAGAAAAAATAAATTGAAGATTTCAAATCTGAGTTATTTCAAGATAAAAAAGCATTCATCTTGATTTGATATTGTTAGTGTAATATTTTTATTACTTTGAATATGATTTTATCTTAAATGTGATATTTCACATATTTAATAAGTTTATTTAGGATATTAAGAATAATTAATTTTTTGCATCTAACTAGTCATTAATGATATGCGTACACCTTGATTTGAGGTATACAAGGGCCACCACTACCTTGTCAATTCTTGATTGATGGTAATTAAATGTCACCTTTATTTAATTAGTGTCACCTCTATTTAGCCAAGGTCACCTTTGTCTCGACTAGACTAAGCTAACTCATCTCCCAATTTTGAGTGATTGGAAGATAAATTTATTCATCTTAGACATGGCATCTTCTTATATCATGCATCCAAGAGATCTTTATATCTATATGTTATTCTTTATAATGATGCTTCATAATATTGATATTTATTAGCAATCGCACCTTAGTATGCAATGGGTATGTTGAGGAGATCTTTGATTGGTTATAAGAAGACTGGAAAAAATGTAAGAAGTTTTTATATAGATTTTTTACATATATGTGAATAGGATATTGCAATTGAGTTGTCTTGAATGTAAAATTGGCTCTTCTAGTTTGCATTTAGAAGAGATTTTTTATGAAATTGCATCATCATGTTGAAGCGTGAATAGATATAGTTGACAGATTAATTTGCTTTTGGAACTCTAAAAATATATGCAATTAACACAATAATGTTCATTTATTTGCACAATTTAAATTTGCAAGCTATATGAAAGTGGAAGTTATTAATAGAATAGTAGTTGAAACAAAGCAAATTATCCTTTTGTAGAATTTGTGCCTGTAGAGAAAGAAAAAGAGATATCATCGAAATGTGAAAAATAATATGTTTTCTTACATGCTTAATTGTTTAACATTGAATATTGAATATTTGTAAATTAATTAATAAAATTAGGAATTATTTCTTAAATGATTTGTAAGTTAACAAAATATAGATTGAATGCAAAAATTATAAGGATATAGAAAGGCAGGTCTTGGTTTTAGTAAAATTGGCTAGAATAAGTGATTGAATGAACGAACCGGGAATTCTTTTACCTTTTGTTTGAAGACCTTACATTTGATAATGCTAGCAATCACTCCTCTTGTTTTTTATGAGCAGCATATGGGTTGGTTTGCATGCGTGAATATCTTTGGAATGTGGCAGGGTGTATGCAGAGACTTGCAAGTTCACAACTCTTGAAATAGTTGTGAATGTCAACCCTTGATGGGCAATATTTTCAATTTTGATTGTTGCTCATTGAAGTGTAAGCCCTTGTAATTTATGTATTGTTAATTCCCATGCCATTTTTAGTGGTATTTGATGGTGAATACCATGGCTCAATGGGGTTATAGGCACATTTTTTGGTTCATTGTGACCCCACATTGGCCCTATGTAATTTTTTAAGAGAACAAAAACAAATAAGGGAAGTTGAGGTGGCTTTTCTCCATCCTGAAATACAATTGCTTCGACTTGTCCAAGTGCACCATTCACAAGCCTTATTTCCACCCACAAATTTGAACATAACATAACCTCTTGGCCAATACATGGGAGTATATTAGATTTAAGTTGTTCTTCCTCTGGATTTGAGCATGTTGATCCCCAAAGTTGCTTTGTTGTGCAAAAGGCAATTAGCATTATTGAAGACAACAACATATGTTTATTATGTAAAGACACCATTTAATTTGTTGCAAATAGATATGGAGGATGAGAAAATAGATTGCTCTTCATGTGTTAGTGAGGAACTTGATCATGACATTAGAAGTTGTCAATCTGCAATTTTAGACTCTGCATTTCAAAAATTTGAGAGTAGGGCACAAAAACTAATTTGTGCAGGGTCCTCTTCAATTTGACGAAATATTTTGTTCAAAGTTATGCTTGTTGTGAAACTGTGCCCTAGTTTTCACCCATAAGAAGTTGAAGCATACATAGGGATGTCTTTGACTAGTGGTAGCTACCCTAAGTCACAAAAGACCATGATTGATCGTCCTCCAAGTGGGATGTGATTATGGCTAGGGAATACTTCATGCAACCTATTGTCAATTCTCTATAGTAGCTTTGGACCAATGAAGCTTATTTCATCTATTAGAATGTATCAAATTAAGTGCATTCTCTCTTGAAAGGTGTAATGGTGTAATTTGAAATTAGGGTTTCACTAATTAAGATAACAAAACCACTAACTAACCAAATCAGCCATACATTGAAAGAAGGGGGTAAATCCAATCGATCTAGCCACAAATTGATTGGAAAAGGGGTTGAGAATATTGATCATATTTACCAATTTATGGGTCTCCTTTCTAGTTGAAATTGGATTGTAAATTGTGAAATTAGGGTAAAATAATGAATAATTGAAGTAGACTGACAAAACAGACTGCTACAGATATATCATAAAGTCACAAATTGAGATATGGGCAAAAGAAGATGTTTAGAGGCCTATTCTCGGAAGTTTCACCTGATTTTTTAGGACCAAGTAGTACAGATTTGCCCTAGTCCTTCGAATTTCACTCCATTGAAAGCTGAACCAATTTGTCGTTGTCAACCCTATCAAAATCTCTTAGTACATTTCCTAAGCATGTTCCCTGCACACAAAAAGAGAGAAGAAAGTGTTTTGGATAGGAGTTTGCCTTAGGTCAAACCCTAGTGTAAGAACTAACCTTAAATTGAATAATGTAGATACTAAAGGAATTACTAGGAGATATACCTCAGATCTTCAATGGTTGATAGAAGGATTGATAAATTGTTGAATGTCATGGCATGACAAACACGTGAACATGAAAAATCCTAATCACATTACCCATGCTTGCATAAGATTGGTGTAACTTTTCTCCATAATGCTTTAAGGATAAAATGCTACCTTGAATGTTTGAAAATGCTTGATAATGAATTCTTCATGGATGCATGAATGATAGGGTATAGGATTGATGTCCAAATGGATTGATAGGATGTCTTTATATAGGGTTCCCTAGGTAATTTACCAATTAGGTCGACCTCCAATAGTTAAGTGTAACCATAGGGACCAAAATCTAAAGAGGAGGGGGAGTATCTACCCCATTCAAATTGGGTCCACATTAAGGGGGACCACAAGGGGGTTCGTAAGGTCTTCAATCAGTTCTCTCTCTCAGACAATGCCTTTTATCTAGTTTTTGGAGGAAGCATCTACAACATTGGTAGGTTCAGATCCATCCATTGTCTTGCTATCCACATTCTCATCAGATTTCTTCATCCATGTCTTCTACATCTTCTCCTTTATATTATTAATGTCAACCTTATTTTCCAGAGTAGAGGACTTCTCATTCTTTCCTCTGGAGAACCTAGCAATATGTCCTAATTTATTGTAGATATCACAAGACGAACCTTGTTGTGGACCATTGACATTAGACCTGCACTCAATAGCTTTGTGCTCAAATTTGTTGCAATCATAGAAATATACATTGAATGATTGAATATTTATACCATAGTTTGTATTCAAATATCCATTCCACACCATCCTACTTGTGTACTCATTTTCCTTATGTCCAAACTTATTGCAAGAGTAGCATTGACCATTAAATGAGTGAGATATGATCTGACTTCTACATTCACTATCTCTATGTCCAAACTTATTACATGAAAAATAGTTGCCATTAAAAGATGATGAATACCTCATTTGAGCAAGAGGAGGCTTCCTGAAATTCTTCTTGTTTTGGACTGGAATGAAACCTTTTTTATCTTCATTAGTCTTCTTCAATTCATCCTTGACCTTTTCCTTCCCTTTATCCTCTTTTTTGGGACTCTTAGAACATTCACCTTTTGAGGAGGCTTCCTAAAATTCTTCTTGTTTTGGACTGGAATGAAACCTTTTTTTATCTTCATTAGTCTTCTTCAATTCATCCTTGACCTTTTCCTTCCCTTTATCCTCTTTTTGGGGACTCTTATAACATTCACCTTTTTCAAAACTAAGTATGCCTTTATCTTTAGATAAATTTTGAGCACTTAGCATCACATCAAGTATTTCATTGCCACCTTTAAGCTCCAAGCTCTTGTCAATTTGTTCTTTTGCTTCTTTCAAATCTTTCCTCAACATATCCACTTTTTCTTCAAGCTTGGTACATTATCTAGATTTGTCATGTTTCTTTGTTTCAAGATCATCAATGGTCTTTTTCCCTTCATCTATTTGTCTTTTTAGATAGACAACATTTTATTCTACTTTCTTGGACCCTTTTTGATAAACCTCCAAATCAAATAGAGCAACTCTTAATTCTCCTTCAAGATCTACAACTACATCAATATCATTTTCATGTTGTTCCATAGCATCCAGTTTTCAGATTCAAATATTATGTTCAAATCTCGGATCTACCTCAGTTGTTAGATTGTTTCTTTAGGAACCTTGCTTTGATACCAATTGTTGAACACTTCTAGATGTTGAGAGGTGGGGAGAGGGGGGCTGAATCAACATATATTAAAACTTAACCAATTTCATCAATCAATTATCATTCATTCCAATTACCACATGTGCAAAAGTAAAACACTAAAAAACACAATAGTAATCACATGTGAACACCAAGATTTTATGTGGAAAACCCAATGAGGGAAAAACCATCATGAGAACTATTCCACTATTTAAAAAATGGGTTACAATGTTTTAGGCTCAAGGATAAGGAAGCTCATTGCTCCTCATAAGGACTTGCAAGACTGAGGTGCACAACCTCAGGGCAAGATACCGAGGACTTCCATTATTAAGACACACAATATCAGGGCAATATACAATAGAGACTAGCAGACACTAAAGATCACTTCTTTGGGGCAAGATACAAAGCAATTGAGAATAAAGTATCAATATGTGTGAACTACTAAGAACCACATCCTTTGATGTGCTTATTACAATCCACTATTAATACACATCTAAAACTATCTTCATTATTGCTCAATTGCACTTGTGCACCTTCACACTTACACAATATCACTCAATCACACCATAAACTACTTGTTTTTTATCCTCTAAAATGATTTCATCCTTTATATATCGTTCATAATCAAAGTAACATTAGTTAGGTTGATCTAATTAGATGTAATGTGTAGATATAAATAGTCAGCCCAAAAACAATCTTCAAGACAATATAAAAGGTAGAATGAGGCATGTGAGACATCAGACCATATCAATGCACCTTCCTATCCATCCCAAATCAATGTCTATAGATACACATGGTACTACACAGACCAAAACATCATAGGTCAACTCCAAGAGATGAAATTGTTAATGCCCACTAACCAAACTAACTCAAAACATTATGTGGACCACCAAAAACACTTGTAGATGCACCACATAGAATCATCAGACACCAAAATAGCCAAATCATCGAACCAAACCACCAAAGTTACTGAAGGTAGAGTAATACAACACATTCCTACAAACTATCACTTTGTCACTACACAAGTTGATTTATAGACCAGCATAACTTTAATTGTAGATTAAATGAGAACCTAAAAATTGTAAGAACCACCACAATATTAAATTAACATAATTCAAAAAATACATATTATCAAGCATAAATTAATTCCACATGTTTAAATATACAAGATTAGAGACATGTAATGAATTTACGACATAAATATTTAGTACATAAGCCAACAACAAGGCTAAACAAAAGAAAAACATATACCTTAGAAGAGACCACAAGGTTGATTATCATGAATACTTAATGTACAAAACATGAGACCACCATGACAGGAACTCCCAATATCTATCACACCACGAGCGAGAATATTGTTGGAGTGCATTTCCACCCCCTACCACAAACTCTTTCATGACTTGAAAGATACCTAGCCCAGCACAAGGAAGACTACTAATGTGATACTGGTAAGAATAATGAAATTTGTGTAGCATGATATATCCACATTTTAATACTAATGTAACAATATCATGGGCACACAAGATGTATTTCACATCAATATGAAGATAGAAGCAACGATCCTTGCTTGATTATTTAAAAATCATTTTCAAGATCTTAGTTCCATCTCAATCGCATTTATTCTAAGAGGTTAACATAACATGAATTTATCTCAAACATGGAGAAGAAATAAGAATGCATTCATAAGCATACAAAAACTACATGATTATTAAGAGTAGATAAGAACACATATGAGCATACAATTGCATTGGCCTATGCATATCCACATGCCTACTATCAAGATTTGAAAACAACTTCACTCTCAATTATTCTATAAGATAACCATATCATCTATTCCTTAATCAATAATGAATATGACATTACATAATTATAAGTATTGACCATCACTTTCTAGTTTCATGCAAGACCAAGTGTCTAGTTTAAAGAAGATGAGATAATATTGTACCCCACCATACTATCTATTTTAAAGGCTTTTACTCACCTTATATTTCCAAAATCCTCTCTTAAATATAGGGGATTGTAAGGTAGGAACCATAATAAAATTCACTTAATGATGTTTTTCCCTGGTAATAGTCACTTCACTTGCTTCTTATAATATAAGATTACCACACAGATCTCTATATCTACACAAGCATAAATTAACACCTTGATAGTTATACCAAAGTATTACATGTGTCTACTAAAAGATAATTTTCCAATCGGTAACCTCTTTCGTATTTATAAGGATAATCATGTAGGGATAATCTATTCGATAAACTTATTCAAGAGCCAAATACATCTTTAGAACTAAGTTCATATACTCATTCATCTTGTAAAAAACTTTGAGATATCCATAAAAGAAAAAATGAAGTTAAATGTTTAATCAGAAGATCTTATGAAAAATATCGAAATTAAAATGAAGTTAAATGCTTAATCAAAAGATCTTATGAAAAATACCAAAATTTTAATCAAAAAGTCTTGATAATACTTTTTTTATTACATATACAAATGTTGAGAATCACCCAGTTTATAGTAAAGAGATTTTAGTAAAGGAATTTGTTATACTTTCAATACCTAAGAATGATTTATCAATATCACACTGGAAAGCTCAACGTTGTCTGAATCTGCTTGAATGTAAAGTCTCAAAGAAAAGCAAATTAATGATAGACAAAGGCTAGTTTTGACACCTCTACGAGTAGCTTTTGCATGGTCAATTTACCAAGATGTTACATACCGATCAAAGATTATACAAATAACTATTCTAATTGCAGTTTCTATAAGCATTACTACGTGCTATTTTATGGAGGAGTGCACAAACAAAATACTTAAAATGATAAATGTTTACTTACCCCTTTCTTTATTCACTCCCACGATACTCACTCTTCCACCCCAATCCAAATTCGTCTTCTTAACAATCCCAAATCCAAAGTTTATTTCTCCCACCATGATGGTTTTGTATGCTCCATCTTGTCTAACCTAGAAAATTCACTTGGATAGAAAAATTCCTTTTCTTGTGAGTTTTTTTTTTTTTTTAAACAATAAATTCTTGCTAAAATAATGTTTCACCATTCAATAATCTACCACTTGATTTCTTCTATTCACCTTCTAATCTTACGTTTAATTAAGAAGTCAAAAAAAAGTTATGCTTTTCAAAAAAGTATTTCCACCTACATAATTTTTTTTATTTAAAAATATGCAATTTAACTTATCTTATGCTTTACTTTTGCTTAAAACTTTGACTTGCATAATGATTATTTTAAAGAACAACTTTTTTTTTTAAAGAATTCGAGAAAGTGTAGTTTTGAAAATAACAAAACACTACATTTGCTTTAGAAGAACTTCACATGTTTATTAATTCGAATTTCTTAGTTTTTTTTTAAACATAGAGGAGTATCCTTGCGGCCCAGCCCAATGCTCAACCTGCCTTGCCTTGGTCTTACTAAGTTGGGGCCAGGAAGAGGCAAGCTAGGGCAAGACTAATCCACTGAGGATGCATGCAATCACTCGCAAACCACGTGCATTAGGCAAACTTGAGCATCATAGTCAAACTAGAGACAAATGGGGAGCAAACCCACGACCCAAACCAACTTCGCTACTCATGCAGGTTTAATTTGATAATCTTACTTTTAGTTTTATATTTTATATTTCTTTGTTTTTTTTAAAGGAAACACAAACTCATATTTGCAACAGATATGTGAGGGTGTGAGTTGTATTGTATGTTGGAAATATGAGTTTGTATGATTGTCATTCATGTTGTCATTGATGTCAAACTTGGTGTCTAGATGGATTCTAGTCCAGATGTATCTTGTATTGGTGTTGTAGTTGGTGGAAATCTTTTGGTGTTGGTTGTGACAATATGCAGAAAAGAGTTTTTAATGTCTCATTGACAATTTGGTTTGGTTTTCTAGTTTGTGGTTTGCAGAAGTCAGTTGTTGTTGCTTTCTGATAGGTAGAGTGTCTATTAAACTAGTTCAGAAAGTCTTCAATGGCCTCTGAATATGTTGAAGCTTTTGTTGCGGTTCAATGGATGTGACTATATGGTTCTTATAGTATTCTCAATATGATTCTCTTGTGGTGTTTGTGTTTTGCAAGTGACTTATGTTGTTTTGAGTATGATATATTTAATTATGTTGTGGTTCGATGCATCTGATTGGATTATCTTATTTGGATCATGTTTTTGGTCCAGATATGCTTTGGATTTCAATTTGGAATATTGTTATGGGTTTCACCTTGGTACGTGGAGATCCACTTGAAATATTTTGCATCCAAGGATATCTTTTTGGTCGACTATTTGACATGCTTTAATGCCTATCTACACGTTACTTTTGTTGTCGATCTTGGACGATGTATTAGCGTGTGCAGATAATTGCATCCATCTTGAAACAATGTTTTATGATGTATTTTGGTCCCCTCTTCCTCAAGGAGTTGACCGCCTTGATTATTTTCGGTGTGGGTGGCTTATTTTGTGTGATTATGTTCATTCTATTTTGGTCCACCCTCAATTAGGTTTTTGATGTTCTATTTCATATTTAAGGAGTGTAGTGGAATGAGTAGAATGTGTGGAATGTGTGTGAATTGATGAGGAGTGTATGCGAATGATATGCAAGCAGATTTGAGTTTGTGAATGTGTGAAAGTCAGATTGTGAAGATCTTTGAAGGTGATATACTCAGGAAGACAATGTGTAGAGATAGAGACAGTGTTCAGAGATGTTTACCACGATATTGGTCGCTTGATTCTATTGTTCAATGATAGTTTACGAGATCCTTCTCAGATCAATTTTACTATTTCTAATATTGTTGAATGATAATGAGTCTACTCGCAACATTTTTTATATCTTGCCTTGAAGTAGTGAGCCTCAATTGAGCAAGTCCTTATCTTGTACCTTGCCTAAGGTTGTGCTTCTTAGTTCTACAAGTCCATTAGGTGTTGTTGCTCCTTGGCAGTGAGCCTAAAACTTTGTAATCATTATTATTCATATTGTGAGTTAGTTTCTCGTTGTGGTCTTTCCCAGTTTGGGTTTTCCACATAAATTCTAGTGTTCATGCATTAGTGATTAGTAAGTTTTTTCAATAGTGTTTTGTATGGTTGAATGTTGTTTAAAATTAATCTGTTTTGAAGTTCTGGACCGATTCAACCCCCCCCCCCCTCCCCCCCCTCTCAGTCTTGCCTTGGGTTCAGCAATTGGTATCAGATAAAGTTTCCTATTGGAAATCTTAATCACTTGAGGTAGATACAGAATGGTGCAAGAACTACATATTAAGGCTATGTTGTTCGATGGCATAATTTTTTCTTACTGGAAGGATAGGATGGAATCTTATTTGGAGACTTTGTATAATGGAATTTAGGAGATTGTTAAGTCTAGTTATAAACCTCCATAGAATGGACCTCAAACCTCGGATGAAGTTAAGAATCATGAGACTAATACGAAAGCTAGAATAGTATTATTCAATTGCTTGAGTGATCCAGTATTTGACAAAGTTAAGGGATTAAAAGAAGCTAAAGAGATTTGGAATAGACTACATCAAGCCTATGAAGGAGATTTGAAGACAAAGCAAGTTAGGTTGATGAATTTGAAACAAAAGTATGAGCATCTAAGAATGGCTAAAGATAAAGGTGTTGAGAACTACATACATAGGGTGAATGATCTTGTAGGTGCAATTAGAGTTGTTGGTGGATATCTTGAAGAAGGAGATTTTATAAGAAATATTCTATTAACTCTCCCTAGATCCTACAAACCTAAGAAGTGTGTTATAGAAGAAGTCCATGATCTAGATAAGTATTCAATTGACCAGCTTATTGGAACACTTTCTGCCTTTAAGATTTTTGAGATGGAAGAAATAAAAAGAGAAAAAAGGGAAGTTGCATTTAATGTACCAAGGCTAGCAGAAAATGAACCAGAAGAAAATGAGAATCTAGAAGATATTGAAGCAAACTTTGTAAGAAGATTGAAGAGAGGTACCAGAAAATACAAAGGTTAGCTACCCTTGAAATGCTTTAATTGTGGTAGAATTGGTCATTATGATTCTAAATGTATATATAAAGAATATTACAAGAAATTTGATGATGATAAGAAGAAGAGTAGATATAGAAAACATGATTTCAAGAAGAAGACAGATGATGGAGGAAAGAAAGGACTATTTTCTATGGAGACACATTCATTAGAGGGTGAACAATTTGAAGGCCCAAATGAAGAATCTTTGTTTTTGGCTATAGAAGAGAATGATAAGGATATATTCAAAAGACCAGAAGGAAATAGTAAAGATGAGAAGACTACACTTCATGCTAAGGTGGAACCAAAATCCTGGACCATCAACTTTGGATGTTCAAATCACATGACAGGTGACAAAGACAAGTTCAATAATCTTAAGAAGTATGATGGTGGATCAGTGAACTTCATAGGTGAGGAGGCTACACTCATTTGTGGAATGGGAAGTATCTCGATTGATGGTAAGCATAAGACTGATGATGTTTATTGTGTTGAAGGTTTGAGACATAGATTATTGAGTGTTATTCAAATGTGCAATAAAGGTTATGAAGTTTTATTCAATAGTATTGAATGTGTAATCAGAAAAGGAAAAATTACAAATTTGGTAGCAAAAGGTATCAGGACAAATGTAAATGTTTATTATATAAAGGACAGGAATGGAAATAGATGTTTTTTAACTCAGAGAAATGAATGTTGGTTATGGCATAGAAGGATGGAACATGTCAACTTTGATAACATGATAAAGATTTGCAATACTAAAGCTATGAGATATTTGCCAAGGATTGTCAAACTTATTGATACTTTGTGCGAGGAATGTCAACTCGAAAAATAGACAAAGAGGAGTTTCAAGAACAAGGAGTATTCTACTTTCAAACTCCTATAGCTAATTCATACAGACATTTGCGAAGCTACAAGGACAAGAGGACTCAATGGAGAAAGGTATTTTATGTTGCTTATTGATGATTATTTTAGGATGGCATGGATTACATTTTTGGAAGAAAAATTGTTTGAAGCTTTTGAAAGGTTTAAGGTGTTCAAGTCAATAGTTGAAAATCAAGTAGACACTAAAATCAAATGTTTGAGATCTGATAGAGGAGGAGAGTTTACTTCAAATAAGTTTGATGATTTTTTGTGAAAAACATGGAATTAGAAGGCATTTGTTTTCCCCTAGAACCCCTCAGCATAATGGAGTAGTAGAAATAAATAATAGGACTATTATCGAGATGACTAAAACTATGATGAAAGATGCTAACCTGGCTAATGTGTATTGGAAGGAAATTGTGCATATTGTTGTGTATATTCTTCTTAGGGCACATATAAGAGTGAATCATACTAAGATACCTTATGAGTTATGGAATGGAAGACCTCCTTGTGTGAAGTATTTTAGAATCTTTGGGAGAAAGTGCTACATCAAAAGAGATGAAGGTCTTGGAAAGTTTGATACCAAAATAGATGAAGGGATATTTCCAGGATATGCCACGAACAACAAAGCCTATCGGTGTTACAATAAGAGATTGAATAAAATAGTGGAGACTACAAATGTGAAAATATGTGAAGCATGAAATCAGGTTGCTCTTGAACATGTTCAAGATACTGATTTTGAGATCATCCTGGTTGTTGCAGAAGAAAAGAGTGATTTGAAAGATGGCAAAGAGAAAGTTACAAGTCAACAAGAAGAGGAAGAAGAAAAAGAACTTGAGAAAGTTATCAAAACCCCAACCCAATATGTGCAAAAGAATCATTCTGAAAATCAGATAATTGGAGATAAAAAAAGGATTTCAGACAAGGAAAAGAGTTGCAGAAGCAAGTGATCAAGCAAATTATTGTTTCCTTTCACTAGTGAAATTTAAATCATATGAAGAAGCAAGCAAAGAAGAGAGTTGGGTAAGAGCAATGGAAGAATAACTAAATCAAATACAAAAAAATTAGACATGGGAACTAGTACCTAGACCGATGAACAAAAATTTGATACAAACTAAATGGGTGTTTCAAAACAAGCTAAATGAACAAGAACAAGTCACAAGGAACAAAGCGAGATTCGTATGTAAACACTACTCACAAGTTGAAGGCATTGATTTTGAAGAAAATTTTGCCCCAGTAGCTAGGATGGAAGCTATAAGGATGTTTCCTGATTTCTCTATTTATAAGAACTTTAAGGTATATCAGATGGATGTTAAGTTAGTATTTCTAAATGGAGAACTTGAGGAAGAAGTATACATTGAGTAGTCAGATGTATTCAGATTGTCAGAAGAACCGGATATGATTTGTAGATTGAAGAAAGTGTTGTATGGACTCAAACAAGTGTTGTATGATAGATTGGACAGATATTTGTTACAACAAAAATTTAGGAAAGGTACTACATATAGCAATCTATATTTCAAAGTTGAAGGTATCAACTTGCCAATTGTTGTTGTCTATATTGTTGATATTATATTTGGAAGAAGTGATGATCTATGTAGAGAGTTTGCATAAGAAATGCATAAGGAATTCAAGAAGTCAATGATTGGTGCATTGTCATTCTTTCTTGGTCTACAAGTTACTCAGTTGAAAGATGAAATTTTTATTTCTTAGGCTAAATATGTTAAAGAAATGCTAAAAAAAATTGAAATAGAGAATTGTAAACCTCTTACAACACCGTTGGTTGTTGGTTGTAAGTTGAGCAAAGATGATGTATCTCCAAATGTTGATAAGAAGAAGTACAAATCTATGATTGGAGGACTGTTATATTTGACTACCTCTAGACTAGATATCATGCAAGTTGTTTGCTTGGTTAATAGATTTCAAGCTAATCTAAAATTAACTCATGAACAAGTTGTGAAAAGGATTTTCAGGTATTTGAAAAGGACTCTATATTTTGGACTATGGTACAAGAAAAATGGAGATTTCATAATGAAAGAATACATAGATGTTGATTGGGTTAGAAGTATTAATGACAAGAAAAGTACAAGTGGTGGTGTATTTTTCTTGGGAGATAGGTTGGTCTCTTGGTTAAGCAAGAAGCAAAATTCAGTATATTTATCTACTACAAAAGCATAATACACTGTAGAAGCATCTTGTTGTACTCAAGTTATGTGGATGAAACAAACTCTTAGAGATATAAGAGTGGTGTATGATGAAACTATTCCTATCATGTGTGATGATACCATGCTATAAACATTTCAACGAATTTAGTGATGGATTCAAGAACTAAACGTATCATATATCATTTCTTCAGGGAGAAATTTGTAGAGAAGGAAGTCAGACTAAAGTATATTTCTACAAAGGAACAGGTTGAAGACATTTTCACTAAGGCATTGGAAAAGGATACTTTTGAGTATCTCAAGAAAATTTAAGGGTTAATGCCCCTCCTTTTTCTAACTAGATGCATTATAGTGGTGCATCTTTCCAGGGAAAATTCTTGAAAATTATTATGTATCTCCTGGATTGATGTGGATTGTTTTTCTTAGGAGGAGTCGTGGAGCTAATGAGCAATTGTACATTGTGCCCTTTGTCTCTGATGGCAAAGGGGAAGAGATCTTGTTAACAGAGGGAGCAATGTTCCAATTTGTGTTTCAGTGTTTCAAGTGTTGCCATCAATGACAAAGGGGGAGATTGTTAGAAATATGAGTTTGTATGATGCTCTTTAATGTTGTCATCGATGTCAAACTTGGATGTCCAGATAGATTCTGGTTCTGATGTATCTTGTATTAGTGTTGCAGTTGGTGAAAATATTTTGGTGTTGGTTGTGCCAATATGCAAGAAAGAGTTTTTAATATCTCATTGATATTTTGGTTTGGTTTTCTAATTCATGGTTTGCAGAAGTCAATTGTTACTGCTTTATGACAGGTAGATTATTTGTTAGAATGGTCCAAAAAGTCTTCGATGGCCTTTGGATATGTTGAAGCTTTTGTTGCAGTTTACTGGTTTACTGGACGTGAATATATGGTTCTTATAGTATTCTCAATATGATTCTCTTGTGGTGTTTGTGTTTCTTAAGTGAGTTATGTGAATTTGATTATGATATATTCAATTATGTTGTGGTTCGATATATTTCATTGGAATATCTTATTTGGATCATGTTTTTGGTCCAAGTATGCTTTGGATGTCAATTTGGAATATTGTTATGGGTCTCACCTTGGTGCATGGAGATCTACATGAAATATTTCCCATCGAAGGATATCTTTTTGGCCAACTGTTTAACATGCTTTGATTCTTATCTACATGTTACATTTGGTGTCAACCTTGGAGGATGTATTAGCATGTGCAGATCATTGGATCCATCTTGGAAGGATGTTTTATTATGTATTTAGGTCTCATCTTTCTCCTGGAGTGGACCACCTTGAGTATTTTTGGTCCGAGTGAATTATTTTGTGCGATTATGTTCATTCTATCTTGGCTGACCCTTAATTAGATTTTTGATGTTCTGTTTCATATTTAAGGAGTATATTGGAATGAGTAGAATGTGTGGAATGTGTGTGAATTGATGAGGAGTGCATGCAAATGATATGCAAGAAGATTTGAGCTTGTGAATGTGCGAAAGTCAGATTGTGAAGAGCTTTGAAGGTGATATACCTAGGAAGACAGTATGCAAAGACAAAGACAATGTTTAGAGATGTTTGCCATAATATTGGTCACTTGATTCTATTGATCAAAGACAATTTCATGCTCAGGTTATCCTTCTCATATCAATTCTACTATTTCTGTTGTTGTTGAATGGCAGTGAGTCTTCTAGCAACATTTTATGTAGCTTACCCTGAAGCAGTAAGCCTCAGTTGATCAAGTCTTTATCTTGTACCTTTCCTAAGGTTGTGCTCCTTAGCTCTGCAAGTCCATTAGGTGTTGTTTCTCCTTTTCATTGAGCTTGACACTTTGTAATCATTGTTATTCATATTGTGAGTTAGATTCTCACCGTGGTTTTTCTAAGTTTGGGGTTTTCACGTAAATTTTAGTGTTCATGTGTTGGTGATTAGTAATTTTTTCAATAGTGTTTTGTATGGTTGAACGTTGTTTATAATTAATATGCTTTGAAGTTTTGGACTAATTCACCCTCCCCCTTGAGTCCTACCTTGGGTTCAACATTGTAATATATGCAAATATTGAAGAAAGGCTAAATGGTATAATATGAAAAGTGAGGTTGTGAATTATTGAATATTTGATGGAAGGCATATTAAAATATGAAAGTGAAGATTTGGAGTACTGAAGATTGGGATGATGACATATTAAAAAGTGAGCAAGCAAGATTTTAGGAATCTTTTTTTTTGTATTACAATATTGTGAGATTAGTTGGTTGAGATAAATTATATTGAATATTAAATTATGTTGCCTAACTAGAAATTACTAAGCCCTAGAAATGCAAGTGACAAAAAAAAACTTGCAACAATAAAAAAAAACTTAAGAATAAAAGAGAAGAATCTAGAATGAGACAAGACGCTTGGAAAAAACAATAAAGGATTTAGAAGAACTTTAAAATGTCAAGAATAAAACTAGTGTGACTCTTTTATATAGCAAATGAAACATCATTTCCCAACAATATTTGAATGAATGAAACTATTATCTACAAAGGTTTATTATTTTATGCCTTAGCATTACAAAGTCTCATATATTGTTCTAACTCTACTCTTCTCTCTATTATTACTGAAATGTCTATAGCTCTCTATATTTGTACATACATATATTTGTATATATATCTATCTTATTAAATATACACCTATTTACTACCAAATTAGCTACATGTCTTAATATAGTCACATATATTTGTCTCTAAATTTATAAATACCTTGCTATTTATATGTGAGAGAGAAAATGGAGTTCACAGGAAATGATATAGCCATTTGAGAGCTACAGGAGCTTGAAATGATTGTTGCTACAAGGAGTGTAAAAACTATAAAAATCAAGATATGTTTTATGTGCTGAAGAATATTAATCATCTGTAGTAGAGAAGACATTCAAGTAGTCAGTTAGCCTCATATTCAAACTACAGTAACCATTAGAGAAACCCAAAACATTTGGAGAAGAGATTAAACTTCTTTTAGCTCAAAAACAAGAGTACAAAAGAAAAAAATTATTAGTCAAAATTGGGGAATTTAACTTAAAAACAATAGTTTATGAATTTGTTTTTCTATACTAATAGTAAACATCATTCAAATAAGTCATCTATTGAAGATCCCTCGAAAATTCTATAAAAGAAAGTCTATAATAGAAAGATTATGAAATGATGCCGTTATAAACTATTAAAGGGCTCAAGTAATGAATGTGACCCTTATCTTATACATTCTTTAGAGCACATAAGCATGTGGCATTGCTTAAGTATGGGAGAGATAGTTTTCAATCTAAGATCAATTAAAACAAACAAGTTGTAGAAGTATAGTAGTATTTAGGTTGTGAGACTACACTTTTATGGAATATATTATACAAATATATAAAACCAGAATAAGAATAACAATGTTCTAATATTTTAATTTAAGGTGTTTAATGTATAAAACAAGGAAATGTATTGTGAAATATAAGGTAGAAAGTAAATTTATTTTGATTTATGCTTTTATCTTTAATAGATTTTCAGTGCCATTTCATTGGTCCAAATTGTAATGGTAGAGTATGAAGAAACTTATATGTTAAATACCTATGTGCCAAATAGTTGTCCTTCGATGAAAACAATGGTATTGATTCTTTTGTTGTAGAGAATATTTGTTAAAAATAAGTAGTAGGTAGTTTTGAGATTAGAAATTGATAGAAAAAACTTTTAAAACAATATGATAGTTATGTTGAACATACCACAAGACTGAGAGGGTGGGTGAATCAGTTCAGACCTCAAAATATATTAATTTTGATCTTCTAAACTTCAAACCATAATTAACTTATTACTGCAATTATGAAACAAGAAATCCCAAATCACAACAAACACATGAACACCAAATTTATGTGAAAAACCCTAAAAAGAGAAAAACATGTTTTTACAACGCTTAAGTACCTTTTATGAGCCGTTTAGTAGTGATGACTTTGATATGTTGGATGAAGCCCTTGATGACTTCATGGTGAGAATCAAACTCACAATATGATTAACCTATTGCAATATTTTAGGCTCAAGGCCAAGGAGCTCACTACACTTGAATGGATTTGCAAGACAAAGGCACACAACCTTAGGGAAAGATATAAAGTACTTGCATTACTAAGACTCGTTGTCTCAGGGCAAGATACACAAACTACCAAAAGGAACATATTGTCTTTTGGTAGGTATAGGGAATAGATTAATTGAAATGAAAAATATCTCCTAATTATGAAATTGTCCTAGAACCACTGTGCCAAGTGACCAATATCATGACAAATACATCTAACATCAACCACTATCTCAAAACACTATCATACAGAAGATATTATCATCAAAGCTCTTCACAAACTGACTTTCACACCAAATTTGCTTGCATATCATTCACATCCATTGCACATCAATTAACACACATTTCATGCCTCAACTCATACAACTACAAATCTATATAGACAAGATCATTCATCAAAACTCTCAACTAGGTCAACCACAAACATAATATACAATATTACATAAATTAGACCACACAGACCAATAATACCAAATGCAGTCCACTCCAGGAGATAGAGGGGACCTAAACACATGGAAACCTATCCTTCTAAAGTGAGTCCAATGAACCACACATGATAACACATCCTCTAAGGTCAACACCAAATGAAATGTGTGGATAAATAATAAAACATGTTAGCTAGTTGGCCCAAAAAACATCCTCCAATGCAAAATACATAATGTGGATCTTCACACGCCATGGTGAGACCCATATCAACATCCAAAATCAACCTCCAATGCATAGCCAAACCAAATAGTATGATCCAAATAAGATACACCACCTCAATCAGCTAGAGACCAAAACTACTAACAACATAGAACACAAAACAACATAATTTCACTTGCCAATCAAACCAACACACACAAAAAAAAAACTGGAACATTGCACAAACCAAATGAACATGTCATCCAAGCCACAACACTTGAATCCACACAATAGAGAACCACCAAGCATTCTCCAAACCAATTCTGATAGATAGCCTCACTGTCAGGAACAACAACGATCAACTCTAGCATTTGAGCAACAGAGAACCTGCACACCTAATAATGCAATATACACAAATTGTAAACATTATGACTAGAACCACAATTTGTATTCTTCATAAATCAAAGAAATGCAAAGCATTCTTTGACTAGGACATTAAATACTCTTTCTTGCATATAAATATTATTTCCTACATATTGAAAATTCCACTACACTAGCCTTCCAGAAACACTTCATAAATACTCAACATCACCCCCAAGCTACATAGAAACATCTGAATAATCACTTCCATACCATCCACAACACAACAACATCAATGAAAACACCAGACAGGTTGACATAAATGACAACACAACTCAATCATAACTCAAGTTTCCAACATTCTCCCTCTTTGTCATTGATGATAACACTTGTACCACCAACAACAAACAACAATTTTAATATCTCTCTCCCTAATAGTATCGCTTTGTGTCTCTCTTCCCCTTTGACATCAAGGACAAAGGGCACAATACAACACAATAATTATTATTTTATCGAACTCTCCTCCTTTCATCTTGACTCGGTTTCACTCTTTCGGGAATAACTTTGATATCAACAACTAGGAAATAAAACACACTACACTAGTCCCCTTGAGAGAAACAACCACATCAATCCAAGAGACAAAAGATGAACTTTGAATCTCCCCTTGGATAGATGCACCACCTGAATGCATATACTTTTAAGGAAGGTAAATAACCCCTGACTTTTGTTGAAGATACTCAAAAGTCTCCTTCGCCAAAGCTTTAGTAAAGATATTTGCAATTTGTTCCTTAGTAGGTACATACTACTATCTGACTTCCTTCTATGCAACCTTCTCTCTTAAGAAATGATACCAAATTGAAATGTGTTCTCCTTGAATGCATTATCAAATTCTTAAAAATATTAATTTCACTTGTATTATCACACATAATAGGAATTGTCTCATCATACTTCACCTTGGTATCTTTAAGAGTTTGCTTCATCCACATGACTTGAGTACATCAAGATGTTGTTGTAATACACTAGATAATGACATTGAATCTTGTTTCTTACTCAACCAAGATACCAATCTATCTCTCAAGAAAAATGTACCACCAATTGTACTTCTCCGATCACCAATACATCTAACCCAATCAACATTTATAAATGCTCTCAAAGTGAAATCAAAATCTGCATTTTGTATTTTGATAGAAAATATATCACAAAATCACCACTCATACAAAATGTGGCATCCACTCATAATCATCTCAATACCCTATGGATGATGGCTACCTGAGCCCTCGTCATGGTGGTCCTATAGAGGTGCGTCTATGGGATGTCATGGAGTGTGAGTGACTCCAAGATGAGTTACTCCTCTCCATCCCCTCTATGATATCTCTATACATCATTGTCTCTATCTTGGACTCTTCAAGATCATGCTATAGCCACTCCCTCTCCTCTCGTGCAATCTCTATCTCTACTCTCACATACTCAAAGATATCCTCATGTCATCTCGCATTGCATCATGATCTAGGAGTGATTTGTGAAGAACATGGGATGTGCACTGATATGACAATATCTTTGAGTATGTGGCCTACAAACTCACACCATCCATGTGAACTAACCTGCAAGATAGTAGAGAAATCAATATTAGTAGCATCATCACGTACATCATAATCAAACATCTAAGAAGATAAAATTATCACATTTTCTTACATGGGTCTCTCTCTTTTCAAGTAGAATTGATTGAGGCCAGAGTGTGGAAAAATGTATTTTGGGTTGTAGTTGGGGGCATAGCATTTATACTCTCTCTATGCTCATGTCAACTAGGTATCTTTGCATGTAGTTTTGATAGTGATGATCTACATGCCTTGGAAGTACGCCCCTTTCAGAGCACATCATCATCATCATCATCATCATCATCAACTACCTCTACTCCCTCCCCTCTTTCCTTTGCATATGGTAGATCAAGATCCTATATCTCCTCCTCATCATGGACAAGAACACCAACATCAATCTACTCCTACTCCCCATCATCACCATCAGGCTCTCTATCAGTCTCATCCTCTCTGCATCTAATGGTCTAAGTGTCAAAGATTGTTGGAGTCTGTTGATAGCATGAGCTTGTATGGTTGTCATTGATATCAAACTTGGTTATCAAGATGGATGTTGGTTCGGATATGCTTTGTCAAACATGGTTATCTGGATGGATGTTGTTCTGGATATGGCTTTGGTTGTTGTAGAATTATGTTTTATGTTGCAGTTAATGCTTTTGGTGTTGGTTGTGTCATCCCATATTCAGGGTGGTCTGAAATGCTTTTGATGCCTTTCAGATATGTTGCTAATTGTATTGTGGTTTAGTGGATCATATTATTTTGGTCCAGATATGTGTTGGAAGATGTGATGAGATGTTAATTTGGGTCTCACCATGGCGTGTGAAGATCCATTGTGGAGTATTGTGCATCGGAAGAGGTTATGTGGCCAAGTGGTTACTATGTCTACACGTTACATTTTATAATGCCTTTGGAGTATGTGTTAGCATGTGTGGATTGTTGGATCAATCATGGAAGGATGTATTGTGATATGTTTCAGTTCCCTATTTCTCCTGGAGTGGAACGATCTAAGTATTTTAGGTTTAGGTGGCGTATTTTGTGTAATATTTCTTATTCTATCTTGGTTGACCCTTAATTAGGATTTAAAATTTTTTATCCCATATTTAAGATGTGTGGATGGATGAATTGTGTGTGGATGAGAAGTGAACTGTGTGAGAAGTGTATGCGAATGATTTGCAAATAGATTTGAGTTTGTGGTGATGCGAAAGACAATTTGAGAAGAGATTTGAAGGTGATATATTTTGCAAGATAGTATGTTGGGACAGTGAAAATTATCAAAGATGTTTGCCATGATATTGGTTGCTTGATCTAGTTGTTCATGGTTACTTTCATGATCAGGAGAATCCTTCTCAATTTCAATTCAACTATTTCATTTGTTGTTGATTGATAGTGAGTCCTTTGGCAACCGTTTTTATCTTGTCCTGAAGAAGTGATGCATCACTTTGGAGTACAATTTCTTTCAAATTCATCAAAATTTCAATTATTGATTCTTCAATACCTATTATTACAGAATATTCATTTGATATATTGTGAAATTTAGCACGTGTGATACATGTTCCTTCTACTTCTCTAAGTAAAACTCTTCTTATTGTATTGCCTATTGTATTAGCTCAATTGTGCAGGTCCTCTTTGTATCTTTCCTAAGATTTTGCGCCTTAGTTTTGCAAGTCCGACAAATGTTGGTGCTCCTTGGTAGTAAACCTAAAACATTGTAAACATTATTCATATTGTGAGTTAGATTCTCATCATGGTTTTTCCCTATTTGGGTTTTCCACATAGATCTGGTATTCATGTGTTGATGGTTGATGCTTATGTGTTGATGATTATTCTGTTAATGCTAAGCAAGTTGATATTGTTTCTTAATAATTGATTTTGAATTTTTCAACTTATTCATGCCCTCCCCTCTCAGTCTTGTTAGGTGTTCAATAATTGGTATTAGAGCAAGGTTCCTCTTTGGAAAGCTTAACTGCTTGAGGTAGATCTAGAGATGGTGCAATAACTTCATGTTAAAACATCGATGTTTGATGGAATCTCTATTTCTCAAGATAAGTATGTTAAAGAGATGTTAAAGAAGTTTGATGTGGTGAATTGTAAACTTGTTACTACCCCTTTAGCTGTTGGATGCAAGTTAGGAAAAGATGATACATCACCGAATGTTGATTACAAGAAGTACATATTTAAGATTGGAGGACTATTATATCTTACCACTTCTAGACCTGATATTATGCAAGTTGTGTGTTTGGTTGCAAGATTTCAAGCTAGTCTGAAGAAAACTCATGATCAAGTAGTGAAAAGGATTTTTAGATATATGAAAGGAACTCAAGATTTTGGTTTGTGGTACAAGAAGGATGGAGATTTCATATTGAAAGAATTTACAGAATTTGATTGGGCCGAAAGTATTGATGACAATAAAAGTACTAGTGGTGGTGCATTCTTTTTGGGAGATAGATTGGTTTCATGGATGAGTAAGAAACAAGAATCAATGTCATTATCCATTGCAGAAGTTGAATATATTGCCACAACATCTTGTTGTACTCATGTTTTGTGGATGAAGCAGACTCTTAAGGATATCAGAGTAGTGTATGATGAAGCTATTCCTATTATGTGTGATAATACGAGTGCTATAAACATTTTGAAGAATCCGGTTATGAATTCAAGAACTAAACATATTTCAATCTGTTATGATTTCTTAAGAGAGAATGTCGCAGAGAAAGAAGACAGACTAGAATACATTTCTACATCAGAGCAGGTAGCAAACATTTTTACTAAGGCTTTGATAAAGGATACTTTTGAGTATCTTAGGCAAAAGTTAGGGGTTATTGACCCTCCTTTTCCTCTCTAGAAGCATTTTTAGTGGTGCATCTTTCCAGGGGGAGACTTAGTGCTTATCTTTGACTCCTGGATTGATGTTGTTGTTTCTCTCAGGGGGAGAAGTGGTGTGAGTTGGTCAGTATGATTTGCAACACCCTTTGTTATTGTTGTCAAAGGGGGAGAGAGAGTTGTGAGATTATTGTGGAGAGAGAGAGAGAGAGAGAGAGAGAGTTGTTGTGAGATTATTATGATTGTATTGGTGTTGCCATCAATGAAAAAGGGGGAGATTGTTGGAGTTTGTTGGAGTTTGTTGATAGCATGAGCTTGTATGGTTGTCATTAATGTCAAACCTGGTTATCTAGATGGATGTTGGTCAGAATATGCTTTGTTAGACCTCGTTATCCAAATGGATGTTGTTCTGGATATGTTTTTGGTTGTTGCAGAATTATGTTTTATGTTGTAGTTAATACTTTTGGTGTTGGTTGTGTCATCATGTATTCAAGGTGGTCCATAATGCTTTTGGTGCCCTCCGGATAATTTTATTGTGGTTTAATGAATCGTATTCTTTTGGACTGGATATGTGTTGGAATGTGTTGAGATGTTAATTTAGGTCTCACCATGGCATGTGAAGATCCACATAAAGTATTGTGTATCGGAAAAGGTTATGTGGCCGACTGGTTACTACATCTACATGTTACATTTGTAACACCTTCAAAGTATGTGTTAGTGTGTGTAGATTGTTGGATCAATCATGGAAGGATGTATTGTGATATGTTTTGATTCCCTCTTTCTCCTGGAGTGGACCGATCTAAGTATTTTAGGTTCGAGTGGCTTATTTTGTCTAATATTGCTTATCTATCTTGGTTGACCCTTAATTAGGATTTCAATGTTGTATCTCACATTTAAGATGTGTGAATGGATCAATTGTGTGTGGATGAGAAGTGAATTGTGTGAAAAGTGTATGTGAATGATTTGTAAACAGATTTGAGTTTGTGGTGATGCAAAAAGCAATTTGAGAAGAGCTTTGAAGGTGATATATTCTACAAGACAATGTATTGGGAGAGTGATGATTATCTGAGATGTTTGCCATGATATTGGTCGCTTGATCTAGTTGTTCAAGGAAAAATTTCACAATCAAGAGAATCCTTCTCAATTTCAATTCAATTATTTCATTCATTGTTGATTGACAATGAGTCCTTTGACAGTAGTTTGTATCTTGTCTTGAAGAGGTGATCTTCAGTTGTGCAAGTCCTCTTTGTATCTTGTGTAAGGTTGTGTGCCTTAGTTATGCAAGTCCTTCAGGTGTTGGTGCTCCTCGAGAGTAAGCCTAAAATGTTGTAAATAATGTTATTCATATTGTGAGTTAGATTTTCACTATGGTTTTTCCCTATTGAGTTTTCCATGTAAATCTGGTGTGCATGCATTCATGTGTTGATGCTTGATGCTTATGTGCTAATGATTAATGTGTTAATGCTAAGTAAGTTTATGTTGTTTATTAAAAATTGATTTTGAAGTTTCAGACTGATTCACCCCCCCTTCTCAGTCCTGTTGGGTGTTCAACACTAACCCATGGTCGTGGATCTCTTGTAGGGTAATTTGTTGCAAACATAGTGCTAGGATAAGTCACCTCCTAAAATCTGGTGTATACGCACTAAATGTCAATATCATCCTCGAGTGGAGGAACTGGTGCATCATGCTTCTCTTCCTCCCCATCATTAGTAATCTCCATATATAGTGTTTTCAATCTAGGCCAAGCTCCAGGTTTCATAGCACTTAGAGATGATCTTATGAATGTTGGTACTGTATTGGGAACATATTATACTAACCAAATTGTTGCATCACTTTATCATACTAAAATGGTATGGTGATGAAGTGGTGACGATCCTCTAACAAATAGTCCCATTGCATCCTCCCTAGCTATCTCCTCTACTCATTCTACCCATACATACGTCTATAGGGTCTCCAAATGATATCTATAGGTCGTAGACGGTCTAGAACAACTCTCTAACACAATAGATCTCCTCTATGCCACAATCTCCCACAAGGGTATGTATGCACTCGAGGCTCGTCAAAGGTGATATCCATAAGAAATCCCACAAGCCTCGGACATGCTATGTGCTTTAACATCCACACCTAAAGGAGAGTACATCTCATCAAACTCTTACCCTCATAATACACAAACCTATCTAGATCATGGTAGAGATGTGCAAGTATGCTACGTCCCCATGAGAAAACCATCCAACCCTCCATCTCTTGAATAATCTAAACAAGGCCTCCTGGAATGTAAGTGCCTCGTCCATGATCAGGTGCAACGGTTATTATTACTCTAGTAATAAGTATTTTCTAGACTAATGGAATATATCTGGTAGTAGGCAGTAGCCATTGTATGAGGATCCATCCTCTAGGATCTTTGGGTGTCACTCTATGAATAAAATAAGCCTAATCCTCCTCTGCAATAGATGGCAAACATGATGTCACCATACTCATAGTCTTTCCCTACACTACTAGTCATAGGATATGGTAAACATCCTCCAAAGTGATTGTCATCTCCCTCATCCAAAGATGGAAGGTAGAGGTGCATCACTCCATGAAAACCGTAAGTATAGTCTCATTATACTGCATATTGGGCATGTGGTATAACCAGAAGAATCCTAGATATTGGAGAAAATTATTCTCCTCTTGACTGAGCTTTGTAATTTGACTACGAAGAAATGTGTACAAAGGACGTTTAGTATGTTTCTACATAGTTGGTAGCTCCTACAAATAGGATAATCAAAGATTTCTATCAACATCATTTCTATCATTTTATCTGTCATCATTGTCGTAACCGCTTAGATGCCTCACGATACTTGTTTTGGGACCATGATACCCAAATGGGAGCATGGTACCTATGTGGGACCGTGGTGCCCAAGTGGGACCATGGCACCCATGTGGGACCATGGCACCCAAATGGGACCATGGCATCTAGATGGGACCATGGTGCGAGCAAGGTGCGACCATGGTGCTCAATCTAGGGGGTCCACATGATCACCTAGGGTTACATGCAAAAACAACATCTTGAAAGTAATGAAATCACATAACAGGGTTGGTTAGCCTACCTCGTCTAGCGGAACACCCTCCTTGGTTGACTAACTTAGGACCTCCATCCTCATGGGTTGATTTGGCCATCTACTTGGCATCTTCACCTTGGTATACCTCTCTACACTTAAAGAAAAATGTTGAATCAGACAAATGAATAGTGGATTTGACACTATTTAAACGTAAGTTCTTTAAAAACCCTAATTTCGTATGTTTTACTTATTATTTCATATCTTGAGCCAGAGAACATTGATTTACATGTCGTTTGTTGCATTGGAATTATGATTCAGTCCTCTTTCTTACCAAATGATTTATGAGTATTTCTGATTTTATATCAATTCTCATTGAAATCATTTCTCATCAACTACCTTGCACAACTCGAAGTGGTATGTACATGATACCCTATTTACACCTCCTAATTAGCAAGAAGAAATAGGGGGCATATAGCTACCCTCAAATTTCATCACTCTTAGTAAGTATTCTAGGAATTTTTTAATTTCAACTAACAAAGTAGTTTTATAGAATGCAGTTCCTAATGTTTTATTGCAAGTATTGCTACACTGGGGGCTTTGTTTGACACTTGTGGAAATATCCATTTTACATGAATGTTTACTTTTCTGTACTTTAGTTTGCATATTGACGTTGTGTCGTATGACCGCTAAAGTGAGGGATAAATGTAGTGTTCTAAATTGTAAACCTTTAATTATAGTGCACAAATCCACACTCTATTAGCACTCATTTTAGTATGTCTCATTATACTATGCATTAAAGGACCTTCATATGCACTTAGTTAATAATTAATTTAAGAATATGAGTCCTTTCTTAATTTAAACCTCATCACTCTCTCATTTGGGCCCTTAATTTTAAGTGTGCCCTTTATCTTTTAATTATACAAATTTACTATAAGTCTTACCCCATTTCAAATCTCAAAACATGTTTCCCTTATCTAAACATTATATATTTTTGCACAAATTTATTTTCGGCATTAGGATCCTATTATCTCACATTCCTAAAAATTTAGGTTGATATTGTTGGGACAGGGTCGCTCCAAGCCACCTTGTCCACTACTTTTTTCCTTGAAATTTAAGAGGATAATATGTGGGTCCTATCCTATTCAAATTTAGCTCCGTGTGAAACAATAATAAATCTAAGTCTCTCAATTATCAAATTAAACCTAGAACCTCATATGTAAAGCAATTATTTTCCACATTTGTAATATCTAGCATTAAACAATTGAAGGTGCAAAATTGTAGATATCCTTATGAAGTGAAAGTATTGCGCTTAGGAGAAATTATAGATCTTTAAATCAACCATCATCAAATTTTCATCAACATTCATCAACCATGAAGGCTTCAAGAGATGTTTGAAGATAATTGGGAATTGTTGACTGATGATTGGCTTGTACCTCTTCCTAAGGGATTTGGTATGATTTCATGTTATTCTCATATTTCTACAATTGAGCTTTAAATATGATACGTTACCATTCAAGTCATGTGATTTATGCATTAGTTCATGTTGCATACAATCATATCATTTTAGGGTTTTTCTCTAACATATTTGAGTAGGACTCTAATTTGCATTTATTTACTTTAGCTTGTAGCAATCTTAGACAAACTTAAGATTCAAGAGCACACACATTATTCCAAATTTAATATCAGTTATTTGTGGAGGTGGAAATCATCAAAACAAGGGATTGACTAAGGCAAACCCATATATATCCACAACCCTATCCTCTTTCTATTTTGCAAGTGCAGCTACAAGTCCTCGGTGGAGATAGGAGGATCATAGGGAATCCAGGGAATAGAGACAAAGCACCACACCAACTTCAGACAAGGACATTTTGGACAAAGGTGTGTGGGGAAACCTCTATGTAGACAAGGGCACCATGGGTGACCTTGTGATGCAGGAGCATCCCCGATTCATAGCAATCTTGCATCAACCAAAAAATATTTCCTTTTTGTTTTGCTTTATGTTTGCAGTTTCAACATTTCTTTCTGTGTGTCCCAGATTTGGCTCACCGGACTTGTGGAGTTGGATTTTGCTTGAAGACTTGATCATCTTCCTTATTCCCAAACCGTGGGGCATTTGGATCGTTTTACGGCAAGTTATCGCTACCGGTTTCCGAGATAGTTTTTTGTTATCGGTTGCCTAGACCTATTTGCATTGGTGATCTACCAGATCCCCTTCCGTAGCTTGCAGAGCCTGAGCGTTGATTCCACTGTTCTGTAGCATGTGGTCGACCTTTCCTCGTGATCTACACTTCATCCTTTAGATTTTCCGAAGGAATTTCTTTGGCGGAGGCTGACCTTGTTGGTTTTACACGTTAGGTCTTGTTCTTCGGGTTTTGATCCCTTTTTGGGCCGACCGGATCCCTTGGATCGTATAAATCATTGTAATAAAGCATTAGAATGGAATCAAGAAGTTAGACTGAGCATAGAAGATAGATCTTAAGATTTGAGGTCCCAGTTGTGACTTGTTATGTATTTTGAGCATGTTTTAGCAAGCATGTGAGCTGGTTTTTGTAACCCGGTTGTTACCGATTGGTTGTAAACAATTTTCATGATATAATTCAATCTGTTTTGCATTGCCTCCATCATGTCCTTGTGTCTCCGTTGTGTTTACTCTTGCTGACCAGTTTGGACTGATCTCTTTGAGGTCCCTCCTAACCGGTGACTGCTTCACCTTGCCCTAGGAAACAACTCCAGATTTGACAAAAAAATAGTTCTAGGTCTGAAGAGGTCATATCTAGGTTGGTGTGGAGTAGTTGGAAGATTAAGACACTCTAAGTGAAATCAACTTCAAATTCCAGACATGGGTGCAACTCTATACTTTCTAAAGCGACAAAGGAATAAAATCCCTAAGGTATCATTTGAATCTATTTGACAAGAGTTATTCAAATGCAATCACCCCTTTTATGGCTTTGTATTCTAATATTTTAGTGAAAGTAGGTCTTGGTTAGAGATTTGCCTTGTTCCATTTTCATCCTAAACAATTACTCTACTTGTTAAAAGAAGTTTGAGTATATACTTTCCAGATATGAATTTGGGAGAGTTTGTGAAATTAAAAAGGGTTAAACATCTAAATTTAGGCCCCAGTGGTAGAAAATCAAGGGTTAGAGGAAAAAATATGGAGAAAGGGGAGAGTAGCAAATAATTGAGTGATACATAACAATAAAAGTTTACCTCCTCTGAGGAGGAAGACACCTCTTACTCCTCTAAAAACCCTAAGTTTGAACCCTTTGAAAAATAAGCAGAGGAACTTGAAATTACTCCTCTTGCAACCAAACTAGAGGCCATAAATTATCCCAAAAAGCCACGTCGACACCTAAAACTAAGCAAGCTAAGAAACATTCAAAAGGGAAATAGAGTAAGAGCAAGGGAAGGACTCTATGAAAAAACAGTAGCATAAATATAAGAAGAAAACCCTTGCTACTACACCTAGCCGAGGGAAAGAAAAAGTTTACTTTATTAAGATGATGAAACTAGAAGGAAAACCTATTCCTCCTCCATAAAAAAGTCAAAACCCTCAATAAGAAAAAATATTATCTAATAGATGAGGGGTCTGTAGCAAAACAAAAGGTCCTAGAGGAACAATCTATTGTTGTTAAAAAAAAAGATGAAACTAGAGTCTCCCCTTGTGTTTAATGTATTGAAGAAGAAACCTCATTTCTCTAACGTAAAGCAACAACTAGCAATGCAAAACAAAAAAGTCACTACCACCACTGATGTTCTAGATAAGCCACCATTTGTTGCCTTCAAATTAATTAAAAAAGAATTGTCTACTTCCATGAAGGCAGAAATAAAGTTGAAAAAGAAAAATTCTATAGTCAAAGCACCTAGAAAGTCCCATAGGTTGAAAGAAAAAGGGGGTGCTAGGTAGGGTAAAAAAAATTTAATACAATTCTCGAAATTACTTCTGAAATTAGTAGTGAAAGGGAGTACTTGCTCCAAAGACGACCACTCATTATAGGAGGGGAAGAAGCCTCCCTTGAACTAATCTTGAATCTTTTGACAAATCCAAAGAATATTGGCTAGATGAAAATGTTGAGGTTTTGATAGAAATGACACAACTCCAAGGTGAGGAACAAGAGGTGGTAATGAAATAAATTGAAGTGCAAAATGTGGAAGAACGAGAGGAAGAAATAAAAGAAATTGAGATGCATAATGTAGGTGAACAAGAAGAAGAAGTAAAGACAGTTGAGGAGAAGGAAGTGATTGTGCAGGAGGACACTGATTTGGATAGACTAGCAGAAATTGCTGCTAAAGAGTTGAAAAAAATAATTGAAAAAATTGTGAATGGAGAGTTTGCAAGAGTCACTGAACATGTTATAGAAATTTCCCACGGTATCTAAGTTCCTCATATTTCCTCCACAATATCTTGGCCTACTATTGCATTAAAATCATGGAAGCAAGTCAAGCAGCTACAACTGCATGAAAATAAGATGATGGATGGGAAAGCACAATTGCAACAGAAATTCGAGGAAATGATACAAGAGAAAGAGACAAAGATTGCAAGATTAAAAAGTAAGGTAGACACCATGGCCACATGGTCACCCAAATCCTTAACTACAAAGCTCTAGCAAGATTCTACACAATATTACTTAGGGAGCAGTTATTAAGTTTTCAATTTATGCAAATGTATTTGGACCTACCTTTTTCTTGTCACTTATAGAGAATTTTTCACTGTTTTTCAATCATCCACCCTAGATTTGTAGAACTCATTATGTGAGTTCTACTTACATAATCTTGTTGTGTCCTATAATGTTAACTGAAACCCTCTTTTATATGGCAGAGATGTCCAAATAAGAGCCATTTGGTCTTAAAGGAAAAATAAAGAAAGCAAGGGGAAACAAATGGTTAGCTACAAAGACATTGAAAAGACAACTTTAGTCCTTAGAGAAAAGTTTAACAATTCAAATACTATCCTTAATGAATGGGTTCTATTGACTAGCGAATATGTTGTTCAATAGAAAATATTGACAGCCAAGGGGAAATTTATACTATGTATGACAGGATGGCACATGCAATGGACAATGATGTGTTAGAATTTGTGACACAGAGATGGTAGAAACTTAAAGATGAACTCAAGAAGAAGGAGCCACATTCCCTTTACAACTATCATGCAGCTATCAAAAGGGCAAGGAAGCGCATAGAATTAGCCAGAAGTCACGAGCTTAAATGGATTCCACTTCTCATTTTGTATATGCTAAATTTGAACCACTCAATTTCAAACCCTAATTCCAACCACTAAACCCTAGATATACAATAAAATTCAACAACACATCAATGAAGAACCATCAAACATGCAAAATCATAAAATAACTCAAATAATACCTTCACACATTCACATGGGTTTGATCTTCATTGTTCTACTATTTCCATTGATCTTGCTTTGATATGTTTGCTCTCAGATTTTATGCTGAAGTCAATCCGACATAATATAAGTATGCTCCAAGGTTGATTGATTGAAAAGAGAGAGGAGGAAGCCTCTTATATAGGGAACATCTTAAAAACAGACATATAGGATTCAAAGGTGGGATGAAAGATGGTCGACTAAGATTGAAAGGTAGGTAGAGGAAATAATAAAATAAAGGGAGTGGTTAAGATAAATGAGGGGAAAAAGATAAATGAATTAATTATATAAATTAAATAACTTATTGAATTAATAGAGGGACACATAAATTAAATAAATAATTTTTTTTAATTTGGCAAAAAAAAGAATTTAAATAAATAAAAACATTTATTTAAATCGGGATAGAAAAAGGGTTAGAAGAGGATAAGTGAATTGATTAAACAAATAAAAAATCATTAGTCAATAGAAGAAAGGGGATGATTAAATAAATAAAAATTATTATTTAATTAGGCTAGGACAATTAAAGGTGTCTACATTTTGTCCCTCTTTGAGACAATGTAGTTTATCGCGTTGTTCCAAAGAAGAATAGATTAACTGAGACGCAGATTTTGCTCCAGTACGAAGGTGGTACGCCCTCTCGAGAGATTGGGTGCAAAAGAAGCGATAGGGTCCAGGCAATCTCTCAACAAGAGATAGAATCGAATAAACAAGAAAAAGGTAAAGATAGGGTTATATGGGCAAAAAACGGACCAACAATAGGTCATGGGGGATCACGAGGACTAGGGAGGGGTAACACAAGAAATTAGGGTTACAACTCCTATAAATAGGAGCTTGGGGGAAGGATCTCCTCACAAACTGTATTCATGGTTTCTATGGGTGCATGCCTAGCAAAGCTAATAGATTTTTAGGGCTAGAGCAACAAATGTGATAGACAAATGCAACTAATAAAGCTGAAGCGACAAATGTGATAGACAATTGCAGCTGATAAAGCTGAAGCAACAAATGTGATAGAGAAGCAACAAATGTGATAAACAAATTTGGTTGATAAATTTGATAAAGCCAATAAAGCTAAAGTAGAAAACATGATACACAAATGTGGCCGATAAAGTTGATAAAACTGTTGAAGTTGATAAAGCTAATAAAGCTATTGAGGCTAATAAAGTTGTGGATTCAATATTGCTATGATTGTTGGCTGATTTGGTGCCAAGTATTTAGAGATGACTTAGAGATCCAAGGAGAATGTGTCAGCTGGGATGAGATGGTTTGATCAGGCGAGGCACTACAAGATGGTGCAAGAGTTGTCGCATGGTTGGGGAGAGTGATGGAGATAGAGGTAGAGGGGTAGGGCCATAAGGAGTGGTAGGATCAACAAGGGAAGGAAAGGGAGACCACCATCATCACCAACAATGGGTACAAGAAGGGTCGAACCATCATCAGGGGCTTAGATACCTTCGAGATGAGCTTTTTTGAGGGTGGGAATTCATCATAGCTCCATCCAGTCTAGATTTTGTATCAACTTTTTTTGTTGCACAATGATATGCAAACACCTAGGGTGATTTTGGGCTCTCAGTAGCCATTATGATTTTGACATAATTGTATGTGACACATTATTGTTGATATATATGAGATGATACCTATTCTAGGTAGCGACTATATGCATGCATTCCTATGATGATGTTCTATATGATGTCACGATTCTTTATGCATCCTATGATGTTCATGTGATGCAATTATGATGCTATATGACTTCTTTATGATGACTCTACCTATTCCAAATGATGATGCATGGCTTACTTTATATGTATGTTTTATCATGATGGATGCACATTGATATTATGTGGATATGCATGCATTACCTAAGTAATATAGATGATGATGCATTATGATGATTATGTGCTAACCTATGTGGATGCAAGATGTATGTTATATGATATGTTTATATATGCATGACTGACGTGTGGTGATCTAGGATGGATGTGAAATGTAATGCATGCCCCTAGTATTTTTGGTGTGTCCTTATACTCAAGTCAAATAATGCAGGACTATGTGAGATGAAGGTCAAAGGGGAGGCAATGGAGGGAACGATGGAAGGCAGAAGATATGAGAGTGACGAGCTCTTGTGCATTTATCATCATTGAGCTTATTATGGCAAATGGTTATGACCATCCAGATATGGTTTTGACCTAGATAGTTGGCATACCATTTGCATGGAGATAAGACACTTTCAAACAAGGAATGCCCATGTTCACACCAGACTCATTATGTCCTTGATGGTCATAGGCCACTATATCCTCGGATGAGCCATAGCGTTACTAGAGAGCAATCCACAAGGAAAGTAAAAATCAAATGAACATGGCCCATCCCAACCACTCTAGTCCATAGACATCCTTGAGAAGCATAGGAAACATGTCACCAAAAGAACAAAAATCAAAGAAAAACAAAAGACCTAAAACCAACAGACAATGAAATCCTCATGCCACGGATGTTTAAAGTTTTTGATTTGATCACGAATAAAGGATAGACATTTTAATAAGGCAAATAGGATCACCAGTCCCACTAGTCGGTCTACCCAAAAGATTGATTTTGTTGAAGCCCAAATGTTGTTCATGTCTCATTTGGAACTTATCTCACTCCATGTAATGGATGCTTCTTGTGGAGAAAATAGAAACTTTATTGCGGATCGATGATACATGTGAAACTTTATTGCGGGTCACGAGCAAAAAAAAAGGAAGGTATAAAAGTGATGTTAACATGCAATGTCAAGGATCCAATCTCATCACTAGGTCGAGGATATGCCCCTAGTTAGGCATAGAACCTAATTAATATGGATGATGCAGAAGGTGACAAAAGGTTTATTATGGACTAATCTTGAATACCTTGATGTTGCTTGATCCACATCCTTGTGTTGCATTTCCACCTTAATGATGTTGGATGTAGACTTTGTGATGCTTATGCTTGATGTAGGGATATCCTCATGTGTAACTGACGTCCTTCCAAGTGCCCTATCTTGGTGTAGAGTCCTTCATAGGAAAGAAATCCCTATTGATCCTTTTTTGTTTAACCTTGGATTTCTAGAGGAAATTCAAGGTAATTACAAAGTTTCCTTCATGTTTATTCTTGGTGTGAGGTCCTTCAAAATCCATCTTCAAATGTGTTGAGCCTTCATCGTCCTCATGTTGCATTTTCTCCATCTTGACTTGAAGTCCTAAGGATAGTGATGGTGTTGATGTCACAAAGTGCATCCCCTCCATCATGATGAAGACTTTGATGTTAGCCTTGTATAACATTATTGTGCTTGTTGATGAAGTCTTACACTTTGATCTCATTGTATGTAATGCACAACCTCTTCCTTGACTTGAAGCTTAACCTCCATGCTACCTTGAGCATTAATCCTAGTCACAGCTCTTTGAGTAGGGTACAATTGCAAGGGTGTAGTGGATTAGTGCCCTCCTTAGGCAAGATTTTGTGTAGGATATGCAATTCCTCTTGAATGTTTACATGAAAGGTCAAAGGGTGGGATTACAAGGGTGGTTTGCAATTGCGCCCATGTTTCAGGCCTTGAACTTTCTTGATTTCCCATAGTTGTTGCACTCCCTCATGCCTTGATATCCTCCTTTTTGTTGGAATTAAATCTTCATGTTAAGTGTTTTGATCCACCATCTTCTCTTAGATCTGATTCATCTTCTTCCTTATGTCAAATCAGTAAAAGAAACAAATTTAGATGGTATCAATCTTTTCACAAACCCCTTTAAATCAAAAGCCCCTACAAAATAGTGATGGGACTTCGCCTAATGTCTAAATTATGTTCCCCATTTGCAGGTCTACTCTACCCCTGCTTGCCCTAATTTGTTTTGGAATTGAAACAAATTGGTATTGGAATGAATTTATTCTCCCCTTAATATCTTCTTCCATTCCTTTGAAATTCACAATCCCGCCATAATTCGACCTAGGGCTTTAAAGCATTAGTTTCATCGTTTGAAATTCATCCTAAAGTTGGTCGACCTAAGGCTTGTTTTTTGAGCAAGTTTTAGAAGTGTGAATGCACAAAAATATGAGCACATTTAAAGGGTTAACTTGCACAACAAGTCGGGTAAGGATATCATCATGATTGTTTGTCAAGAGGGTAATATAAATGAAGGTCTAGTGAAGCCCTCCTTCACAATTCAAATACCTTACTCAGATTTAATTACCTCTACTCTGAGTTATAATTATTTTTCACAATCTAGGTATGATTTGTTATTGTCTCTAGGTCTTAGTTCTCAATGCTTTAAGGTCTAATTCATATCTTCCAAGGCTCGATTTCATTGATTAAGATATAATTCTAGACCTAATTTCCACCTCCTCCCACCTTGGTGCATATTAGGCCAAGGCTTGCATAGAGGATTCAAACAGGTTAAATTAACATTTTTTGTGTTGAGCACAATTGAAAGGGAGGCCTACATGAATGGGGAGTGAAAATCAAGTGCTAACCTGCACAAACAAAGATACAAGGACGGGATTTAGAAGGTCAAATGCATAAAGTTGATGTTGAAGAGTGCATTTGGGAGCCTTGTTCGCACTTAGGTCTAGGCTATGAACTTGATTTAAATTGATTTATTCACTTCTTGGCTTCTAACTTTCACTCAAAACACCTCTTTCATCTCCACCCATGGGTGCATGAGTCCCTTCCTTGCACAAAATACTAAGCACATCCAAGAATTTATCTTGCACCAAGAAATTAGGGTGGGATTCATAGGTTAATCTACACAAATGAGTGTGTGTGACGAAATTTAGGGGTTGTCTTGCACGACTCCCCTTGATGAGCACATCCAAGAGTCTAGCATGTACAACACACTAAGCGCATATAGGTGTTGCCATTGCACAAAATTTAGACAAAAAATTTCCTATCTTCCCTCCTTGAGTGAATTGATAGGTTCGATTGCTTAATTTAAAGGTGAGTGCATTTTAATTATAGCCTTGCATAATATGAATGGGGCACAAATGGAGGAGGTCATTGCACAACCTCTTCAGGAGCGCATCTTAAAGGTTTGCTTGCACAAATCTAGGGCTTGAGCGCATAGGATGGATGGTCTACACAAGTCATCATGAGCGCATTGGAGGCGTTGCTTTGCACAACAAGGGTGCATATTGGTACTACCCTTGCACTAATGTGTACACACTCAAAGGGGGTGGTCCTTAGACAAATTTTGATGATTTTCCCCTCTTGGGTGGAAGTAATCCCCATGTGCAAATTTGTAGAATGAGCTTGTCAAGTTGACTTTCACTAAAATGACCCTAGGCACAAGAGAGGTAGGTGCTAAGGTTAGAGTGCATATAGAGGGTAGGCATGCACAAAATGTTGATTGAAGCCCCTTGAAGTCATACTTAGATATTTTTGAATGATTAACCTAAGGTAGGGTTTGACACCAATGCACAACTTAACCCCCTTGGTCCTAAATAAATTTATGTGTGAAATGAGGGGGTTGAGTCTAGACTTAGCCACATTTTGACATTACTTAGCCACCTAGGTCCTACACAATGCGAACTTGTAGTTCATGACCTTGGGGTATTGTGCTTACAGTTCCTAACAGAACTACAACCAAACTTGCTACTCTTTACTTGACAATCCATTCCAAAGAACATCCTGAATCATATTACCAACTTGACAACTTTGACAACATAGCAACTTTAACAACATTGACAACATTGCAACTTAGCAACTTAGCAACATCCCTCAATCCCGACATTCACACAACATACCTTCCCTCACTAGCAAAGGATAACAACCATGACCATTGCCAAGCTTGAAGACAACCTAAACTAAGACACCGAAGCTGAGAAGCGAAAAAGTGGGGATCCCCATTTGCAATGAGGTGATGTGTGAAAACGTCACTACTCTTTCCACATCTCATACTCCCATCCTTTGTACAAAATAAAATGCATCAGCAATGAATAATGTTTAAAAACAATGATTCATAGATATTCTTAATGGAAGTTGATCCTTTATTAATCTCATCACCAAGATATTAAACATAATCGAAAGGTCTAATATCATAACTTTGTATATCAGTTGTGAGGACCATAGGAACTATATCCATGTTTACAGAAGCATCAATGCCCAGGGCTTGACATACTGAATAGTATGTTTTCTCAAAATATTCTTCATACAACTTAAAATTGAATAGGGGCTTATCACTATCAGCAAACTATCGCAATTTACCATCCAACCTAGGCCTATGGTGGGGCAACCACTTCCTCTTGTAATCATTCTCCAGCTTGTTATATTCTTCCTAAAGTGTGCCCTAGCTAAGCTTCATGTCACAATCGGTCTCTAAGGTAAAGACTTGACATATGTGATCCCGACTAATGACTATGAAATACTCCCCAAGTGCATTGCAGATAGTCTTCCTCCCAGGCGCATGCTAGTTATTACCCTCATAAATTCAAAATTAACAAATACGTTGGGTACTACTAGCTTCCCAAGGCCTAATCTACAAGGGTTGCAAATTGGGATGTTTATGAACATTTTCTTGTAATGATACCCAAATAATTCATATCCTCGATCCAGAGTCCAAGGATCTTTGAGCCCCTTTTGGACATCCTCAAACCATTCCAAATGAGGCTTAATCCTTTGCGACTCCCTTGGCCTTGATCTTGAACAAAGCATCTTCTCAATTAAGTCTTGGTTGGCATCTCTAGCTTTCTTTTGTCTTTTGGGGTTAGGTTGGGAAGAGCTAGCCATTTGTACTAGGGTTTTAGGAAACTTAATAGAGCACAACATATTATATCTAGCACAAAAGGATTACAATTTCTTTTCTCCACTCATGGTTCCTAGAAGTCTATGACAACTAAGGTTCTAGTTTTGGCACAAAAATTAAACTGCAAACCCTAACTTGCAGTACTAATAACCTTTGAGGGAAGTAATGAAACTAGGAAAACAATAAAGCAAGCTTTAAGGTAACTTATTGTTTAACAAGTGCCACAATTCTACTTTAAAATCACTTTGAAATTTACCTTGCACCACACAAAAAGCCTTTTATCTCTCCATTGTTTTCTTGATAGAAGCTCTGAGGAATTCACAATTGCTTTGTAGCACAATTTGATAACTATTCTCATTTAAAACACTCATCAACATGCATTAATGCTCGATCATGCGAGCTCCAATATGGGTAGTGCAGTTGTTGCCAAGTTTAAACCTCTGTTGTTGATCAAGAAAAATCCATGGTCATCGATCAAGTTTGAATTTTCACACCGAAGTGACTTTTCCTCATAAATAGCTTGCTAGGTCACTAGGGCTCGAAAGAGCTCCCAACGATACATATACATTCCACCAATGCTTTAGCAGTCAGTACTTTGTGATGTTGTTGGGTCGTTGGAACCCAAAAGATGTTCCAACGACAGGCAAAGCTCCAACGAGTTGACCACTCAATTTCCACCTCATCGTCCACACATGTTACTACATAAGCCTAGTTGTCATCTTGTCTTTATCATTTGATCTTTGGAGCTTTGAAAGGGCTCCAACAATAGTTATACTCTTGCCAATGACACAGGCCCACCATTCTGGGAACTTTTGACCATTCCATACTCACTGGATCATTGGAGCCCAAAAGAGGTTCCAACGATAGTGCAAGTCCTACCGAGGTCTGAGCCAACCAAAAGCATCCATTCGCTGGGTAGCTAGGGCTCAAAAGAGCACCTAGCAACAATGGAAATCCCATCGAAATTGGGCCCACCAACACATCTTCATGTCGCTTCACCTTAGATCATTGGATTGTTGGGGCTCGCAAGAGCACCCAACAACAATGGAAGCCTCAATGATGAACCATAAAGCACCTACTCCATAAAACCACCATACTTTAATTTGTTGGGTCACTAGGGCCCAAAAGAGTTCCCAATGACAGTTTTGTCTCCAACAAAGGTTGCTAAGGTTCCCGCTCCACGACCTAAAAGCCTTATGTCATTGGGTCATTGGGAAGGCACCCAACGATAGTGGGAGCTCCACTGACGAGGTCCAGGACTTTAAAGAAACTTTTATGCACATGGACACTTGGTCCTCAGTAGGGACATGAGGGGGTAAGGGGTCATGGATTAGGAACATAAAGGGTTTAAAAGGCCTTAGCGCACACATAAGAAGTAATGATAGGGTAATATTTGAGGTTCTAACATATGGGGCCGGTTGTACAAACGTATAAGAAACCGTAAGTTGCAACTAAGACTACTTGCAACCAGTGATCACGTCACTGAGAAATTAGAACACAGGCCAAAATAATGAACCATTAGGGTTTTAATGGGTTTAGAAGACAGAATGAAACTCTAAACTTATCATTTTTTACCAGTCCCAATAGAGCCCATGCAAAGTGGAGGTAATACGGCAAAGAATGCTTAAAATTATTCAGTTTACTACTGTGGAGGACTTGGTACAAGGACAAGGAAAGCCGCTGTTACTGCTGGTATGCAAAGGCGTGTGATTTCATAGTTTAATGATTTTATTTTCAAGGTAAGAGGTGTTGTAAGCATTGCTGAAACTGAGGCTGATTACTTAACTGGTTGCACTGAAATGGACTAAATAAACTAACTGACCAGACAGATACGCATGAAAACCTTTTCCTGGCTCATTTAGGCATACAAGTTCTTGAGAGAAAAGAAAATGTAACAAACAAATATGTATTAACTAAGCCATCTGCAAAGAATGGTGACAAATATCAGAACATATTACTACCAAGTCAAGCAACAAGTCAAAAAGCTCACAAACAAAACAAAACTGCATTGATATATCATTTTCTTAGAATACCGAATGGGAAAGGCTACTACATAAAAAAAATATAGATTTGTCCTTGATCGTTTGGACAAATGATTGGTCGTATTACAGAGGAAACTCAATCTTTACCTCCAAAGACCTACTTTTGAGAATCGGTTAAAAGACAAATGCCATAATCAAAGTTCCATAGCTGATGGTGCTTTGTTTATCAGAAGTCTAAAGTGGCTCAAATCTCCTGTCAAACATATTGTGCAGGATGGTGTACATGCACTACAAGCTCTCTGGAATGAATCTGCACCTTACACATTTGGAAATTTAAGCCATTTTAATGAATGCTTCTACCAACTAAATAGCCATGATGTATGATGCATGAAGCAGTGTGAAGTGAGTATGAGGGAATGTGTATCAATCATTAGGCCTGAAGTGATTTTTGATTGAGAAGGGCTTTTGGTTGAATACAATGTCTAGGATTCAAAGTTTTAAACTATTAAAATCCCCTTCTCTATGCAACTTCAAAAACTCATGTCCTGTACAAAAATGCAAATTTACTTTCTATCTTGAAAAAATGCAAATTTGTCTGTGGGCTTAAAATACTGGTCCTGGAAAGAATAAATCTGAAATAACTTCATTATGAAATGAATAGATGTGAATAAATACATTTCTTTCTATCTTACCTAGGAGGTGCTATTGTTGTTTTTCAAACATCATCATTGCATGGAAAATCTATGGTAATGGTAATACCCATTAAGTGAGCATTTATTTGTATGCAGTAAGAATAAAAGCAAGCTTGTGAAGTTTAAGGCCAGAAGAATTACCTGCACAGAGGTTAGAGGACAAGTTGCTTAGAGTTTGTAATGTCCCCACTTTAGCAGTTGAACAAGTGTATGTGCGTTAGCCTTGTTCTACATGGCCCCGAGGGCTAACGAAGGGTTTAAGGGGATCCTGGAGTGTTTTGGCCTAGTCATTTCCAGTTTGGGCCGAAACGAAGTTGATTTACTCAGTTTCAGGCATACTTACTATTTTTAGTAAGTCAGCGGGACATAGTGGAGGCCAGTTTTGGTGTTTGGATTTGATACTCCTTGGTGAGAGCTTTCCGACGAGCTATCACTCGCATTATTCGGAGTCCGACTGCTAATACATTTTAATGCCTGAAGTTTTATTAAAGTAACATTTAATTTAATTGTGAAATATTAAAGTGTTACTCTAATATTTATTTTATGGGATCTATACTCAAGGGAGACATAAGTGAATATTTTAATATATGTTTTATATTGCTCATCTTTTATCCCACATTGCCGATGAGAGTTGAGTCGACCCTTGGAAAGAGAATAAAAGAAAGCGTTTGTGGCTTCATTAGATATGTTGGATATGAGAAGAAATTGATGCAATGAGTTGCAGACCCGTTCTTGGCATCAGAGGACGTTTATCCTTTCTTGTGACATTCTAGACGTCATTCCCCTGGGGTTTGGCCTTTGGAATCCATTGCTACCAGCTTCATTATCAGGCAGTTTGGGCACGTTTCTAGCTACAGGCAGATTGGATGTTTTGCTCATAACTTCTTCTCCATTTGTCCGATGCTTATGCCACTTTGAGGGGATGATATATGAAGACTTTGGACTGACTGAAGATAAAATATTACTGTAGCAGTCGCGTCACTGTAGCAACATCACTGTAGCAGCTGCGTACTGTAGCATTTTGTTAGCAGCAGCCTAATGCTATGGCCCAGGCCATCACTCTTTGAAAACAATATTCATGCTATTCTATTGTTGGAGTATTTAGTGAGTTGTTTCATTGCCAATATCGCACTTAATCTGAAAATCATTATAAATACAGTGTGTTGGTTATTTCAGTTGTGTGTTTATGCTTTCATTTTCATATTCATGTTACATGCATAGATCCTTGTTAAAAGGGCACAAAAAAACAATACAACAAACCATTCCGGAGTTATAAGGGTTGTAACACAAAACAGAGAAATTAGGGACTGCAAGCAAAGTGTTTGACAGAATTACTTTATAGCTGTGATTTCATTTAGAAGTGGATTTTGGGGTAACCATTACAGAGTTGGAGACAGTATTATTTGCAGGGGCAGCAGGGAATATTTTCTGAGCTCTAACCAAAATGGCTACAATAGTGTATGCAGGAAAGTGATTTCATCTGGAAAATGGAGTAATTGATCATAAGTGCACTAATGAGACAGGACAGAGAGTTCGAGGGAACCACCAGTGCCACATCAACACTGAATCTGTAACTGAGGGTGAAACTGGTTGCACGTTAACAAGAGTGTATGTACAATGGGAAACACTGTGTTTTCTCAGTGCACCAGCCCTTGGTATAAGTGCTTCTCCAGTGGAGGATAATTTATGATATTTCAATGTAATAATTCTTGGCTCCTTTTAGTCTCTTTATGAAGTGGGTGATTTTAAGTTGGAAACATTTTGCCCTGAAGAATATCCAATGGGGGCACCAAAGGTCTGCTTTCTTTCTGACAAGATTTGCAACCCCAACATTGACAAGTTTGGTTGCATATACCTTAGGACAAGTGGAGTATAGCTCTTCGTATTCAAACAGTTCTTCTAAGAATACAAGCATTGTTTATTTCACCAATTTTCAATGATCCATTCTCCAGAAACAATGCAAAACAGTGGAAATGGAATGAAACTGATGCTGTGGAGACAACAGAAGAATGAATGAGGTTATGCAAGTGGTGAAAAAGAGAACAAAGTAGTGAAGCAAATTTAATATCCCACGTTTATCAGGTGAGGAAAAATCAACATTAGATAGAAACTTACTTGTATAACAAGTGTCTCCTGAATTAGCTAACTGCTAGCAGCTGGTCTGCCAGTTAGTTAACTGTCATAGCTTGGGTGAAAGCGAGCAGCTATTAGCAGTTAGTTGGTGGTTAGTTAGTTGTTTGTGCTGAGTTGGCTGTAGATATTATTAAATATGTTGGTAGTATGTTGATATTGCATGTTGTGTAACATGAGGCGATGCAGTAGTATTATAAGAGACAAGTGCTTTGTATTTTGCCCATTGGAACCCAGAGGCATAAATTTGACAACCATTTACACATTAGTTCATAATCATGGTGCAGAATTCTCTACTTTTTATTCTTGTGTTCTATTTAACAGCAGGTTCTTTATAAGAACATTCCAAGACAAGAGTCACTTGGACAAGGCCTCATCCAACTAAATCTTTTCCCACCATGTGACTAATAGTTCTCTGTGCGAACCCATTTCAGTTGCTAGAACCCCTTAAAGTGGAAGAAGGCCTACAATAGTCTTATTAGAGTATAAGTTACATTTTAAAAGTATTGTAATTTCTGGTTTGTTAATATTCTTCAGTGAATGTATATTAATATACTGAAATGATGCGTGTTGGTAAGCATGGTTTCTTGATATCTTAAATAAGATTATAAATGCAGTGAAAATATTTGGATGATATATGGTGAGGAAAAACACAAACTAGAGTATTGTACAGATCAAATGGTGTGGATTGGTAGTCTACAGTTGTTGATGTCAGTTGTTGATCCTGTCTTTTTGTCTACCCAATAGAAAAGTGGAAGGGGACCATTTGATGTACAAGTCCTACAGTATTTGAAACCCAGGCTTGATGTTTAATTCAACCAAAATATTACAGAATACAACCCATGCATTTCTACAGCTAATTTACAAAAGATGAATTTAACACTTTACCTCATAACAGTAACCTTCATTCATAGAAGATCCAACATTATAGGATTATAATATGCAATAACAATCACCACTATTTTAAAATTTACATTTCAACTTGAAAAAATGTTTGATTTAAAATTGTTCATTAACAAACATGTTCACACTGAACAAGTATCTCCTGACCCTTTTGGTTTATGATATGAAAGATCCATCAGTGTACTCTCCCATGCCCAGTGTAACAGAAATCCTTCAGGAAGCATCCCTCAACCAATGCTACATCCTTCGACATTCTTGTTGTTAATCTGTTCAATTTGCTGGGAGGAATATTAAAATTTAATCGAGTCTTCTTTATACCAGATATAAAAGGACAAATTGCTATTATTAATTTCTGAACAGCTTCATCCTCCAAAGCCTGCTTGCCAAAGAAGTTCTCACTGCCAAAAGATGCTAAACCTTTTGATTCAAGCAGAACAGAGCATAAGCCACGTTGATTACAGACCTCAAGGATTGAATCAAAATCTAGCCTCTTCAGTATGATAATGTCCACCCCCTTTTGTCTCAGAAGCATCTCCATAGATTGAACACTTTGTTTTCCAGCATTCTGGACATCATCTACAAAAGCTCTCTCATCTGCTAACACCAAGGTTGGAGAAAGATTAGTGTTAAAAATAAATGAATCAATAGGAAAGTCAAATTTTCTGGTAAGTACTATCCTCAGAGGCTGCTTTGCCCCCGCTTCAGAAGAAAGAAGTGTTGGATTATCAAATAACACATAATCTGAAACAATTACACCATCGTATTCCTTTAACAGTTCCGAATAGTAACCCCCTTCCTCAACTGCACCATCTCCAAGATAATCTAGCATTCCACCATCCAATGACATTGATAACCTACAATTTCACAGGAGAACAGCAAAGTGAAAATGAATATCGAATAGCTATTACCTTTGTTGAGTTTGAATACAAAACGATTATTATTACCTTTGTTGAGTTTGAAAACAAAAAGATTATTATTGGAAGAAAGGTTAGGACAAAAGACTTGCTTATATAATTTGAAGAAAAGGAATTCAATGTGATCATTCATATTTTGCATTTCAAGAGGTTAAGGAGAATTTTCTTGAAAACCTTTATTATGCTTCAGCTTGGGAAAAAACTTGTGGAGGAAAACTCTTTTGATTTGATTTTATAATAGGCTTTAGGAACGCTTGCATAGACTGTTATGTCTTCTTCATACCCATTAGATTCAAACTCGAAAATAAGGTATTTTCTTTTGTATATTTTAAGTCATATTTTTTATGGTTTTAAAATAATTGGGAGCATGCTATCATGTTTGATTTGAATATTGGAGCCTCTATGTGCTTTCTAAGATATTGTTAAAGAGTTTGAGGAAAAACATTAATAGAGGCTAGAGGCCTTTCATGAAATTTTATGAAACCTGGAAAATCAAAAAAATTATTTTTTAAATTGAAATTGTTATGAAGGGAAGCATTGTGTGGGAATAATCAAATTAGTTAGGGAATAAAAAAGCTTATACATAGGGGATTGCTAAAGGACTTGTTGGTGTCTATTTTATCATCTACCAAACATTAGAATAAAGTACCCAAAGATAATTTATCCTCTCTTGAAAAATCACCGCGAATGCTAAGATTGCTAGAAGATCATATAGCGATTCCAAGGTTTCTTTTGTTAGGTCTTGACGTGTGGATAAGCTCAATGGGAGTTGTGATTTGCTAGTAATACACAAAGGGACTTACACTTGGATTGTTCAATTCACAATGAAGGTTTAGACAATGAAGCTCTATCATTTGGGACTTGGATTACGAAAAAACTAAAAAGGAGACAAGGGTTTAGAAGTTCTAATCTATTCCTAAGAATTCTAGGAACGGTATTGGTTTGATGACCTCAATAAACCACACTTTGTTTCGCCTCATTCACGACAACTACACAAAGTGGGTGCAATCTTCAAAAGAAGTGCTTATGATTTGGAAGTTAAACATGCACAAAGGAAAGCTCAGACTAACTTTGCACAATGAATGAAAATCATCCATTCACCAAAAGTATGAGAGGCGATACACCATAAACCAATACTTATCAAATCTTTCATTCATTTAACAACATAAAATAAATTCTAAACTATTGTGTTGAAGAAATTAAAAACCTCGCCAATCATTCAAATAATAGAGATTACAAAGCCTTAAGAGAAAGCACACAAGTAATATATTATCTGGAAATGACCTTCTCGCGACAATGTTTCAAAAACCTCACTCTCCAAATGAGAGGAGGCAACCTTATATAGTAGTCCAGAAATTATGAACGGTCGAGATCGAACAATGATCAAGGGCTCAGATTAAAAGCTCAAAACTCTAATTAGGGTTTGTTACAACTAACTACCCTTCAACCAATGAGAAATTACATTTGGGGACACTTGTCCTTCTTGCTAAATATGAACCAACAATAAAAATAGAAGGTTGTTGCATTGTGAAGTGTGCCCTCTAGAAGCTTTTGTGGATAAGTCAGGTTCATTGAACCTGGACATGCTGACTTGGAACAATCTGATTGGTTGGAAGATGACGAGGCGCCACCTCAGCGTGTTGGATATCTTCCTTGAATTCTCCAATTTGTGTAAAGAAATTGTCTAAGTATGGAAATTTGTTTCTTCTTGTCACCATCTGATTCTGATTGGGAGCTTGTCTTTTAATTTCTTCCAGAGATGAAATCCTTCAAGAAGTTGTCCTGATTGCTCCAATAGGTTTGGGATTATGGATGAAATTTCCCAAGAAGTTTGAATCAAGTCCGAGGACCGTTTCTTTCTTGGTGCCTTGAATTTAGAAGAAGAATTCCTCTAGGCCTTTGTCATAATATCTCTTCCCATACTTAGCCAAATTTTGGCCATCTTTATGCTCGGACGAACCTTGCTTGTAGACTTGTCTTTAATTCTGAATTTGGCTTGAAACTCCATTTGTGTTTTCTGCGATAATCCCGCCTTAGCTCTCATCCAAAACCTGCAAAACCAAAAGAAATTAAGTGAGAATCCTCATTTTGAGCGTGAATTTCGAATTTGGTGGCTAAGTATATCATGATTTTCACTCTTTCTCCAATACTTAGCCTTAAAATGGGGTTTCTCGACACTTGGATATTCTGGAAATCTCAAGAAAAACTCTTGAAAATAACCAAACTCAGGGAGCTGCATGTCTGATTTCAATTGAGAATCAGAACTAAGTCCAAGACAGCTTGATTGAGATCATACTGACTTGTTCACAAGGCAGAAAATGAGAAAGAAAAGAAGGAAAATCTGTTGGAATCATTCTTTCTCCTTGAAAACTTTGAAGAAAAACCAGGTTGAGAACGCAATACTCTACCCATAGAATCCATTTTCACCTTTGGAAGAATGAGGAAGAAGGGAAAAGAAGCTGCCAAGGAGGTAAAATCAGAAGTTGCACTCAGAAAATTAATGAATTTGCCCTCCAATCAATCAAGGTTCTTCCAAAATCTGTGTGCAAACTCGTGGAAAATGATTGAAAACTCAGACTTACACTTGAAATTCTCTTTAAATCTTCTTTCAACCTACAAAACTCTTAAAAAATTTCTCAAAATGTCCTTCGCCTACATAAAACCTCTTAGAAACTCTCTCCACTTGCTATCCAAAACTCGAACTTCATGTGAGAAAATGAAAGAATGAATTGTATTTGTATTGGAGTTCAAATTCTTCACAGAAGATCTTCTAAAATTTGTTTCTAATTTGTCCTTCATGAGCTCGATTTGAATCACTTAAAAAGTTTCCAATTTTGATGCTCAATTGAACTCAGTCCTTTAAAGGCAACTTCTGTCTTCATTTTGAGTCTGACTTGATCCCTTAAGAAGCTTTCTATTTTAAATTTTGAGTTGAGTTGAATCACTTAAGAGAGTTCTGATTTCTAAAATGAAAGTTTCTATTTTGAATTCCAGTCTGCAAATCGAACTTAATCTTCAAATTTCCATGTTGAAAAACTTTCTAAATTTGCCTTAGTTCGAATTTGATCAAGATCTTTTGCTGGCATCATATGGGAATATTCCTTTATTCCAAATTTAACAAGTTCCTCATGAGGGCGGACTTCATTGATTTCATTCTCCAAACCTGGGCGGATTTTGTGAGTTTCTTTCCCAAGTAGGAAGGCAGACTTTGTTGAATTTGTGCACCACATATCATGCTAGGGCAGACTTTGTTCATCTTTTGCACTCAACCTCTTCATAGGGCGGACTTTGTTGAGTTCATGCCACTCCTATCTAGCTTCAAGGCGGACTTTGTTTATCTTATGCACCTTAGGAGGGCGGACTTGATTAAAGTTGTTTCTTGCAGCCTAGGCAGACTTTGTTGAGTTCATGCCACTCCTATCTAGCTTCAAGGCAGACTTTGTTTATCTTATGCACCTTCGGACTTGCCTTGTTTCATGACCATGCTCACACACCTCTTGGGCAGACTTGATTAAACTTGTTTCTTGCAGCCTAGGCGGACTTTGTTAACTTTAGGCACCATACTTATGTTCTTAGGCGGACTTCATGAAGATGATGCACCACATAGGAAGGCGGACTTTACTTAAGTTGTGCACCACATAGGAAAGCGGACTTTACTTAAGTTGTGCACCACTGTAATGTCCCCTTCTCCGCAGTGATTAGTTTTGTTGGCCGTTAGCCTAGTTCGGAGGCCCGTAGGCTAGTCGGGGGCAAAAATTAGGGTTTCCTATTTTCTAGGAGGATTCTTTGGCGTTTTCAGGGGCTATATGTGTGAATTTGACAGTTTGGATTCTGGATTCCTTCTGGGTTTTCAGAGAGCTTCAGGATGGTTTAACATGCATCTGCATCGGGTGACTTTTTCCAGACTTACTATTTTTAGTAAGTACAACAATTGCTCAGAATGTGGTTAAAATCACTTTGGAAACACTTACTATTTTTTAGCAGTATGCTATTTTAGTAAGTACTATTTTTAGCAGTTCTATTTTTAGCAGGATGTCAGCAAGCTTGTTCAAATGGCTATTTCCGACAGGTCAGTTTGAGCAGTTGGTCTTCCCTCATTTTTTGGTCCTATTCTTGGCAAGGGTTCCTCGGCTCAGTTCAGTGACTATTTCTGGCAGGGCAATTCTCTCAACTTGTTTCCCCATATCCTTGGAGCTTGTTTTGGCAAGTTCAATATTTGATGAATAATGGTGTTTTAAATTAGATTATAACTTAAGGCAAAGGTTGGACGATTTATTTAAAAGGGGTTGCTTAAGTCATATTTATATATAAGTCATTTCCTTAATTATATATTGGGTGATTTATTGTTGAGGAAAAATACTTTATAAAGTGAAATATTAATACGGCAAGATGGACGCCTTATGAAGAAATAAGTTAATTTTATAATATATTTCACTTATCTACCTTGGATGCCACATTATGATTTTATTGTCATTTTTATAAAGAATATTTGCTCCTATGAGAAGGTCGATTTGGAGAAAGGAGAAATGAAATGTAATTTCAAATAATGTGAAGTGAATGTGCATTTGGATTTGGCGTTCATTTGGAGGGATTGTGAATTTGAATTTGAACCCTCAAAATTTATAAATGAGAGTGTTGGGCTTCTCATTTGGTATCAAATGAATTTGCATGGTTATGCTGCCGAATTGGCGATTGAAAAATCTGGCTTCGAAGTGTAGCTTCCTAGCTAAGTATCAGTTTCGTACTTGCAAGATAGTACCTAGCTGTGTCCATGTATTCCCAGTGTTGTTGGTGAGTGAGTTGCAGATTGTGGAGTGTTCTATTTGGGATTGGAGTGTTTTTTGGTTGCTAGCCGCGAGACTGTTGAAAGTGTATTTTGCTCACACCTCTTGACCAGGCGATTCCATCATTTTGGGTATCGGCTCATCCCTCCTTCCTACCACTGGCGATGCATATTGTAAGTTTTTAGCATCTTATTTTGAGTGTGGATTTTTATATTGCAAATTGAACTTCCCAGGTTAGGCGTTGGGTTTTGTGAATGCATTGGGAAGCGTGCAAAATAAATATGGGTGTTTTGATGGCTTTCCTTGGGTTTGTTTTCATTGTAGCGGGTATAGCAATTGTTTAGAACAGATTTTGGGTGAATTGGGTGAGTAATGAGAGAGCAATGAGCTTTTTAGTGAATCCATAGGCCGCTGGTTTTGCAATTCCAGCCTGCAGATTTTGATGTTAGCAGAAATTTCATGTTCTTATTTGGATAGTCAGCATTACTCTCTTCTCACATTATCTTGATTATTGTAAGGTTAAGTAGTAGTACTACTAACCAATTCTGGTTTGTAACTCTCACCCCGCTGAAAAGTGGAAGAGGCTAGCTTGCCGCCTATTTTCAAGTAAATTGTAATTCAGTCCTCCCACTGCATAAGTGGTCGAGTGATGTCTGAGTGTAATGGTCCTCCTGCTGCATAAGTGGTTGAGTTGAGATTGTTTTGTAATTTAAGTCCTCCCGTTGAAATATCGCGGTTGAATGATTTGTGCCTTTGTATGTTTCTCTTGGCTGGTTTACCGCCAAGTTTCTTGCATTCCCGCTGGATAAGGGGAAGGGGCTGGCTTGCCGCCCAAGCATTGTATTGTTTCCAGTTATTTGAAGCTAACGATCCCCTCAACACCGTATGCTCTCACCTTCTCACATTGGGCACTTGGTGATCAGAAAGTGGAAGGGTTGCATTTTCCAGCAAGTTTTCAGTTTATGCTTTCTAACCTTAACGGGTTATATATTTGTGGATGATTATTATTTGCCTAAAAAGAAAAAAAAAATTGGGATATTACAACCACTTTACTCCTGCTAGGGCAGACTTTGTAATGTTTTAGGAACCTTTCTCATGCTACATCCACACCCTTGGGTGGACTTGAGAAACTTCATGGCTCAACTCCAAGGTGGACTTCACCAACTTTGTGACCCACTTTCATGACTTCCAAGGCAAACTTTGTGAAGATTGTGCACCAACTCATGGCGGACTTTGCCAACTTCAGAACCAAGACAAAGGCGCACTTCATGAACTTCAGAAACCACATGATCAAAACTTGAAATTTCCATAACTTGTGCAATTTTTGCCAAATTGCCTTGAAATTTGAAAACTGTGCTTCAATCATTCACTGAATTCCTCGAGATTCCTAAAATTTAGGAGATTAGCTTTTTGGGTCAAAACTTGGATTTTAGGAGGAATTTAACGATCATTTTGGTGTATCTCAGTGTCAATAGTGCAAACCCTAGACCCACATTCTAAAAATAGAAAAAGCAAGGTTCCTTAAAAAAAAGGAAAAACTTTCTAAAAATAGCCATTTCGGGGATCGTGCTCAAAATGCCAAAAACGAAACTTCCTAAAAAATAAGAAAAAGCAAAAAAGCAAAACATTCCAAAAATAGAAAGTTGTCCAAATTAGCTCAAATCAATTGCAATCTTTGTCCTTTGGGCTTTCTAGACACAATGACGACATCAAGACTTTGTTCTAACCATGGCTTGCACACACTAACTCATAATGTTCAAAAATCAGGCCATTCAAAACTAACAATCTTGGTAATACTGATGTCGAAAGGTCGCAAGGCTCTAACAAAAACCCTAGAAAGTAGGAAAAAGGGAGGGTCCCCATTTGCAATGGGGCGATGTGTGAAAAAGGTCACAACAGGACTGTGTATACCCTAAACCTTCCTAGGAGCCAATTTAAGAATTGAGCCTCTTAGACTGCATAGGATTCGATAACAAGTAAATGGCTTTGTGGGGAGTTTCCATTTTTGTCCTCCAATGTAAAATTCCCTAATAGGACTGATAAATGTATTGCTCAGGTCGCCTAAAGTGTTTCATTCAAATTTACAATTTGCCTAAGATGAAATGCATCGCTTCTCTTTTCAGAAGTACCCTCATAGAGTTTAGTGAATTGACTAGGAAGTAAATAGTTTCTGACATTCCAGAATGAACTTTTTAATATTTCAGTCTGTCAATGAATAACATACAATTGAGGAATTTGGGTGCACCTGCTAATTGCTGTGGTTGTTTGCGCTACTCCCATGACTGCTGATTACTCGAACAACCTACATATATCCTATGTGAACTCTCGAAATCTGTAGATGTCTCTCTGGCGAATACAAGGTGCAATCTGGTTCCACGGCATCCATTTTACGCTTTAACTCTCATCCCACCATATATTTCCCATGACTCGTGTTGCTCCGTGTACACAATGCTTTCAAAGTTTATTAGTTTCTCCAAGATGCATCTGGTATTATTAACTTCTCGCGAATAAGGGAACTATCGAACAAGTCACACCCGATATCAAGTCTACTGAAAAAGAACGGAGTCTTTCACCGTCTAGAATGAAGAGGACGCGTTGGCAACCCTTCTGCGTGTCCCTCCTCCATCATCCGCCTCACTGGTTTGTTTGATAGCGAACTTATTTATCAATAGCTTGTGCCCGATATCTTCAATGAAAGTTCCGCGTGGCAAGGTGCTCTTATGTTCGGGTTTCTGGCAATGGCAACACTATTCTGTCTCGTAAAATGCACCAGATTGGCTACAAGCTTCCCGTAATGTTTCACAATTCCAATAGGCCAATCGTGAATTGACGAAAGGAATGGTTATGTATCTTTGATGTCCTGCAGACTATCAAATTGCTTTCTCCAAGACAAGTTCTACCCGTCCTCCCCGTTTCCTCTCGGATGTCCATTTTTATTGATAAAAGTCAGTTTGAAAATTCCCGTAGGAATTCCCGTAATAGTTAATAATAGTTAGGATTAACTATCGTGAATATTAATTATTTTATATAAGCAAAATGAAGACTTGATATAAAGTAATTAATATCCTTGTGCGTTGACACTTAGTTATTATTTCCTAGGGGACATGACAGTCTCCCCTGCCTCATGTTGCTTGCCCTCAAGCAACTCCAAAACTCTTTCAATTTCCCAAGTAGCATCATCCTAAGACAAATTTTTCCATTTGATGAGATATTCCCGGATAGTCTTGTTCCGCAATTGCCTGTCACGTGTTTCCAAAATGGCTTCTGGTATCATCTCAAGCTTTCCTTCATCATTCAAGGGAGGTAAGTCTTCGGAAACTGATACCTGCTGTCCCAGAGCTTTCTTGAGACAAGATACATGAAATACATTGTGTATCTTGCTTTCTACTGGTAAATCAAGTCCATATGCAACTGTACCGACCTTCCGTACTACCTGATAGGGACCATAAAACCGAGGCTTTAATTTTTCAGAACCACTACGTTTGAGAGAAGATTGTCGATAAGGTTGCAACCGGAGAAATACCAAATCTCCCACCTCGAAATGGCGTTCAACTCGTTTTTTATCCGCATAGATTTTTTGTTGATTCTGAGCACATTGCAGATTCTCCTTAAGAGCTGTCAAAATGTCTTGGCTTTCTTGAAGCCAATCACGAGTTCTAGGGACATTACTCTGTTCAAAAGCAAGGTTGAGAAACGAGAGTACATCATAGCCATATAACGCTTTGAAAGGAGACATACCAATTGACATATGAAAAGTAGTATTATAACAATATTCACCCAGATATAACCAACGAACCCAAGCTTTCTGATGACTAGCTACACAATTACGAAGATAACCTTCAATCCACTTGTTCATGATTTCTATTTGTCCATTGGTTTGCGGATGATAACTGGTGCTATGATTCAACTCTGTACCTGTCAACCTGAAAAGTTCCCCCCAAAATATGCTATCTCTATCACTGATTATAGTCTTTGGTAGACCATGTAATCGGAACACCTCTCTGAAGAATAACTCTGCAACCTGGACTGCTGTAAATTTTGTTGGGATAGAAAAAAAAGTGTGCAAATTTAGTTAATCTATCAACCACCACAAATATACAATCTTTACCTTGGGATTTCGGTAAACCTATGATGAAATCCATGGATATACTTGCCCATTTCTGATTTGGTATAGGTAGTGGCTGTAATAAACCAGCAGGATATGTTTGTTCTGCTTTATTTTGCTGGCAGGTGGTGCATTCCTTGACATAGCGTAGGACATCGTTTTTTAAGCCTTTCCAAGTGAACCTTTCTCTTACCTGACGATACGTTTTGAAGTACCCTGGATGCCCTGCTAGAGGAATGTCATGCATAGATTGAAGGATTTTTCCCTTTAACTTCGATCCTGGAGTTAAATAAATCATGTCCTTGTAATAGATAACATCATTAACAATTGTATAGTTTTCATCCTATATATTACCATCTAGCAAATCACAAGCAAAAGAATCCTTTGAATACTCGACCAACAATAAAGATTTCCAATCGGCTGTTACAACAGATAGAACATTGATTTCAAGGCTTCTAGATAAAGCATCGGCAACCACATTATTTTTACTTTTTACATATTCAATCTCAAAGTCATAAGCTTGAATTTTACTAATCCATTTCTGCTGCCTGTCATTCAAATCTTTTTGCTCCAAGAAATATCTTAGACTGTTATGGTCCATTTTCACCACAAATCTGCTACAAACCAAATATTGTCTAAATTTTGTCAATGCATGCATGATAGCCAACATTTCTTTATCATAGATGGAATATGATTTCTCAAGTTTATTAAGTTTCCTGCTTTCATAAACTATAGGATGTTTGTTTTGCATTAAAACTGCCCCTATTCCATCACCGGAAGCATCACATTCCAACACAAAAGGCTGATCAAAATCTGGAAGAGCAAGTACTGGGCAAGAACTCATTACCTTTTTGAGTTTCTCAAATACCTGTTGAGCTTCCTCAGTCCATCTAAATGCCCCCTTTTTGGTAAGATCTGTCAAGGGTGCCCCAAGTTGAGAAAAACCTTTGACAAATCTCCTGTAATAACTGCATAAGCCAAAGAATCCCCTTAACTCTGTAAGGTTCCGTGGTGGTGGCCACTCCAAAATGGCTCTTATCTTCTCTTGATGGACCTGTACCCCTGTTGCACTAATCATATGCCCTAAATACAAAATTTCAGTCAATCCAAATTCACATTTAGATGCCTTCGCATACAATGATTGTGATTCCATAATTCCAAGAATTGTGTCAATATGTTTCAAATGCTCTTCCCACGTTTTGCTATAAATCAATATATCATCAAAGAATACTAGCAAAAATTTCCTTAACTGTTTGTCAAAAATATGATTCATACAGGACTGAAATGTTGCCGGAGCATTTGTTAGACCAAACGGCATAACCAAGAATTCATAATGAACATAATGACAACAGAAAGCAGTTTTATGAATGTCTTGTTCCCTTAATTTAATTTGGTGATACCCTGACCTCAAATCAATTTTAGAAAAATAAACGGCTCCATGCAATTCATCTAACAATTCATCGATTCGAGGAATTGGATACCTGTTTTTGATTGTTTTCTTGTTAAGAGCTTTGTAATCAATACACATTCGGAGAGTTCCATCCTTCTTTTTTACCAATACTACAGATGAAGCAAAAGGACTAGAACTAGGTCTGATATGTCCCATGTCCAATAATTCCTTAATGGCCTTTTCTATTTCATCCCTGAATGCTTTAGGGTGTCTATGAGGGGTGGTAATTACTGGTTTAGCACCTTCTTCTAATTCAATAGTATGTTCAAAACCTCTATCAGGTGGGACTCCTGGGGGAATATCATGAAAAACCAAATGATGTGAATCTAACATTGTTAACAAATCAGCTTGATAAGATTTAGATTCAAATCCTGATACCTTGTTGGAGATTAAACACTGTGCTGACCAAGCCACATCTCCATGTCTGAAAATAGCTTCCTTTCTTTTCGCACTGACGATCCTGGGACCACTGTCAGACATACCTCGAAGGACGACCTTCTTATCATCAATTTTAAAAGAGAATTCCATTCTTTTAAAGCTCTGTGTATATTCATCTAATGTTTCCATCCACTGTATGCCCAAGACAACATTAGTGTCGGCCAAATCAATCACATAGAAATCATCGATAACCGTGTAATTGCCAAGAGTAATATTCAATTTAGGGACTTTATGAGTGCTAGACAGAGTAGTTCCACCTGCTACTCTAACATCAAATCCATCATGTTTTTCAGTCCGCAAACCACGTTTTTCCACAAGTGCTGCATCTATAAAATTATGTGTAGAACCACTATCAAGCATAACAATTACCCGCTGTCCATTCACAACTCCCCTAACTCTGAAAATATTATAGTGTGGGGTTCCTGACATGGATGCCATTAATCCTTCTCTTTGTTTGGTACCTGTTTCTGATTCAATGTTCGATGGTGTTCGTTCTTTGTTAGGATTAACATTCTCTTCATTCTCACTGTCAGACATAACCTCAATATAATGAATTTTCCCCTTCCCTAAACATCTGTGTCCAGGCTGCCATGCTTCCCTACAACTGAAACATAATTTTTTCCTTCTAAGCTCTTCTCTTTCCTCTTTATCTAACCAGGTTTTAGGGACATCATCTTTGTTGAAGGGTTGTTTATCTTTTTCCGGTTTAAGAGGTGGTCCTTTGTTAAAATTTTTCCCTTTAGAAGGTGGTTCCAATTCTCTAGCCCTTTTGACAGCTGTTTGTAAAGTAGGGGGGTTTAAGGATTTAACCCACCCTTTGAAGGAATCAGACAATCCATCTATAAATATCGCAATCTTGTGCCTTTCAGAGATTTCAGTGACTAAGACTGCCAATTTTTCAAATTCAAAAATATATTGTTCAACGGTTCCAGTTTGCTTAAGTTGAGTTAGATCTTTAAGGTGTAATTCAGGATCCTTAGAGTCGAACCTATCAATAAGTTTTTCAATAAACTCAACATAAGTGCCTATCAAATTATGACCTAATGTTATTTGTCCATGATGCCACCATTCATGTGCTACACCATCAAGATGTAATGCAGCATATTTAATTGCCTCTTCTTCCAACATAGGATTTAATTGAAAGTATGTATCTAATTTTTGCACCCAAGCCCGAGCAGTTGTCTTACCTGAACCATCAAAATAAGGAATGGACATTTTTCCAATTTTTCTTTGTAATTCACTGTTATTTCCCCGCTGTCCTCTTGGCCTATGTTTCATTCTGACATCTAAGTATTCTCTAAATGTCATTGTTGATCGGAATTCTTCACCGGAATCTAACCAATCCTGATGTATTTTTGCCTGTATTTCTCTTATTGTGGGTTCATTTTCTAGTGGCTGGTTTCTAGCAGTAAATGTGGGCATAAATGGTCTAGCTGTTCCTGTTCTTGTTGGCTGATTATTAACTGACTGTTCATCTCTACCCCCATTATTTCCCTCATTATTTTGATGTTGGTTATTCTACCTTCCATTATTCTGGTGCTGATTTATATTATTGGCCATAAACTGGGTCATCAAATTGGTCATTCTGTTAACATTATCTTGCATATCTTGCTGACTTCTGATTAATGCAGCCAACAGATCCCTATTGTTATCTGGGTCTCCATGTTGGTTTCAAAGATAATTTCTTCGTCAGTTTCTATGTGGCTATTCTCAATTTCAAACGGAATAAACGTACTACTCTATGCTAAAGGAGAGTTTGTAAATCTGTTTTGACGGGCCCTAGTACTTCAGAAATTATAATTTCCTTGGTGCATACTTAGCTGTGCATTAAATTGTTCTGAAAGTTTGCATTAAATTTTCCGAAAGATAACCTACAGGCTGGCAGGATTTAGAACTCTGATACCACTGTAAAATTCCCTAATACGACTGATAAATGTATTGCTCAGGTCGCCTAAAGTGTTTCATTCAAATTAACAATTTGCCTAAGATGAAATGCATCGCTTCTCTTTTCAGAAGTACCCTCATAGAGTTTAGCGAATTGACTAGGAAGTAAATAGTTTCTGACATTCCAGAATGAACTTTTTAATATTTCAGTCTGTCAATGAATAACATACAATTGAGGAATTTGGGTGCACCTGCTAATTGTTGTGGCTGTTTGCGCTACTCCCGTGACTGCTGATTACTCGAACAACCTGCATATATCCTCTGTGAACTCTCGGAATCTGTAGATGTCTCTCTGGCAAATACAAGGTGCAATCTGGTTCCACGGCATCCATTTTACGCTTTAACTCTCATCCCGCCATATATTTCCCGTGACTCGTGTTGCTCCGTGTACACAATGCTTTCAAAGTTTATTAGTTTCTCCAAGATGCATCTGGTATTATTAACTTCTCGCGAATAAGGGAACTATCGAACAAGTCACACCCGATATCGGGTCTGCTGAAAAAGAACGGAGTCTTTCACCGTCTAGAATGAAGAGGACGCGTTGGCAACCCTTCTGAGTGTCCCTCCTCCATCATCCGCCTCATTGGTTTGTTTGATAGCGAACTTATTTATCAATAGCTTGTGCCCGATATCTTCAATGAAAGTTCCGCATGGCAAGGTGCTCTTATGTTCGGGTTTCTGGCAATGGCAGCACTATTCTGTCTCGTAAAATGCACCAGATTGGCTACAAGCTTCCCGTAATGTTTCACAATTCCAATAGGCCAATCGTGAATTGACGAAAGGAATGGTTATGTATCTTTGATGTCTTGCAGACTATCAAATTGCTTTCTCCAAGACAAGTTCTATCCATCCTCCCCGTTTCCTCTCGGATGTCCATTTTTATTGATAAAAGTCAGTTTGAAAATTCCCGTAGGAATTCCTGTAATAGTTAATAATAGTTAGGATTAACTATCATGAATATTAATTATTTTATATAAGCAAATGAAGACTTGATATAAAGTAATTAATATCCTTGTGCGTTGACACTTAGTTATTATTTCCTAGGGGACATGACAGTCTCCCCTGGTGTCATGAACTTTTTTAGGGTTTGCAATCACAAACCTTGTTTGAGAGCCCCAAACCTAAAAACCTGAACCTTAAGCGTGTGCTCATTTTGTGTTCGAAGCCTTGTTCTAATTTTTAGTTGACTGTCTATACCCAGGTTTCTAGTCATTTAAGTCATAAATTGAGCCTGTTAGAACATCGTGGTGACTGGCCCCCTCGGTTAGATTTGTTGGTTCACCCAAAGCCCCGACCTTTGTATTTAAATAATGCGCAAATCTTTGCACATGGATGGTCTTGACTTGTGCACTATTGTGCAGTTATCATTATTGAACAACTTGCTCGATTCTTGCACTTCTTTCATGCTTTTACAACTAACATATGTTATGTGCAGATCATACAAGATCAATGGACCACATTCATGCATGCTTACGTGACTAGTCCAAAGTTCATCTTTGCTTATCTCCGTAGTGGCGAGGTCAATAAGTCAATGGGGATTTGTAGTTCGTGCTTCATCTGCATCAACGGCTCAAATCTTTGCACAACTGCGCAACTAAACGAACATGCTCGTTGGAGCTAACTCTATTAGCTGAGGTCAACAAGTCAATGGTCCCTACACCCCAAGCACTCGATATATGATCTACGACTGAGATTCATGCACGATTGCACGATTGTCTATAAGTGCTCGTTTAAGATATCTTTGCACTAGTGCATGGTGGTTGGCCAACCACCATCAATAATAATGTGATGTGTACTAATTTCATTGGATGCCGACTATAATAGCTCAATAGTTGTTAAATGCTCAAACGTTCAAATTTGAATAGCAATGGCTACTTCGCACCAGCAAGGTGATTACGCGCAAGCATTTACACACCTAATTGCACCATTATAAGCCAAATTTGTGCCCAATCAATCCTACATGAATATGTGAATGCTCCCTCTTTACTGTAAGTCATTTCCTGCACTTGCTAAGATCAAAATTATCAGAGTTAGGGTTGCTTTCCACGTGAATAGGGTCTAATATATCAGTGATATTTGTAATCCTTGGTTTCAATTCTTGCAATTTGTTATCTTGTTTGTTTGTTTCAACCCTTGCTCACCATAATTGAGCCTATTAGAGAATCTCTGGGGTATAATTAAGAATCAATTCTAAAACCCTAGCACAACTAGTTGTTTTCTAGTAAACCCTAGCTATAAAAATTCCATTATGGTTGAACCCTCTACTTCCCAGTCCAAGAGGAAATATACTAAAGAAATAATAGCCCAACTTCCAGGGTCTTCTGAAGTCCAAAAGAGAGACAGAGTTGGTGTTCGATCGAAGGTTTTCCTTGTAGATTCTAATGCAAGTTGCAAAGATCTAGTAATAGAACCATGGGGTTTCTAGTTATGGAGGAGGTGTTATAATAAGAAGAAAGAAAACATCCCAGTTAGAGACATTTGGGATTTAAATCTAGGGAGACTGGTCGTTCCCAATGTATTTGCCAATATTGATCTCATGAGGGCTATAGCAAAGAGATATAATGAGGGTACTAGGGAAATACTAGCTCATGATGGAGGGAGATTGGCTATCATAAACAAGAAGACTATTGAAGATACCTTCATGCTTGATAGGAGTATGAGTTGGCCAATTGACAAAGGTGAATTGGCCAAAGAATTCAAGGCACATGATAGATTATATGGAAGCAGGATTCTAGCTTTTAGGCCCAAGCATCTGACTAGAGATGAGAAGGCCCTAACACCAAGAGATCAGCCTCCATATATTGTTGATTTGTTTGCAGGATATTTCAAGGATACATATTATGCCTTGTGCCAAGTGTTTGGTGTTGATGCGGAGCCCCTTATTCCAAATTGGATGTTGAATATGTGCATAGATGTTCAAAGTAGAGATCACCACAAAGCCTTTGACTATGCCCTAGCAGATAAATTGCATTTTGCACTATGTCGGTTGAAGGGGAGCCATTCAACTCATTTTAGATATTACTCCATTCTAATGCACATCTTGTTATCGAATGGTCTTAAGGTTTGGCATAGTGACCTCAAGGCTACACCCATGGTTGAAGGAGAAAATGTCCCTATCCAAGAATGGACGTATTTATGGGATATGCATTGTAAGGAGTCTAATTACATCATATTTGAAAACCATGTTGTTAGAAAGATGATGCTTTTGCTTCAATGAAATGTATCATGGGGTTTGAGTGAAAGGGTAAAGATATTTCTAAGAGCAAGGGATTTCACCCCAAAATTGGTGATAGACCATAATTGGAGATCTTGGTTCTACTTCAAAGATCATATTACCATTAGGGTTTTTGGTAGCCTTGTTGTCCCAATAATTCTTCCAATCATGGTACCAAATAGAGTTGCTTTTAAAGAAGTAATGCATCAACTATATGAGGCTGAAAAATCTAACATTGGGGGTGTCCACAAGAGGAGGTCTTTCCTCCCATCACAAGTTCAGGTGGGAGAATATCATTTCATCAATAAGAAAGGATTTGAAGTCCTTCCTATCATGCTCAGTAAGTACAATCTTCCTCTTGCTAAGTATAGATTTTATGATTCTGAATGGTTTATTCATAGTATGACTAGGGGTAAAGTCTCTAACCATGAGTAGGATGAAGAGGAAGATTTGATTAGAAATACAGCAGATTATCAAGAAAATTTAAAACAAAGGGAGAGATGGTATAAAATCAGAGATAAAAAAATTTGAAGAATATCAATGATAATTCTTATTCTCTTCATTGGGAACAAATTTTAATCCCAGAAGTAAAGATGAGGGCTATTTTTAGAGCCTATAAAGATGCGGACCAAATGCCATTGCCTCATGAACGATCAAGAGCACAAGTGCAGCATGTAGAGCCCAAACGCCCTCCAATTGAAGTAGGATCAGAATCACCATCATCTATTGGCTCTCCAATTGGGCCAGCTTCACCATCTAGCCATGTGCATTCACCGCTCCCACCCGGTTATGAAGCACCTACTTCCCCTACCCCTACAGTTTCACATTCTCTTCCTGAGGTTACTCTTCCCCCTCCTAGAACATTCATTGCTTCATCCTCAAAAAGACCCATGTCAGCCCCTTCCTCATCAGGTGCACAACCTCTAATTGTTCCTAAAAGTCCTAAAGCCATCACACCACTGCATATTTTATCTCTCGACCAAGCGATTCCATTTGAATCATATGAAGGATTTAACACTCAAGTGGAGCAACTCATGCCACCTCACAGGTTTGATACAAGATTGGGAGTGCAAATTGAAGATCTTTCTCCTGAAAGAGCTCTTGATGCTTTTAGATTAGGAGGTGATATTACTGATGATGTGAGGTTGGCAGCTTGTGAAGAATTCATAAGTGATGAGAACTTTATTCAAACAAGAGAGTTTAAGCAATTCTTGCTTAAAAATATAGCAGATGAAATACAAAAGAAGAGAGCTATACAGCTTGAAAGCCTTGATGAAAGGGAAAATCTAAGACTAAAAGATGAAATCTTGAGAAAAGCAAATGAAAAGTTGGATAATATAACCCCTGAAATAGGGAGACAAATTGTAAGAAAAAGTGGTGTCTTGCTTTTAGAGGGTTGGGATCTCTCTTCAGCTATTGCATTTGACAGCTTGAGAAGTATACAAGACATTAAGTTTGACAATATGGATCCTGAGCAAGCCAAAAGTCTATATTTTGGCTCTGCATTTGATGATAAGTTGGACATATTGGCCATCTGGCCTCTATATCTTGCAACACAAAAGCCTTCAATGATTCAACAAGAAGATGAATTATATGGCCAACTTCTACTTAAAAGAGCCTCTGATACTTCAGTTGTTGTAGGCTACTAATTTTTTCCATCAATCAAGTGGATCCATATCCTTATTAAATAATAATATTTTCCATTATTTTATAATATTCCTATTCTTCATTATTTCATAAATCCATTTAATAATATTCCATATATTTCTTATTCTCCATTTATTCATTAAATCCATATTATTCCTAAACCCTTTAATATCAACTTTATCCTCTATTTATCCTATTTCACCTTCACCAGCTGCATCCACCTAATGCATGTGGGACAAACATTTGCACCATCCTTTTATCCCACATTCGTCCTGCAGTTTGGATCCACCTCGAGGACATCTATTTACACCTTGCTCCCTCTTGCTTTTGTATATCCTGCATCTTTCAATCCTTCTCATTTCTAAGCATAGCTAGTTCATTCTTGCACTTTTTATCATTCTCCGTTCTCCATAGCTTCTTGTGCACAGTGCTCTGAGAGCAAACATTTTCGAACACAGGATCTTGGTTGATAGGAGGTCAATGGAGTGAGTTTTTCATTTAAATGCATGTGTGTGTTTCATTTGTTTCATGTTTTGCATGTGTTTCTTTGGCAAGTACTCCATTGATATGATGGAAAAATCTGGATCTCTAATTCAGTCCTCCATTTCCTTCATCTACACTGATTTAATAGTTAATGTTGCTAGAGTTGCTCATAAGGTGTCTAGGAAGATAGATGAAGAAAACAAGATTCTAAGAGACAGAGTTAAGCACTTGGAAGGACAATTGTATTCGCAACCCTCAGAAGATATGATTGGTCTTAGGAATGACTTGGCAATGGCCAAGATTGAGAATTCAAAGATGAAAGGAGAAATTGACCAACTATATAGAAGGATCAGAGGAGCAGAAACCAAGATAGTGGCAGAGTTGATTAAGACTCTTTTGGAGTCTAGATTTACTGCAATTCTTGATCATGCAAAGATAGCTTGGGATGAGCATAAAGAGCTCATGGACCTTTATCAATCCCATTGGGAGTGGCAAAAATATCTAGCTTGTTCTATCTCTTTTCTTCAAAAATTTGTAAGAGGTATAGAATTTAATCTTCAGAGGTCCTTGCCTGAACACTTGCATGAAGCCATTCATGAAATGAGGGTGAAATTGGATGTTTTAATTCATATGCATACCACCTATAGAGTTTATACAAAGGCAAAAATATCTAGCTTGTTCTATCTCTTTTCTTCAAAAATTTGTAAGAGGTATAGAATTTAATCTTCAGAGGTCCTTGCCTGAACACTTGCATGAAGCCATTCATGAAATGAGGGTGAAATTGGATGTTTTAATTCATATGCATACCACCTATAGAGTTTATACAAAGATAATCAAGGCAGAGCTTTCTCATTTCCAAAGTCTTACTAATTATCATATGCCTCCTCTATTTGATGAAAAGGAGGGTGATAAAGAAAAAGAGTTGGGGTTAAGACCTAAATCCGAGTGGAAGTCAGAAATAAGGACAGTTTTGGATCCAATATTGGTAGATATTCAGGCAGATGAGGCACTTACAGTGCACAAGTTGGATTCATATTTAAATGATTTTTCAAGATTTGAATCAAGGCTAATCAGATTGGAAATAGCAAGAGGCAAAATCAATAATGAAGATTATTAGAGGCATCTTTGCAAGATTCAGAAATTTAAGATGTTTTGGTTGCTCCTTTCAACCTATGAAAGCAGTTTTGAAGTTTTGAACCAGGAAGTGACCGTTGGTTCCCACCCTGTTTTGAATTTTTATAAATTTTGCTCTTTTGGCTTTGTGAAGGTAAAAGAAAGGTTTGATCTTATCTTAAGGTCAATTTCAAATCATGCCAAAAGGATTTTTGAGGTCAATTGGAAAGATTTGAGCATTAAATACATATTTATTGAAAATCTATAGTAAGCTGCTCTCATCATGGTGGCTTTAATATGTATGTAGGGTTATTAGATTTTCTCCAACTTGATAAGAAAATTTGCGTGAATAAAAAAGCTCCAAATCATCAGCAACAGTTACCACCTGTGAGGAATGAAAGAGGATCTATGTTACCCCGAGTTTCCAGGACGGGGGGACAGAGAAACGGGTTTCCGAGACATTTTTTTTTCCCGGAACAGGGGACGGCAGGGGATGGCTATATATATATATATATATATATATCTGAAATTTAATCAGAATATTTAAATAAGCAAAGGCTGCAAGTTTCAACTTTCAACAAAATGAAACATTGAAAAGTTATCAAGAGCTATAAGTATCATATATCAACTATCAAGATAATGTATCAATGTATCATATAATGTCAGAAGTGAGAAGACTCAAAGTGACAAAGTCAGAAAGTCTCAGATTTCAAAGTCAAAATGAGAACAAAAATCTGTTCCAGAGCTTAGAAAAGGCTATGTATGTAGGAGTTAATGGAACTCCTTGCGTGAGGCTTCTGAATCTGTCAGGAGAGATTGGGTGTGCAAGTAAGTTTCATTCTCTTCCAGTACAATCTATTTTCTTCTCATTTTTAATCAGATTCTTATCCTGATCGAATAGATCCCAAGTCTTCCCAAACTAATCCAACTGATCTTTTGAAGGTATTGTGTAATTGGTTTTAGTATTTTTACTGCTTAATGTCAATTTACTAATTAGCAAAATTAACCAAAATCCAATCAACGTGATGTCTCTATAAAGGTAAAAAATGTATAATTTTAAATTTATAACGCAAGTCAAGAAAACAAAACAAAAAGTTATTTCAGATTTTACTCTTGTTTCTGCAACATAGCAGCACTGGTTGTACCCATTTTTGAGTAGACAGTCATATTTTCAATATATTAATGGATTTGAATGAGTGGTATTCTTATCCTACATTGTGACTATGCTTTTGATATGTATCTTAAAGTCACAATTTTGAGAATTTTCATATCTGCAGATCCAGGTTGTGTGAAAATTACAGCTCCATTAAGGCGGCTTGGAAAAGCCAGGGATCAGCTGGATCAACGTTCAGCAATAAAAAATAATATTTTTTATAAAAAAAATTGTTTTCTAAGTGCCCTTACCGCCGGAAACGGGCTTGGGCGTCCCCTGCCGTCCCGGGGGCAGTCAACAGTCCCCGAAAAAATAGTTGACCATTTCCAAGTTTCCGGGACGGTTTCCGAAAATTTTCAGGGATCGGGGATGGCTTGGAAACGTTTCCGGCCGTCCCCAATTCCCCGAAATGGTTTCCATTTCCGAAACGGGTGCCTCAAGGCCGAAAAAGCATTTCTGGGTAACGCTGAAGAGGATGTTTGATCTTGTTAGCAGCACAAAAAGTTGTTTGTCCTGTAGCATGTCAGGGGGTTACCTACTGCCACTTATGTTTTGTAAAAGGCATGAAGCTTGTTGCTCCCTTACCTTATAAAAAGGAAATTCAAGGCCTTATTTTAAATCTCTTATATTATCTTATCTTTTTAGGGAAGAAGAGAGAGTCATGTAAATAATGGTCTATTTTTTGTAAGTCCGTAAGTAGAAGCATGAAAGATTTTTTCTTAAGGTGTCTGCATGTGTGCTCATGAGTGTAGTTAAATTTTGAAACAAATGTAATATTAGAACATCTTGAAATCAAAAGCTGATGATTCTCAAGCTATCTCCAACATTTGTGTCCAAAATCTTATGAAATCAATGGTCAAGGACCTTCTGATTTTGTCTCTGCATTGTGTTGCTTGTGTGTGTTAGATTTCTGATTTCTCTAAAGTAGGGGATTAAATTCTTAAATCAAACATAGGGATTTTGTGAGATGCTAATTTGGATAACATGTATAGCTTGTTTTTCATCATCACAGCTTGGTTGTTACAAGGTATCGATCATGGAGAATATGTATGTTTTTGCTTAACATATTGCAATCGTTTCACCGTTTTAACTTTATTCATGACTCCATCTGCCCTAGGATAGGCACTGATCATGCCTTCCTTCTTTACAACTTCAATTAACCTTTAAAATCAAAAAACAAAAAGATCTTTCTTTCATGTTGTTCAATTTTAAGTTCGTTTTAATTATAAATTTTAAGGTTAGATTATCTGTTCTCAAAGTATCCAATGTCACTGAATCAAGGGATATAGCCAAATCCAGTTGAAACCATACATCCATTTGATTTCCTTATGTTGAGAACATATATGTTGCAATACCCACTTGATCAGGAATTGGGATTATAAGGGTATTGATGTAGGTCTACCCACCTAGGTCTAACCAAAGATATAGGACTGCAAGTCTGGCCCAAACTTTGTGAGTCCATAGTCGGGTTGAGACTGTAGAGTCCAGAAGCCTCTAGACTCGGACTCGGCCAAGTCTGGCCGAGTTTGCTTAGACTCGCCAAGTCTGTCAAACTCGGCAGACTCGCCGAGTCCCGAGCCTCAAACTCTATTGCGCCCAACAAAAAATAAAAAGCAAAAATAATTAAAAAATGTTTGTTTTATCCTGAACAAAAGGTGAATATATTTGCCTCCCTACCCTAAAAGGTCATTTTTATTGTTTGTAAATACAAGGAGAGAAAAAGAGGAATTTGAGCAACAAATATTGAGGCATTGAAGAGCAGACTAGTAGATCGATTGAAGAGGAGATAGTGATTGTTGATTGTTTGTGCAAGTTAGTAGTTTGCATTCAAGCATTTAAAGGAGTTAAAGAAGGATTTGGAAGAGGCCTCTACAAATTTGAAGGTGCATTTCTTCAATTTTGGAGCAAATTTGAAGAGGTAAGTTACATTTTTTTGCTGTTTTTTTTATTTTTTACTTTCATATTTCCATTTTATTGTACATTTGTTTTGGTTTTGTTTCATTTTATGTTGATGGAAAAAATATGAAACCCTGGTTTTGTTTTTTCTTTCTTTTATTTATTTTTAACTTAATTAGAATAAGAGACATTATGCTGATTTTTTTCATTTATAATATATTGCAGCATAATGTCTCAGCCTACCGGTAGTGGAAGTGGTGCCCCAAAGGCAGCCCTAGTTAGAAAGGATGAGGCTTGGAAACATGCCATCCCCGGATCAAAAAAAGAAGTAATATGTTTTCATTGCAAAACAAAATATAGTGGGGGAGGTATTAACCGGCTGAAATATCACATTGCACAAATAGAATGCCATGATACCAAACCATGCAAAGTAGCACCCCCTGAGGCTATACGTGAAGTGCAAGCTCAATTAGAGGAATTTGAAGAAAAAAAAGAATTAAAAAGGAAGCAAATGGAAGAAATGGTATAGGCAAACATTGGTGAAGAGGCTTCTTCAAATCCTCGGCCTCCATTTCTTGCATCTGAAAGTAGTGGTAGTGCAAGTGTGACCATTGGGCCTCGGATTGTGATGTCCCCAAGAAACTATCAAGAGCCAGCAATAATCACAATAGATAATAGTCCAAGATGGAAATGCTTACAAGAAACTAACAAATCAACGATTCAAGAGACATTGGACCATAAAAAAATAACAATAACAATTCGTAATCCTTTATGGGATGGCGATCAAGATACCCAGGATATCAAGCTTTCGAACTGGATGCTCGATCAATTATGAAATTGGTCCACATCAATAAGATATGATCCTAATGATTAGAGTATGTAATCATCCAACTGTGAACCAATAGATATCAAAGTATCAAGCCACTAAATGATAACATATTCAATGAAAGGAAATTCACGGAAATAGTTTCTCCTCAGATGCCACTACTGTATAGTCTCCAAAGAATAAAGAGGACCAAAAGCAAGACATATTACCATTGCATTGATAAGAATGATTGAGATCAAGCATAGAGATTAATGAATGACTAAAGTATGGTACATTGTGCAGATCTGAACCATATTTAGATGGCAACGACTAAGGTGGACAAATAATAAAATATACGGTTAATACAATAATAGCAAGGAGCGATGGTGATCGTTAAGAGCAGCATTCGATCATAGGGATAAGCAATGGTGATCACGAATATCGACTGCTTGATTAGTTCGATCAGGGGTGATCACACTATCTCTATCATTGCAATTGATAATCAAATGAAGGATATCATCTACCTTGTTGACCATGCCAAGAGACCAATAGTATGGAGAGATAACAGCAGAGATTAATAAGTCCGAGTACTTGGAAAAAGGAGCATTACTAATATCAATTAAGGGTATCGATTTAGTAAGAAGACTAAGCAATTAGCATACTAGTGAAATGGGTCAATTGGTATACAATAGTTAGCATTTGTTATTAAGGTAATTTGTAATCATCGTGAAGAAGTGTGATAATGAAGGGAGGTGTCTCATCCTCACCAAAGGGTGCAATCCTTTCAGTTTGGAGATATATAAGCAAGATCTTTCCCATTCCATTGGGGACCATCGGAGGATTTTGCAGTTTATTTATATCCTTGTGGAGCGCTCAGTTGAACCACAAAGCTATTAAGTCATGGATGTGCAATTACAAAGGAAGTGTTAAAGATAAATGGCATCATAAGAACATTGCAAAAACAAGAAAATATCAAACCAGAGACGATGGTAATATATCCAGATTGACCACCATTGATTGCAAGGAAGAACTGGATACGTTAGACACGACATCAGATTTATTACAAGCTTAGACTTCCATATCGAAGATAGCGACTATATCGCTCTAGGCGATATTATCATATCAAACATCACACAAATTAAAGGTTAACATTTGAGATAGTAATCCTATTGTTACAAGAAATATTATATTATATTTTCTTGCACACAGAAGATATAACCATAAGCGTCTATAAGACAAGATCATCTTGCATAATTGTTTCAGTCATATCAGACATGGTAGAGATAATCTATCATGGTGAATTACACTAGAAGTGCAGATATATAAGATCAATTCATCTAGCATATATCTTATTGCCCAATCAGAGATAGCAGTGATATTGATATTAGTCATATAATAAGAACAACTATCCTACAAAGCGATCTAATATATATATTATTCTTCAAATAACATTATCATTATCTATATCTTACCAATCACATAATATAAGTGGTATCATATATTGTAATTCATCGTGATATTTGAGACTTGAAGGAAAGGAGTCTCTTGCAATTGACCTTTGCAAGTTAAATGTCCTTATTTCATAATATATAAAATTAGGGGACATTACACGAATTCATAAAAATAAATCCACATTAGATTCACTTTTTGTTCCACGCATGACTCCGGGTGCCCAACCATCACTTGAGAGCATGGGTTGGAATAAGAAGCATGACGCTATGAAAAATGCAATTGGAGATATTTGGTTCTACAACACTGTTACATTTCATGCAGTGAGGTATTCATTATTATTTTGATTTCTTTGTCTTGAATTTTTTGCTTTTAAGAAATTAAGAATTTAAGAGTATGCCACATTGATTATTATTATTATTTTTTTGTTAAAAGTAAAACTTAATAGTTAATAGTAAATACTTATTCTGTTTATTTAATTTATTTTAGGTCTCCTTATTGGCAAATTATGGTAGATGTCATTATTGTTTGTGGTCCGGGGTTCAAAGCCCCTAATGATGAGGAGATAAAAGGTCCTATTTTGAGTCAAAAGGTGGCTGATGTCAAAGCCAAAATTGTCAAACAGCGTGAAATATGGAGGAAGGGTTGCATCATCGTGACTGATGGTTGGACCAACAGAAAAAATAGAACACTGCTGAATTTTCTTGTCTCCTCATTAGGTAATTGTATGTAATGTCCCCTTCTCATTGACGCTCTCTCAGTGGTCCATTAGCCTATTCCTGAGACCCGTAGGCTAGGTGGAATGAAGAATGAGGGTCTAGCATTGATGAAACGAGAACTTACTATTTTTAGTAAGTCAGGGAATGGTCATTCTGGTGTTACTGTACTACTAAGTTCTCCATGTTTTGCCTCTGGACGCGATGATCGTGCTTTTCTGAGCATTAGTTCTTGACTTACTATTTTTAGTAAGTGGCAGTGTGGCACAATTCTATTTTTGGCAGTAGACAGGGTTCTGATTCTGCAGCAGTTTTGGTGGTCGTCCTAACTCAGTTTCATCCTAGCAGTGTTAATAATCAGTACCAGAGTCATATGCGAAATAATTGAATATTAATTCCTTATCCTAAGTTTAATATTTAATTAATCTAATTATTGACGACCGATTTATTAAAATTTGGGATTAATGCCTATTTTTCCTAAGTTCTTGGCGAATTTCATGTTTATTATGAGATATCGAAATATTGAGAAAGATATTATATTTTTTATAACTTATCTCTAATATTTGCCTAAGTGTCATGTGGGTCCTTGCCTTAGGCGTGAGAAGTTGACTTGTGGGAAATGGCGCCACTCTTGGGGTCCACATGTAGTGGAGTGAAATGCAAATCAGAAAGCGTTGAAATTGAAGGAAATGGCATTTGAATTTGAGGTGTGAGGAGTTATAAATATGAGACTTGAGCTCCCATTTCCATATCTTTGAAAATTGCATCGTTATGCTACCGGTTTGGCTACTGAAAATCTGAGCTTCGAAGTTGGCTTCCTAGCTGAGTCTCAGTTTCGTACTTGCAATATAGTACCTAGTTGTGCCCTTGTGTTCCCATTGCTGATTGGTTAATGAGTTGCAGATTATGGAGTATTCGATGTTGGATTTGACTGTTTTTGGTTGCTGGTCGTGGGATTGCTGAAAGTGAATTTTGCTCACATCTCTTAACCAGGCGACTCCATCCATCTGGGTACCGGCTCATTCTTCCTTCCATGCCATGGCGATACAATGTGTGAGTTTTTAGCTGTTTTGATTGAGCAATGATTTTATTAGACAAAATCGAACTTCCAGGGTATGGCGTGGGTTTTTGCATTTGCCTTGGGATGCGTGCCAAATGAATAGTGGTTTGTTTGAGTTGTAATTTGGTTGGGATGTTAGAGTTATATTGGGAGATAGGGATTGATTTCATGTGATTTGGGTAAAAAATGAGTGAGTTATGAGTGTTTTGATGTTTCCATGGGCTGTTGAAACTGTACTTTCAGCCTGCAGATCAGTGTAACAGAAAATTATAGTCTTGTTGTAGAAATCTGCAATTAATCTTCTCATCTCATCTCTATATTGTATGGTTGTTTCAGTAGTACTGATCATCCCTTCTTTCTGCTTTCATTTGTAACTCCCACTGCATAAGTGGAAGAGGCTGGCTTGCCGCCTTCTAAGTTTTGTAATTCAGTTTTTGTACTCTGTCCTCCCGCTGAATAAGTGGTCGAGTGATAAGTTCAATATAATGGTCCTCCCGCTGAAATACGCGGTAGAGTGATAGCTTAATGTAATGTCCTCCCGCTGAAATACGCGGTAGAGTGATTGAACTTCAATTTCTTGTAATTTTTCCCTTGGTCGGTTTACCGCCAAGAGTTTGGTTTCTACCCTGCTGGATAAGCAGAAGGGGCTGGCTTGCCGCCCATGCATTGTAATTTTCAGTTTGATTATTATTGCTAATGATCCCCGGAACACCATATGCTCTCACCCTCCCAGTCTGGGCTCTCGGTGAACAAAAGGTGGAAGGGTTCCCTTTCAGTTGTTTGGATTATTCCTCTAACCTTAACGGGTTATTTGTTGTGGATGAATTGTTATTGGCCTAAAAAACAAAAAAAAAATTACTGGGATATTACATTGTACTTTGTATTTTGTAAAGTATATTGATTTAGTGATTAAGTTTTTTAATTTTTAGTTTACTAAATTGCTTTTTTTTCTTTCTCAGTTAGCACAATGTTTCTGAAGTCAATTGATGCTTCAGAAAAAATGAAAAATGTTGAGCATCTATGTGGGGTGTTGGAGGAAGTGTTCGAGAAGGTGGGTGAGGAGAATGTGGTGCAAATAGTGACAGATAATGCAGCAAATTATGTTTCTACAAGTAAACTTCTTATGGAGAGGCACCCCACCTTGTTTTGGACCCCTTGTGCTGCTCATTGCATTGACCTCATATTGGAGGATCTTTGCAAAATTCCCTAGATTAAAACATGTGTAGAGAACGCAAGGAATATTTGTAAATACATATATAATCATACCTAGGTCCTCAACCTTATGAGAAATTCCACAGATAAGAAAGAGTTGGCTCATCCAAGATTTACTTGATTTGCAACAAATTTTATCAAGTTGCAATCCTTGCTTCAATCCAAGGCCAATTTGAAACACATGTTTGTAAGTGAGTGGACCAAATCATCATATGCGAAGACCACTCCAAGGATAGAGATTGTTGATTGGGTTTTTGATGAGCATAGCTTTTGGCAACAGGCCAAGGAGATTGTGCTGGTAATTTTCTATTATATTTTTTATTTCATTTCCTTATTTGTATTCACACTTGTTTATGTAAAACTTAAAACTTAAAGCTTAATGTTTCAACTTTCACAATGATCACGGTTCATAGAACCTCTTATTGTTCTATGAGTTGTTGATGGAGAGAAGCCCGCAACGGTCTACATTTATGAGGGCATGGACAAGGTGAAGGAGGTCATTTCAGCTATTTATTCAGGGGATCAGGCTAAGTATGGTCCCATATGGGAGGTCATTGATCGACGATGGCACAATCTGCTTCACAAGCCTATACATGCAACTGCCTACTACCTTAATCCGGTGTTCCAATTTCGCCCAGATTTCAAGGCCAATGATGAGGTGTGGAGTGGGCTCTACGAAGTTGTAGAGTGAATATCACCTGATTCATCAATTGGAGCACACATAGTCCATGAGATAGAGAAGTTTAGCAATGCACAAGGAGGCTTCTTTTCACGAGACATATGCAAGCAAAACCAGAGACAAATGATGTCAGATAAAAATCTATTCAAGGCATAGTTTAAAATTTAAATCTTACACTTTTCTATCTATGATTCTATTACCATTATCGTAAACTCAAAGTTATAGAATAGAAATGATTTTTATTTTTTCTCATTTCAAATCTACAAAAGATTACAATACGTATCTTGAGCCAGCCATGTAGTGCTTCAGGATGTGAGTGCAATTAGAGCATGTTCGAGCATATTCACTCCAAAAAGTGCAACAGGTTGGCAATGCAAAGGTTGAATGATCTTGTGTATGTTTGTAATGTCCCCTTCTCAGTTCTAGACTGATGGATGGAGTCTTAGCCTATTTTGGAAACCCATAGGCTAACCAGAGACTAAATTAGGGTTTCTGTCTTCAGGAAGGTTTTCGAAGAGGTGTTTGCAGGAGTTCTACAATTAGCTCTCTAGATTCTTTCTGGGTTTTTTGTGAGCTTCAGGATGGTATAACATGCATTCCAATCAGAGAAAATTTTTGAATTTACTATTTTTAGTAAATTGCGACAAACTGACGGTTGTTTTCTTTATAGGGGTTTTTTAGGGTTTTTTGAGAGCTCCAACGTGGTTTGACATGCAAATTCTTCAAAGATGATTTCCGGACTTACTATTTTTAGTAAGTCATGACTGCTGCTCAAAATGTGATGAAAATGACTTTTGACACTTACTTTTTTGAGCAGTATGCTATTTATAGTAAGTACTATTTCTAGCAGTGCTATTTTTGGCAAGGGTTCTACAGCTCAGCTCAGTGGCTATGTCTGGCGGTGGGCCGGAGCAGTGGTCGTCGCCAATACGAGCAAGAGGTTGTGGTACCTGCCGAGTACACCGTACCAAGCTTGCGGGTGGCGGTGGACAATAGACTTGGGGATGAAGAGAGTCTGAATGCAAGGCTTGAAAGCTTCGTGAAATTGGACGAACGGAGGATAATGGCACAGTGGGCAACAGAGGTAGCGTAACGGCGACAGAAGTTCTGGCATGACAAGCACCTACGGTGGGTGAACTTTCGACCTGGGCAGTTGGTTTTGAAATGATATTACTGCCCCATAGGAAGGAAAAGACTTTATATTACTGCCCCATAAAGGTAGAAATGATATTACTGCCCCATAGGAAGGAAAAGAATTTATGCCAATCATCATTACTACAATTCAGATTTCAGAGAGAGAGAGAGAGAGAGATCATTAAAGATATATACATCATGTAATAAATTAAAACATATATAAATTTATCTATATAGTTTATCCTTCATTATGTACGATGGGAAATGATTATCTCCTAATAATCATGACTCCTCTTAATTGTGCCTCTCCATTAGCAATTAATTATCTTATCCCAACTGAATTGAATAATTACATTCAAGATAGAAATGATATAGCCAGTTAGACTAGATAAGTGGGCCTCCCGCAGTAATGAGTAAATCAAAGTAAAATTTTGAATCTGTTAAAGCAAGAAAAGATTATTGGTTAATGACCTGTTTTCTATGAAATCAATTAAAGGGTTTCTATCAATAGCAAATCAAAAGTAGAGTAAATTCAATTTTACTAAAGTCTCATTATTTTCCTTGGGTACCCTTTGTATTTTTTCCTAGTCATAATGTTTTCATGACCACAAGAAGGAAGGTTATTAGAATATTAAAATATTGTTAATTTTAGTATTAATGCTCAATAGTGTATATTCTTTTTTAGTAAGATCTTCTACGATCTTATCAGCAGTTTCTTATTAGAAACTTGCTATTCTTGTAAATACTCCTGTACTATTTATGAGCATCTTGCTCATTCTGTTATTCATCAATTCTTTGAAATCCATATGCTTCTGCATTTGTTTTATGGTATCAGAGCGGTAGTGATCTTGGGCAGATTTTTTTTCTGTAATTCACATTTTCGTGTGAGGACCTGTAATACACGTTTGTGTGTGAGGACCTATAATTCATGTTTTTTGTGTGGGGGCTATCGCAAGGTTTTCTTTTCTGTGTGTTTGTGCCTGCGAGATCTCTGTTCTGTAACTCCTGCGTGACCTCTGCTTCGGTGTTCCGTCTGTCCGCGACATCCGTGCGTCTGCGACCTCTGTGTGTCCGCGACGTCACGCGACCTGCACCCTTGGCGACGCGACCTGCAACCGCGACACAACCTACACCCTCGGCAACGCGACCTGCAACCGCGACGCAACCTGCACCCTCGGCAACACGACCTGCACACTCGCCGCGACGCGACCTGCAACCGCAACTCCCGTTTTTCTTCCCTGTGCCAAAGATCTTCTGTCTGCAAATTTTCTGGGCATCTCATGGCTTCCGCGACCCTCTGATTTTTTCGATTAAGGTGTTTACCTTCAAGTTTTCATCGAAAATAATTTTTTCTTGCAGATTCTTGGTGGGTTTTTCGAAATCTAATCTGGGTAGTTGCCCGATTTTTCTAGGTGCATCGTTTTCCATGCCTCGATTTTCGAGCCAACGGATTTGAATTTGGTTTTCAGATTCCTTTTGGGTTTTCTCTCATCTTTCAGTACATTGGGAAACGTGCAAATGGCTTCTCTCACCAATCTGATGTTAGAAGGCAGTCAACGCTTATATGGCAACAATTACAACATTTGGAAACAGCGTATGTTGACCATTTTTTAATATAGGCGTCTTGACCAGCTTGTTTTGGGAAAAGAGCTCAATCCTAGTACACCTGGTGCAGATCAAGATAAGTTTGATGAACGCAATCAGGAGGTAGTTATGCTTCTCAAACTCTCAATGACTGATGATCAGTTACCGCAGATTCCTTCCGGCAAGACAGCTTCCGACATCTGGAAGCATCTAAAGGAATTGCATGAGACATCCGACAAGAGCCGAGCATTCTTTCTAAAGAATCAGTTGTTCTCCATTATGATGGACGAACGTATGTCCTTACAGGAACACCTCACGAGGATTAAGGACATTCGAGATCAGCTCGAAGCTATTGGTCAGACTATGGAGGAAGAAGACATGGTAGTAATCACTCTGAAAAGTCTTCCGAAATCGTATGAACACTTCATTGAGACCCTCAATATTACTTCCACTAATGTTGATCTGAAGTTTTCAGAATTGTGCACCAAACTTCTACAGCAGGATCGCTGGAAACAACAGTTTGGTAGTGGTACTACGTCAGCCTCCTCGGAAAATGCCTTCACAACCCAATCCTTTCACAAGGATAAAGGCAAATTTCAGTCCTCTCAGTCTTCTCAGCAGAAAGGCTCTTCTCAGACACAGGATGGTGCTAAGAAGAAGAATGTGCAGTGCAATTACTGGCACAAGTACGGCCATATGAAGAAAGATTGTTGTCAGAGGCTCGCTTCTGAACAAAAGAAGCGGGGAGGGTCACACCAGAAGGCGCATGTTGCTGAACATTCCGAGCAGAAGGAGTCTGCCTTTTATGCCTTTATGGCTAAGAGGTCTTCAGATCATGCCAGGTCTTCTGCTTGGTACATCGACTCTAGTGCATCACGTCACTTTTCTCATCGGCGTGACTGGTTTACAGACTTCTCATCTTTAAGTGATTCCGTTGTATTTGGCGGAGGTGAGGAGTATACAGTTGTTGGCAGAGGCACTGTTCAGATACAGTCTGGTGGCAGGACTCTCATTTTCCTGAATGTGTACTATGTTCCTGGTATGGAACTTAATCTGCTCTCTGTCAGTCAGATTATGAGGAATTCTCCTCAGCTAGATGTGTTGTTCAATACTCACAAGTGTTCCATCATTGATCGGGAGACTCGTCTTACTGTTGCTGTTGGTCTAGAGGATCATGGCCTATATAGGCTCCTTGACACTGGTGATTCTCCTGAAGTGGCTCTGGCAGCTCGTGTTTCTCCTCTCAGCACTTTGTGGCATCAGAGATATGGACATCTCAACACTCAGTATCTCTCTCAGCTATCTCGGGAGGGACTTGTTTCAGGGTTACCTGATATTCAGACTCAGCATCTTGGAGTATGTGGCGCCTGTCAAGCTAGCAAACAGCATCGGACTTCATTCACACCTGGAAAGTCTTGGCGCGCATCTAAGGTACTTCAATTACTTCATGCTGATATTTGTGGTCCTATGAATACATCTTCTGCTACTGGTTGCAAATACTTTTTGCTTATTGTAGATGATTTTAGTAGAAAGATGTGGGTGTACTTTCTTAAACACAAATCAAATGTATTTAGTATCTTTCAGAAGTTTAAGTCCTTTGTTGAAAAAGAGTCTGGACATAGCATCATTACTCTTAGGACAGATAACGGGGGGCAATTTTGTTCTTCTGCATTCTCCAACTTCTGTGATACCCATGGCATCAAACGCCAATTGACTACACCCTACACTCCTCAGCAAAACAGTGTTGTCGAGCGTCGCAATCGTACGGTTGTTGAGATGGTCGCTCTATGTTACAACACAGGAGTGTTCCGAATAAGTATTGGGCTGAAGCAGTGTTTACTACTGTCTACCTCCTTAACCGTTCCCCTACTCAGGCTGTTAAGGGGAAGACTCCAAAAGAGGTTTGGTCTGGTCGGAAGCCTAAGATCAGCCACCTTAAGGTTTTTGGCTCTGTTGCCTATGTTTGGATTCCAGATGCTAAGCGCTCCAAGTTGGATTCCAAAAGTCAGAAACTCATGATGACAGGATACAGTGATCACCATAAGGCCTACAGACTGATCGATATAGACACTGAACGTCTTATCTTCAGTCGTGATGTTGTATTTGATGAAGATAGAGGATTATTTCAGTCGTCTTCTTTTGAGCCGTGTTCTGAGGATCAACCTCACAGTGTTCTTATTCCATTAGGTTCGCCTGATGGGAGGGATGATGCAGAATCTATTTTCGATGATGCACTACCTGAGTTTCCTTCGGAGAATAATCCTCCTCCTGCTGCTCCTGTTCCTGATCCTGAGCCTCTTCTAGCTCCTCCAGATGTTAGCACTTCTACTCTCCGACCTAAATGGTGGGCCAAGACCATTGGTGATCTCAGGGATACTGAGCTCATTGAGGGTAGAACCTCCCGTAATAAGAGCAAACAACAACATACAGTCAATTTTGCTCTCATGGCTAACATACACAGTGTTTTTGAGCCTCAAACATATTCAGAGGCTAAAGGTATACCTGAGTGGGAACAAGCTATGGAAGCTGAGTTCCAGAGTCTTCAGAAGAATCACACTTGGGCCATTTCTGATCTTCCTTCAAGGAAGAAGCCCATTAGCTACAAATGGGTGTACAAAGTAAAATACAAAGCTAATGGAACCCTAGACAAGTATAAGGCTCGTCTTGTTGCTCGTGGGTTCTCACAGAAAGAAGGCATTGACTATGAGGAGACTTTTGCTCCTACAGCCAAAATGAGTACCATATGGCCCGTTCTTGCCTTGGCAGCCCAGTTCAGTTGGAAAGTCCATCAGATGGACATCAAGAGTGCTTTTTTGAATGGTGACTTACAGGAAGAAGTCTACATGACGCAACCCCCAGGTTTCAAGGTTGTTGGTCAAGAACAAAAGGTCTGTAGACTAGTCAAAGCACTCTATGGTCTGAAACAAGCTCCTCGGGCTTGGTACATGAAAATTGATAAGAACCTGACAGATCATGGTTTTCAGCGGAGTCCATCTAATGCAAACCTGTATATCAAGCATACTAGTAATGACGTTCTGTTTGTGGTTGTCTATGTGGATGACTTAATCATTACTGGCAGTTCAACACATTTGATCACTGGGATCAAACAGGATTTGTGCCGCACCTTTGATATGACAGATTTGGGACTTCTACATTACTGCTTAGGAGTTGAAGTTTGGCAGACTGAGAACAGTATCTTTCTCTCTCAGTCCAAGTATGCCAGAAGTCTTGTGGACAGGTTCAGAATGCAGGATTGCAAACCTGCCTCTACTCCTATGGAACTCGAGCTCAAACTTTCAGCTCAGTCATCTTCACCAGTTGTGGATGAATCTTTGTTCAGGCAACTAGTGGGCAGTCTCATCTATCTTACTGCCACTAGACCTGACATCAGTTTTGCAGTAAGCTACATTTCACGCTTCATGACAGCTCCCAAGGCTGATCATTGGATAGCAGCGAAGCGTGTGCTGCGTTATGTGAGAGGCACTCCTGATTATGGACTTCTGTACACTCGGAGTTTTGATCCTATACTCGGTGGCTACACAAATTCTGACTGGGCAGGTTCGGTTGATGACCGTAAGTCTACAGCAGGGTATGTGTTTAGTTTGGGATCTGGTGCTGTCACATGGACTAGTAAGAAGCAGCAAGCAGTGGCTCTGTCCTCGACAGAAGCAGAGTATCGGGGAGCAGTTAAGGCATCTTGTGAGGCGGTTTGGCTTCGACGACTGCTTGTGGATATGCATGTCTCCCAGGCAGGTCCTACTCCCTTGTTCTGTGATAATCGGGGAGTGCTCAAACTCGCCAAGAATCCAGTCTTCCATGAAAGAACCAAGCATGTGGAAACTCATTGTCACTATATTCGACAGCTGGTTGAAGACGGATCCATCCAGTTGGTGTATGTTCCTACCTCGGAGCAGCCAGCAAACATCTTCACCAAGCCCCTTGGTCCTGATAAATTTGTAAAACTCAAGGGGTCTATAGGTGTAGTTAAAAGATTGAGCATTAAGGGAGGGTATTAGAATATTAAAATATTGTTAATTTTAGTATTAATGCTCAATAGTGTGTATTCTTTTTTAGTAAGATCTTCTACGATCTTATCAGCAGTTTCTTATTAGAAACTTGCTATTCTTGTAAATACTCCTGTACTATTTATGAGCATCTTGCTCATTCTGTTATTCAATCAATTCTTTGAAATCCATATGCTTCTGCACTTGTTTTAAAGGTGCTAATATTTTGAATTTGTATATTTAGCCGTTTGGGCATGGCTAGCGAGACTTCATGTGGTCTTGGTCCTTATGAACATTGAATGTGTGGAATCTGAATTGTAGTAATGATGATTGGCATACAGTATTTTCCTTCCTATGGGGCAGTAATATCATTTCTACCTTTATGGCTATAATATAGCACTTAGAATGTAATTATTCAGTTCAGTTGGGATAAGAAATTAATGAGCCACTTCATTGATGAATGAGAAGGGAGTTCTAAACTATAGTTCCCTCTGCACACACCACTGCACTGGGAATTCTATATAGTGATCAGGGAGCCATATAATTGTAAGGGGGTCGGGACCTCACTATTGTTTGGATGGTACCGAGGGTTGAAAAGTGATAATGGAGGAGGGAAACCTTACCCTATCAGACCTCCTGCCCACCCTATTAGATTGCTTTTATACCTAGTGACAATGAGAGCTTGGGTATTAGATGGGCCAATAGTGAATGAAGCATTATTCAATGATGACATTTTCAGGAAATCAATTTTTCTCTTCATTTCTTCTACTGAAGCTTCCATCTCAATTCTTTTTAACTCTTTTGCAAGAGTTTCACTTTCTATCCTAGCCTTCTCCAATTCAATGTCTACTTGAGACAACCCATGGCTCATATCCAGGACAGTGGAAGATTTTTTATCACTTATTTTGACACTGGACATCTTTTGCTTTCCCTTGTTCTGATCTGGTTTGGGAATCTGAGCAATACAGTTCACTACCTTGGCCTCAGCTTATTTTCTAAGTAAGATTGCCTAAGTTATATTATTATTTACAAGTCATTGTTGAGCGCTCACTTTACACTTTATTGGCAATTTTAATAAGGTGACTCTACTATGATCTTGGACGACTTAGAGAAGGGAAATATTATTTTTATCCTAAGTCTATTTGGCAAAATATTCCACCTTCATATTGAGACGCCAAAGTACAATTTCATCAATATTATTTTATGAGTCTTATATTTATCAAAAATGGCGATTTATGGTGAATGTGAGTTGGGTGAACTTGTGTAAAGGAAATAAAATGAAATGCAACACCTAATGAAGGTGAAATGTAATGGCATTTGGTTTGGGCGCATGTGGAGAGCATTTGAATTTGAATTTGGCTAGCAAAAAGTTACAAATACAGGTCTTGGGCTCACTTTGGTATCCATGAAGAAAATATAATGAAGTGCTGTCAAAATTTACATTGAGCTTCAGGGAAAGCATACCTCCTAGCATTCGTTGGATTTCTTGCTTGAGAGATAGCAATTAATTGAGCTTGAGACCTCTCTTCATTCAGGAGAGCGGATTGAAGGACAAAGATGCAGATTTGTGTTTCATTTTCAGAAGTGTGGAGTGTTTTCCGAGTTTTTTATGTTGTTGGTTCGTGTGTGCTGAAGGTGTTTTTTGCTCATGCCTCCTTGTGTGCTTGATGTGTGGTTCTGGGTATCGACTCCATCTCTTCCTATACCTTGGGCGATAAAGTTCACCATTTTGTGGATCTTGAAAAGCTGATTTGGATTTTATGTAGCAAGTCGAACTTCCCAGCAAGGTCGCCCTCCTTCCTTGTCTGCCTCGGGTTGCATGCAGATTGTTTGAGGTGTTCGCGGTGCAGGTTTGAGGTTCTATTTGTGTTGTCAATGTTTTATCTCTCATTTGCTTTTGTTTTTGTGCGATTCGGAGTTGATTTGGAGAAGTTATGAGCATTTTGGGGTTTCCGTAGCTTGCTGGTCTGCGTGTTTTCTATGTGTTATTGATTTTCAGAATTTCATAGTTGTGTGTTAGAAGAGCTTTTTGGTGTGAGTAGTCTAAGACTCTAAGTTGGTTGGGGAGTGAATAACTATTATTGTTGCAATTGTTGGACTTGTTATCAGCACTTGATTCTTCATTCTATATGATTTGTAATGCTGGTTAGTAGTACTAACAGCAAAGTTTTGTTATTTCTTAGTCCCACTGCATAAGTGGAAGAGGCTGGCTATGCCGCCTATCTTTGGGATAGTGATATTTCATGTATTGATAATCCATAATGTGCATTGTAAAGCTAGTTAGTAGTACTAACAGCTATCTTTTGGATTATTGCTTGTAGTCCCACTGCATAAGTGGAAGGGGTTGGCTTAGCCGCCTATTTTGAATATTGTACTATTGTCCTCCCGCTGCATAAGTGGTTGAGTTGATTGTAATTTCATTTTAGTCCTCCTGCTGCGTAAGCGGTAGAGTAATTGTTCTTAAGTTTCTTGTATCCTCCTTGGCTAGTTTACCGCCAAGTGATCTTCAATATTCTCCATATCCTGCTGAAAAGTGGAAGGGGCTGGCTTGCCGCCCAAATATTGTAAGCAGTTTTCAGTTTGCATCTAACGATCCCCTATGCACTATATGCTCTCACCCTCCCAGATTGGGCTCTTGGTGATCAAAAGGTGTTAGGGTTACTTTGCGCAAGATTTGAGATTTTAGTTCTAACCCTAACGGGTGTTTGTGTTGATTGTAAATTGAAAGATTTGAAAAAAATTAAGGGGAATATTTCAATGTTCATTACAACTTTCACCTCCATCATAGACAGATCTTGGGCACTGACACATCTCCTATCACTTTAGAGGAGGTTGATCCATAGGCAGAGTGGAAAATTGAGGTTGATGATCCTATCTTCAACGATGAAAACTTGGAATGGGTTGATCAGGTGGATCGAGAAGTAAAGGAAGTAGCGATGGCAAAGGAGGCTAGAGCATGAGGAGATCCATTAGAGTCCCCGAGGATGATGTGGATGAGATTGTGGATGTCATTGAGGTTGAGCCTGAGACACATACAGATATCATAGCTGAAGAACTATCCAAGACCTATCTTAGGCGCACACGTAGGAGGGTTGCGAGGTCAAGTGGTCACTGATATTGGCCCCTCTGAGCCTTAGACTTCTAGGCTCTAGCTTTTATTTTGATATATGTTTTGAACTTTTGATGCCATGGATTCCATACTCCATGAATTTTGTAGACATTTAACACTTTTTATATTTCTAATGTGTTACTTAGTTTAACTTATTTCCTTCAGCTCAAGCCTAATATTTGCATTTATACTTATGTGATGAATGTAAACTTGTGTATGTGTTCAATGTAGCTTCTATTTGATGAAATTATTGTGTCTTTAAGGTTTATTTATTAAAGGATGCATGAAACAAGTTTTAAATTCTTAAAAATCTTTGAATTTGTTAGGTTTTTCAATTTGTTGAGTCTTGGCTGAGTTTTTGCTAAGTCCGAGCGCTGAGTCGGAGTTTGAATAAAAAATCAACTTATTGAGTCCAAGTCTTGTAACTATGGGTCTAACAAAGCCTAAAGTGCAGAGGATTGTGATTAGCACCTTATCCCTAATCAAATCTTGTTAAGTTGGCCACTGATCCAAGTCACAGTTGACTGAAATTGGCTACTTCATTGGGGTTACTTGGGAAATCAGTTGGGGAACCCAACAGGCTTGAATTGTTGACTACTTACCCATCTTGGATAGCAAAGTGCCAAGAGGAGTGTTACAACTTGCTCATCTTGGATTTTATAGTGCCAAGGTATAATGCCATTTCCTATTCTTCTTGTATATTCTTGTGCCAAATTTTTATGCTTTATTGTTATGACTTATCTCTTGGTGATTCACTTTGGGATATTGAAATGCCAAGGAGAATGACCACTCCATGTAGACCTTAGACTATGTCGGTAAACAGATTTGTCGTTGTGCTTTTCTTTAAGAAGTCTTAATCATCTTATTGTTAAACATCACTTTCTGAAGAAAAAGTCAGGGAAAGAAAAGTGGTTGGAGTTTTTTCTTTAAGAAATAACCCTAAATAGCTTGACAAATAGTAACAAACTGTTGGCAACAATGCAACAAACTAAGAGGGGGGGGTGAATCAATTTGCACCAAAACTTTAGCAACTTAAACTACAAAACAGATCTGATGATTAACAATTAAAGCATGAAACAACACCACATCAATAAGACACATAACACCAAGATTTTTGCCGTGGAAAACCTAGTTAAGGGAAAAACCACGGTGGGAACCTACCCACAATGAGATAATACCCTGTTAGGAGTAAATGTGAATATTACAATGGGAATGCACATGCATTCAGGCACACTGCCTAGAGCACACTGCTCAAAATAAGAAACCCAAAAAGGCTACAACCTTAAGGGAAATCTCACTGCCTTACAGGAAGTCTCACTGACTTACAAAAACATTCAGACTACAATCCGAATCATATGAATTGTGAAAATAGCATCTCCATATGCTTGAGTACAGTTTCGGTTAAGCACACAGTCTGCTCTACAACACTTCTCTTTTCCTTCACACTTCCGAAAGATCAAATCACTTGTTCGCACATCCAACTCAATCATTTACTCGCATATACAACGCAAACACTCGCAGACATCCATCTTACATGATTATTACATATATTTATACAAGTCATCAACCTATATTTCAAGGTCGGCTAAACCCTTAATACAAATTACAAAATAATATCCTCATACGCTACAACAATACATGCGGACCAAAACAATGTTAGCTAAGACATAGTCTGGACCCAAATCAATACCGCAAACACGCAACACCTCCAACAATCACACCTTGATCATCCACAACACACTACAACCACCAAGAATATCACATAACACGAAGAACATCACCGAACAAGGAAAATCTTCAATAACACGCACAATAATCAATGCGGACCACCAATATGCATAGAACACGATCAAAAGACATTCACAAGCAACGTGAATTGCATCACAACAACCGCAACAAATCGAATCATCAAAAACATCATCATCTCTCTATCGGAGCTCAAGAATATCAACATAACTGACTGTCAACCTGAAAGATTCGCTTGTGGATATACAAATCATGAACCAAGCTAACTGAGGACACACATCAACATCCAGAACACATTCCACACATCCACAACCAAAGATATAACAATACGGAGCACAACCAGAATATCGGATAACACGAATAACTGCTTAACATCCACAATACCGGATCTCATAACTTGATCAAATCATCATGTGAATCCCTGCAAATGGGAATCAACCATCTACATACAGCATACCAAAAACCCTTTAAATTGCATCAGCTCGTCTGCAATACACAGACTAAACCAACTCATCCAATCAAACTGCAACACTGGAATACACAGAAAATTGTCCAACCATCTCCTCATCAACAATCTCCACATATGTCACATATGTTGACATTAATGACAACATATCAGCCAATATCCAACACAAACGAGCCAACAATTGGAGATATTGCTATTAGGTTAGCGAGCTTCCTCTTTATTTTAGAGGTACAACTCCCTTGTATAATGAAATTTAATTTTTAAGGGGTGTGCTTTTGACTAGAAAGCAAGAAAGGCAAGAGAATTAAAGTAGAAACAAAAATGATATATACACCGAATGAGAAAGAACACACAGATTCATCTCCCAGATGCATAAAAGATTGCATGTGAAAAGAAGGAAAATAATAGAGGTTAAACACATGATAAAACATTAAAGAAATAGTTGTAAATTCACTAACAGAAGAACTCACAACATAAAGAAATATATCCAATTCACAGACCAGCCATACACTCTTTATTTATTTCTCTTGCAAAAGAGTTCACAAACTTTTCCCTTTGAACAAAATGAGAAACTCCAATCTTATCCTCAAAAAACTCTGCCAACTCTCAGCCAAAAACTTACAAAAACTGAACCCTTTTTCCTTGGAAATTTTACAATAAATAACAAAGGGACACTTTAGAGTTCCCATAATTGTTTCTTGAAAACCATTTACAGTAAAATAAATAAATAAACTTTTTCCTTCCCATGTATATAACACTTTCTTCACTAAAATCTGTTAAAACATCATAAAGATAAACTTTATAATAAAATAACATGCCTCATCCTGAAATTGACAAGTGAAAGGAAAGATTTCAAAACCTTCTTCGAGATCCAGAGCCAGTTTCAAAACCTTATAAAAGTGCCAAAAATCCTTTAAAACTTTATCTTAGAATATCTTTTCCCACTCTTTGAAATGTTTGTTGAGCTTTCAAATGATTCTCACAACCTTTGTGGGTGTCAACGAAGATTTTATAACCTTGCAAAACTTCTGACAAATTGATGTCTTGCAAATGGGGTTGCAAGCTAAGTGGGTTTAACCTTGGAGGGAACTCTGTGGTTAAGCACACTTGAGTTGGAGTAGTACTAGGATGGGTGACCTCCCAGGAAGTCCCATTGCTTCACCCTTGTGAGCATCACCTAGATGCAATGAGTGCTAAGTGGACCATTCATTCTCATGAGAGATGGGTTCTTGTGAACCACTACTCATGAAACATGGGTCAATGAGTTTGACTCAAAAACTACACATTTGAACCCTGATAGCAATATCATAGTTTGACTTGTTGTGGAAAATACCTACTACTTATCAATTGATGAGCTAAAGAGGCTCTATAATGAATGGTTCATAAGGCACAACACTTGCTGAAGGTTTTGCAAATGGGGTTGCAAGCTAAGTGGGTTTAACCTTGGAGGGAACTCAATGGTTAAGCGTGCTTGAGTTGGAGTAGTACTGGGATGGGTGACCTCCCGGGAATTCCCAATCGCTTCACCCTTGTGAGCATCACCTAGATACAATGTGTAATGACCACCCCTATTTTCCAATGAAAGAGACTTGAAAACTACTATGTGATATCAATTAAATTGCTTAATAATCAACATGGCATTTTATCAAACACTTGACAAACATACAACAATATATGCAAAACCCGAAACTTCTTATTTGTTGTTAAATACTAATTTGCAATATAAATGTGCACATTCAACTGCCTTATGGACTGCGACAATTATTCAGGTTTGTATTCAACAATTACAATGCTTAGTTATGAAAATATGATAGAAAAAACCTGGAATTGAATGTTGTAGTGGTTTGCAGATGTAATGGTAGCCTTCCAAACTTCTAATCAGCAGGAAAAACAAGTAAACTTCATACCAACATTGTTCATGCACTATAGCAGCACTATTCATGGCACTGTAGCATTTTTACTATTCACGCTCACTGTAGCAAAACTCTATTCATGCGGCACTATAGCAAAAATACTATTCACGCGGCACTGTAGCAAAAACACTATTCACGCAGTACTGTAGCAAAACACTATTCATGCAGTACTGTAGCAAAAACACTATTCATGTGGTACTGTAGAAAAAACACTATTCACGCGATACTGTGGCAAAATCACTATCTTCAAATCTGCACTTTCAAACCCCTGTTAAAACTTCATGCGAGAGAACCAGATGAAGCCCAATGTGTTTCCTGAATGAAAACACCATTAATCCTCCTGACTGTATCTTTCAACAGCGAAGAGAATGCTAGCAAAGAGGGATTCCGTCCTCCAAGCCCAATAATCAGATCTCTACGAAATCCAACAGCATAACATTAATCTCATCCAAGCATACCCCAAAAGAGAGCTCTCAACCTCAATTTATATCTTCTTCCTGGATGCAAACACTTCATTTCCTAAATGTGGGATAATACATTTTAGAATAAAATATTATTTCCCACAATGTACACATTAAAGGGAACTTTTAATATTTTAAACATTACTTTATATTCCCAACCTTATAATATAAAGATAAAGTTAAATATTTAATTTAACTTTACACTTTATCGTTAAATATTAAAACATTGTTGATAATCCCTTTAAATCATTGTCGCCTTCAAATATTTTTTACTGATAATTATGCCAACCAGGGAAACACTAAAAATTTCAAGTCACTGCTTGGAGACTAACTTACTATAAATAGTAAGTGTCTAGAAACCCTGTCAGAGCAGCACTGATTGGCCTGAAACTGAAAAAACCTAGGCCAAAACACCTCAGGATCCCACCAATGTCCTTGTTAGCCTTCGGGACCGTGTCAGAATAGGCTAACGACACCCCATATCATGTTGCGCTAAAAAGGGGACATTACACAATGAGTGCTAAGTGGACCATTCATTCTCATGAGAGATGGGTTCTTGTGAACCACTACTCATGAAACATGGGTCAATGAGTTTGACTCTAAAAATTACACAATTGAACCCTGATAGCAATATCATAGTTTGACTTCTTGTGGAAAATACCTTCTACTTATCAATTGATGAGCTCTATAATGAATGGTTCATAAGGCACAACACTTGCTGAAGGTTTTGCAAATGGGGTTGCAAGCTAATTGGGTTTAACCTTGGAAGGAACTCCGTGGTTAAGCGCGCTTGAGTTGGAGTAGTACTGGGATGGGTGACCTCCTGGGAAATCCCAATGCTTCACCCCCGTGAGCATCAAGTGGACCATTCATTCTCATGAGAGATGGGTTCTTGTGAACCACAACTCATGAAACATGGGTCAATGAGTTTGACTCAAAAACTACACAATTGAACCCTGATAGCAATATCATAGTTTGACTTGCTGTGGAAAATACCTCCTACTTATAAATTTATGTCTTCTTTTAATTTTTTGCCTAAAAAAGGTTGTCGGGAATTTTAACAATTGAGACTATCATGTCAGGTTCAGACAAGGTTGTGACAACCTTGTCAGGTTTGACAACATATTCTAACCTCTTCAAAATTTGAGAAATTATTATTTTCTCGACACCGAAAGTAATTGTTGGAGAGTTTTTGGAGCATTTGAAGCTTGGAAAATTAATTTCGGGATTTTGGGTGGTTGTCAGAGCCTATGTCATGGCATTCGCTGAATTTCATGCATGAAATTCAAAATTCAACGAATTTCAATAAAATATTAAAAATTCATTCAAATTCGCCCAAAGTTTGTATAGAACAAAGCTAGGGCTTTTTTAGTTGAAATACATTCAGTTGTTTGATGCACATTCTGGAAAAAGAGGCACGAATCTCGAGCAAAAATGAAGACATGGGCAGAAATGAAGATGTGGGCAAAAAACATGAATGGAAATCTCCTACACAAATGCCATTAGAGCCACTCGAGCACACTAGTGAATGGCTCACGACGCGCTAGAACCAAGGTTTCCAACGGCATAGACTCATGAAAACAGCACACTAGTGAATATTGTTGTGATTGCAAGGTATGCCCAAAGCTCAAGGTGCCATGTGAAAACTGCCACAAACAATGCCTTCCAAAGCAAATACAAATTAGTGCTATGTATACGAAGGATGAATATATATTAAATAAAATATATTCGAGGCTCGCGATGAATAATTCTGCATCCATCCCGAACTTATAATATATTTATTATTTAATATATAATATTTAACATATTTATTATTTATATTAATAAATTAGCGATTTAAAATTTTAAACACAATAATGTATTCAAAAAGTTTCATAATATCCTTTTATTTTAATAATTTTGGTTTAACAAATGTAAAATATTTTTATTAATTTTTATTAATATAATATTATTTTATTTTAATACATATTTGATCATTTTATTCAAATCTATTCTATTTTATAATATTATTTTAAAACTATTTAACAATGTTAAATTATTTTGACAATTTAATGAAATTGTTATTTATATATTTAAAAAATTCAAATTTATATAAGGCGAATTTAATGACGAATTTTTTTCCGAATTTTTTACCCTTGATACACTTATTGCTTGTGGATTCAATTGTGTGAGCAATTTTTATCATCAACATTTCAAATCACACTCTGTGATTCATCATCAGGATGAACAAGAATTCAGAGGAGATGAAAGATGGTGAGTTACATATCTAAGGAGGAATAAAAGGGGAGGAGGGTAGGAAAGGGCATGGAGAGCAAGGAATAAGAATTAATAAAAAACCAAGAAAATAAACCACTTACAACCTACAAGATGAAAGACTTAAGAGCCCATCGAATTTGTGACAATGATAACTTAAACCAAGAGCTCTCCCATCTTCACCAAGTCTTTAGGTGGAATGGGTACTCTAACAAGAAAATCACCAAATTCTTCCACCAAGCCAAATCCCATTTCCTCTCCATCTCCAATCTCATGGCAGCTCCACCTTCTTCACTCCCCTGTGTGTCCCTTCCTTATGTTCAAGGCATTTTTCACAAGATCTCAAAAATCCTTTTGAAAAAAGGTCTTTGTTGTGCTTTCAAACCTTGCTCCATGTTAAAGAAGTATGTCCCCCCTCTTAAGGACTCTAAGAATGCCTTTTCAGAGTTAGGAGTCTACGAGGTTGTTTGCTCTAGCGGCACACCCTACATAGGTGAAATGAGCCAATCTTTCATCACTAGAATCAAAGAGCATGGTGCTAACATCAAGCACAAGCAGGTCCTCAAATCAGCCCTCGCAGCACTCCTCAACTACCAAGCATCATATTTGCTTAGAGGACACTCATATCTTGTGTAGGGAGGACAACTTCTTTAGAAGGAAACTTAAGGAGGCTATCGAAATCATTAATCATCCTTCCAATCTCGATCACAATGATGGATTGAACCTTTGTCTCTCTTGGCATCCGTTACTTTCCTCAAGAGCCATCAGCGTCCCCCTTCGTGACCTCTCTCATCCACTTTTACTTCACTCCTCTCCATTTTTTTCCTCTATTTCTTTGGTCCTTTTTGTTTAACTTCTTTTTTGGTTTTTCTTTGTTTTTCTTATGTTTCCTTCGTTCGCCCTCCAATTTTCTTATGTGTGTGTGTATTGTGTATATATATATATATATATATATATACACACATTTTCATATACATATATATGTATATATATATATACACACACACATATATATACACACATATACATATATATATGTATATACACACACATTCATATATTTATTTCTTAGGTTTAATTTATTCTTATTTTGTATTAAATACTTTTATTTTTCTGATTTTTTATTCTCTCTCTCTGTGTGTGTGTGTGTGTGTGTGTGTATATATATATATATATATATATATATGTTTCTTGGGTTTAATTTATTCTTATTTTGTATTAAATTATTATGTTACTCTGATTTATTACTATTTATTTATTTCATTTATTTATTTTTGGGCCATTTTTTATTTCTATCTTTGGTTGCTCTTTGCTTTTTTGTAATATCTCTTTAGTTTATTATTTTCTCCCCTTTTGTCTTTTCTTCTTAATTTGCCTTTTAGTCTTTCATCTTGTAGGTTGTTAGTGGTTTATTTTCTTGGTTTTTTATTAATTCTTCTTCCTTGCTTTCCGTGCCCTTTCCTACCCTCCTCCCCTTTTATTCCTCATCAGATCTGCAACTCATCATCTTTAATCTCCTCTGAATTCTTGTTCATCCTGATGATGAATCACAGAGTGTGATTCAAAACGTTGATGATAAAAATGTTGGCGTATGTATAGCTGCGGGAGAATCCTTGAGGGGCCGACTTCACCAAATGTGCAATTAACCTTCGGCTTTGCACATTTGGGGGTTGGCCGACTAATAAAGAAGGGTGATTGTATTTGATTAAAATAAAATATAAAATCATATTAGATAGCTTTGAGGGCCAACCCTTTGTGAAAGGGTGCCTCTCCCTCATATGTATATGAGGAGCAATCCCATTCCTTTGACAATGATCAATTAGTAGAAACATATGTAGTGTGCTCGGGGGTGATGATAGGAGTTTATCATCTATGGTTGGGAAGGCAACAGATCTGATCGTTTGCCTGTGGTTAATCGAGCACTACCATTTAACATGGTATTAGAGCTATATTCCTTCTTGTGCCTGCTCTTTAGTGATGAGATGGGTTCAACCCGAGCGGAGAAGCGATGATAGGGGAATCACCGGATGACAAAGCATGGGCAGCGCCAAACAGATCTACTCAAATTCACAAACATTTTAATCGGCCAAGTCAATTCCAAATTGATAATCGAGACACCACGGAGGGAGGCAGAATTACCCAATTTGAATGAAGCCCACGATCAAAGACAAATGCGGCATTTACGGAGGATCAAGAATTAGTATCTGGGGGGAGGAGATGACAGAGGAGTGAGGCAGCATCCACACAAAAGTGCAAGAACCAATCAAGAAGATTTGAAACAGAGATAGCCTATTATCGGCAATCTATAGATCCTTGCCATTACAAGTCTTGTATCAAATATGCGATCAGATCGGGTCGTTCAACAACAATAAATCTTGCATATGCCCAAAGAATATATCGAGAATATGATATACTCTCAGACAGTAGCAAATACCACATGCATTCACATCAAGTAATGTCAGGAACAATAGTCGATCTGTATATATATATGTCAGGTTAGAATAGTTGAGATCGCATTCATTTGCAAGCAGTTATTTATCAGTATAAAACAGCGATTATAATGAATAATCAAATAGCACAAATATTAATGAAAAGGGTGCAATGTTTGGTTAAGGAAAATAACAACCAATGGAAGGGCTCGATCCATAACTAAGAACTAACAGCAAGTATGTTTGCCTATGAGATATATAGTTCAAAGACAAGGTAAGATCAGAAGGAGAAATTCGTAACATATATTCCATAGTGACACATCTGAAAGGGCAGAAAACTCTCTTTACTTCTGCAGATTGCACACCTCAACTTGTATATGTCTTCAAGATAGATCAGAGACAGGAGCGTCCAATCAAACTATAGTTGCAGATCCGAGATCATTCCTCACATAATTATCATCGATCATAACAGAGACAGCAGAGATATGAATATGGAACTTAGAAAACTTATTTACTTATTATTCCTTAATTGGATCTGCTCTGGTGAGCATTGATCCACTTGGCTTACAAATTGCCAGCACATGAGTTTAAATCAGACTCAAGACTATTGATTGTAATGGGGCAAGAGAATGGCCTATACCACGTGAGAGGATTCTGATCTGACAGAGATATCAGAATTTAGGGAAAAAGACTTCAACAGAAATTCAGGTTTTTTACTATTAGAAGAAGCTTGCCAAAGTGCTTTGTGGGTCCACCCAATAATTATTCAGAATTCTATAATAAAAGAATCTTCCAACAGTATTTGCAGAAAAGGTTTTGAAGATTCCACAATTTTTGTTGTGTTTTTAGCAACAGCTCCACTATAGGGAATGGGGCCCACTTGTAATATTTGGAGATATTGATTGTGTTTTTAACTTCAACACCACTTAAGCTTTTTCAAGGAATTTGGGAATTATTGTTTGAGAAATCAGTATTACCAAAGGGTCAACAAATATTTAAGAGGAGTCAACATCATGCTGAAGAATTTTGTTTGGGACTAAATTATGGTAAGTCTGAAATGGGGACATTATAGAACAATTTGCAGCTTGGACCTGGGTTCCAACATTTCCCTCATATGGAAAACTACTAGGCAGATTGCCCTAATGAAAATGACATCAGAAAAAGGAATTGGATGAGGATAACCTTGAGGTGGATTGTAACCTTTAGGCTAGGTTGAACTTGAGATATTGGGGATGTGGATGATGACAAGTCTAATTTGGTTGATCCTATCTATACCACCCACATTCAGATACAGCCTATTGGTTGGAGCCTCAAGGAGCCCAAAGACCTTGATACAAGGACTGTTGTTGTTCTGAAAATAACAAAATTTGATTGGCTAAAAAGAAGGTTGAAGCTTCTAAAGCATAGCCTAAAGGGGAACAAAAGGGGAGACGTGACTGTTCCAACTCAAGGGGGCAAAACCGAACAGCCATTACAAGATATTTAAGGGAGATCTTAAGAGGAACCATGGACAAAGGGAAGTGATAGTAATTACGCAAATTACAAAAGTCAACTCTCATTCACCATAGTTGGGGACTTGGCTCATATTGTATTGAGCATTTCAATTCATCTCTGGTGAAGGTTCGCTGAGTCTGGTGCAGATCTGAAAAGTGCTTAAATGCAACATTTAAAGAGATTCTGATTTAAAAGAGATAAGTATTTCATGCTTAATGTTCATGAACTTTTATGTAGCTATTAATTCATACATTTGAATAGTGAATCATGTATGCTTCTACCATTGGTATTTCCCTTCGGGATAGATTAGTTCTATGAACTATTTGTAATCTCTCTTTGAAATGCTTTCAGAACGGACCAAGAAGCATAAGAGATTGCATTCAAGGAAGGAAGAACTTGATAATTGCTGCCATGAGACTGAGTTGGTGGCTGAAGATGTTTCTTCGAAGAGGAGGAATTAACATTCAGAGAAAGTCTGACAATCCATCAGAGGTAACCTTGGACGAGGTCTGAAGATTGATACCTATTTCAGAGGGAGCCACATCATCATGAAGATCTACTTAATGCATTCTTCTCTACGAGAGAAGTTTGAGGTGAAAGCCCTTGTTAGTGCATGTTGTGACCATTTCACACATCGCCCCATTAAAATGGGGACCCCCTCTTTTTGCTTTCGTTTTGCCTATTCTTCTCTCTGCTGTTAGAGTTTTGAGTGAGTGAGTGAGTTGTCTGGACTAGGGTTAAGCCTTAGGGGTTTCTTTTAGATATTTTCAAGCCGAGTCCAATCAAATTTTGAAGATTATTATGCATCCTCCCAAAGATTGGGATTGAGACAGTGAGCTCAGATATGTCTCAGGTTAGGTTAAGTCAGGGATCTTTTGAGGCAAATTCAAATTTTGCCTAAGTGCTAGCATTTTGAGGATGGAATTGTGCATTTTTGTCTGGGTAAATTTTGACCAAATTTTTGAAGGCTTGATAACTGGTTCCCGGCCTTGAAGATGACTTGATTACACTTGGTGAAGTGATTGAAGATTTAAATTGTGGATATTTTAGCTTGGAAAGGTGAAATCGCTCCTGTCCCTCTCCCAGGGACCAAGGCGAAAATGTTATTTAGTGCATATTTGTCTCTAACTTCCTTTAATTGTTTTGTTCAGGGTCTCCAGGGGAGATAATTGGACGTGAATTGAAGATTTTGAGGATTTTGAAGGTTTGAAAATAATGAAATTTGAAGGATTAAGACAAATCACTCTTGTCCCTCACTGAAGGACTAGGGCGAAATGGTTTATCAAGGTCATTCTTGGCCTTGATTGGTCAAATTGAAGCATCAAGGGTACAAGGAAGAATGAAATGAGCATAATAGAGTATCCAGACTTAGTTGAAAGCAATGAAAGGTTGAGTTTTTTGTCTAGCAAGATGAATTCGCTCCTGTTCCTCACCAAGGGACCAGAGCGATTTTCTTTGTACACACCTTCTTGGACCTTTTCTGGATTTGGGCTCTCGTTCATGGATTGTAAAAAGATGATATCTTCCCTAGCAAAGGAAATTTGAGATGAAAAGTGAAAAGATTTGGCCTTGAGGACAAAAGGCGCTCCTGTCCCTCACTGAAGGACCGGAGCTTGAATTCCAAATTTGCATTATCCTTGCAAGATTTAAGTGATTTCGCGATTTGAAGAGGTCAAGGGAAGTATGTTTTGCCCGTTGAATATAACTTGAGTAGGCCACAAAGAAGAGAATCAACCCAAATGGCAATAGGCGCTCCTGTCCCTCTCCAAGGGACCAGAGCGATTTTCTCACAAGACAAATTTCTGGCAAAGGTAAAGCAAGTTTCATGTTTGAGATGAATGAAAGGAGGCATAATCGGTTCATTGAAGATAATTTTGAAAGTTAGCAAAACATAAGTGAGCTCATAATTGCCAAGGCGCTCCTGTCCCTCACCAAGGGACCAGGGCGAAAAACACATTAACAAGCCTTCCTCCCCAAATTGGGACGAATCCAGGTCAAGGCACAAGAATGGAGTTGCAAGGACCACAAAATTCGATGAAAATGGGCTAGGGCGCTCCTGTCCCTCACCAAGGGACCAGAGCGAAATCTTCAAGTATGCCTAAACACTTAACGTTTGAAATACTATTTCTTGTTTCCAGGACTCAAGATAGAATGGAGAATCATGTTTTATGCCTTGAGGGTAATTGGAGGTTGATGTGGTCAAGAATTTGTACAGTAAACTAAAAGGCGCTCCTGTCCTTCACTGAAGGACCAAGGCGATTTTCATAAAATCAACAAATCCCCTCCAGAATCACGCCAAGACAAGGTTGTGCAAAGTGAGAAATATCTTTCGAAAGATGATGAACAAGGGATTGCCCCCAAGAATCGACAAGCTTAGGCTCAAATGCAAAAATCGCTCCTGTCCTTCACTGGAGGACCAGGGCAAAAATCTTTGGAAAGCCCATTTTGTCTTGAGAAAGCGAGTTGAACATGCGTAGAACGAACAATGAAGATCATTGTTTACCTCCAAACTTGAATTGGCGATTTGAAAGACAAAGACCAAGGACAAAGGGTGAGATCGCTCCTGTCCCTCACCAAGGGACTAGGGCGAAAATGTCTTAAGGTACGCTCCTCCTGAAGTACGAATGAATTAAACTCAAAGTTCCCAATAAAAATGCCATTTTGAACGCCAAAGGTGAGGTTTCGAACGTGAAAATAAGAAATGCAAGGTCTAAAATGCATGGGCGCTCCTGTCCCTCTCCAAGGGACCAGAGCGATGTTATTGATATCCATTATTTTCCCCAGGCTTGAGCGCTTACTTCAAACAAATCGCATTAAATGCCAAGTTCACTAAAATCTTGAAATATTTTAATTAAATTGGCATTTAATAAAGATATATTGGTATTTAATAAATTTTTTTTAAGCCTTGGAAAATCGATTTTTTATTATTATTAAGGCATTCGAAATTAATTATTATTAAATTAAAAAATTTTAAATGGAGCGCTTTGGGGTATTATTTTAATATTTTTGCTAAGTCGGCCTCTTTCTTTTTTTTAATTTTTATTTATTTTTGGCCTATTTTCCAAGTCGGCCAATGGGAAAAGGAAGTGGTGAGCGCCTATATAACATGGGTATTTTGAACCATTTTAATCAATCATTCAATCATTCATTCAAGTGCGATTTGGAGAAGCAATAAAAGGTGCGAAATCTGGTCTAAGTTGGAGCGAATTTTGTTAAAGACTAGGGGTGGTGGAGTTGATAAAGGAAGCGCATTTTGAAGACTTCGATCTACCTTTTCTCTAGCAAATTTTCCTAATTTTGCATCATTTCTTAGAATTAATCCTCAAGTGGAGGTATGGCGAGATCTTCCTTGTCCCCACGTTGTAATTTTGATTTTGAACTTCAAGTTTTTTTTGAAATTGCGTAAGTAATTAGGAAATGATAATTCAAAGATTCATCATAAAGTTTCCTAATTAAAAACTTAAATCTTCCTTTCTAATCTATATTCCTACGTTGCAAAATATATTACTCATTATGAAATGTTGTGTAGGTGTCACAATGGCGACCCCAAAGGCGGGAGCATCCACTAGTCGTCCAGCTCTCATGAAGGAAGATCAAAGGAATGAAGAATTGAAGACCAGAATCATGTCAAAATGGAGCAACATTGGAGATACCAAATTGGGAAACTTCAGTGTGAAGGAGTTTCGAGAGGTCCCTTATATTGGAAAACCATCACCTGTCGCAAAAAGAATAATTGAAAGTGGCATCATCAAGGCGGCCGGTTTCCCTCCAGCAATCTTGTGCCATGAGCTGATGATCGAATGTACCCGCCATTATGACCCACAATCAAGATCAATCGTGTCCAAGGAAGGAAACACTTTGGCTTACCTTTCAGAAGAGGCTATCAGTGAAGCTCTCCATCTTCCAGAACATAAAGATATGATTTACAAAAGCTTGGAAGGAGCTAGATCCATGTACGAAGATGATCCAGACACTTGCTTGAGCATCATCAATAAGAATTGGTTACTCAAAAGTCGTCCTCGCCTGAGCAAGATTCCCAACACACCACATAGGATCGACTTCCAGGAGGAATACAAAGATTTGATAACTTTACTCAATCGAGTTACAGGAGCTCCTCAAGCCTTCTATTTTGAGAAGTGGATGTTCTACTTCATCCAAGTGATAGTTCAAGGTAAAGGAACAATTCATTGGGCTAGAATTATTAGCCATTGCTTGGACGTGCAGTTGAGAAGACTAAAGGCTACCAAGTCCTTCCACATGAGTTCATACATCATATATGCCTTGATCAGGAGTTTTGAATATGCAAGACTACCTCATAGAGGAGTGATCGGAAGAGGACCAGGGGAAGTCAGAGTTTGTGACTCTTATGTTCATTTGCATCATCCACCGGGAAGTAACTACAAGTTAGTTAATAATACCTTCACGATGAACATCACCAGGATGTTGCAAGGTGGGATTCACAATCGGATATCTCAAGATGCACAAGAGCTTGTAAAGAGGTATGGTGCTTGGTTTATCCAATTCCAGAAGTTTACATATATTAGAGTTCATGGGTGTCCTTCACCTCCATATATGTTGCCAAGATATCCGACAGACAGGATAGTGTTACTTGAGGTGACTCGACAGTTGGCGGCTTATGCGAAAGCATTCAAACATAGGCATGGAAATGGAATTCCGGTGCCTATCATACTAGGGAATTCAGTTGAGGTATGTCCTAATGCTTTAGCCTTAGATGATGCAGAGAAAGAGTTGGCCTTATATTCATTTTCATTCTTTGCCTTGAGAGAGAATTTTGATCCTTATGGATATATAGAAGAGAAAGTCGGTAGAAAGTACAAGCATGAATTTCAGATAGAAGACTTTTGGATGAATCTCTCAAGTGATTTAGAAGTAAAAAGAAAGATGCATTCCAGATTGCCTTTAGATTTCATCAGGAGATGCAAAGTTTACAGAGTGGCCGATCAAGCCCAGGACAGTGGCAGACATCTCCAATCATCTTATGACCGAGAAGACAAAGCAGTGAGGATAGATTGGAACGAGCCTGAGATTGCGGACTTAAAAACTTTGATGACTCCGGTTTTGTCATGTACTCGCAGATGGGTGGATATACAACATCAAAAGTTGAGAGAACAGAACACACCGATGACTTTTACTTTGGAGGAAAGGCCAGGGGAAGGAGGAGCAAGCGTAAGTGAAGGCAATCCTCATCCTAGAGGCGCGAAGAGGAAAGAAAGACCTGAGAAAAGGGAACCCTCCAAGAAGAAGCAAGAGGCCCATCGAGATCACTCATCTGGCACATCTTCCCGACATGAAAAAAGGACAAGTCAAGGACAAGAGAAGAGGGTACTTGAAGTTGAGGAATCTATGGAATCAATGGTCCAGAATGATAAACATGAAGAAAGGCAAGCACCTCAACGTTCATCAAGTCAATCTCCCCAAGTCAATGAGCTACATGAAGACAAGAACGATGATGAAGTGACATCTCCTCTCCGAGAAGAGGGATTAGTGCCTAAAGAAATACAAGTTAGAGAGACAAGGTCCGCCATTCCAGATTGGTTAAAGGAGAGGCTAACAAGGGTGATTGTGATTGAAGATGAAGATAATGTGATTGATTTAGAAAGCCTTGTTGGAAATTCTCAGGAAGTGACAGAGAAGAAGAAGGCCACCAAGATGTCCAAGATGGTCAGAGATGAGACAGGATCCAGGAAATTGCAGATAGCTACACCAATAGTAGATAAGTATGAAGGTGAAATCCTTGCAGAAGAGTATGATGTAGAAACATTTGAGCTTGGTCCACTCACAGCCGAGCAGACACTGGATGAGGCAACTGATTCATTTGAGGCACTTAAAGACAAGCTTAAAGAAGAAATGGAAAAGAATAGAAAGCTCGAGCGAGAGGTCGGTGCTTCGAGAGGCTACTTTAGCCATCTCAATCAGCCTTCGGGACGTCAGGATCCAGCAGTGTCTCCCGTGCAAGCACTTCCCCTTGGATCAGTTGGCGAGGCAGAAAGAGTTAAGAGCTTGGTTCAGCTTATGAGCTCTTGGATTGACAAATCCCATACCGTTGCCATTGAGTTCGCAACAAGAATGATGCAGACCACCCATCGAGCTATCCAGGTCCTTGAGATCATTCACAACCTAATGATAACGGTAGCCGCCTTTGCACACACTAGAGATGTTATCATTCCTGTTCTACAATTAGGCAAACGCCAAGGAAGATCCTAGCACAAGAAAAGATAATGGATGGAGGAGCTCATAATTTACTCCAATGGTCAACTCTACTCCAGATGAAGGAAGTTCTTTTCGAAGACATCAGCACCAAATGCAATCAAGTTGAAGAGGTCATCCATCCAATTCAGGACAAGGTGTTTGAGGTGTTATGTTCTATTCTTAGCAGAAGGATTGAAGATGAGACAGATGTGAATCTTCAAGAGTTGGAAGAGAAGGTTAAGGTCATCTTTTGCAAAGATGAAAATATTATCACAGATGAGCAAAGAGATCAAATGTTCGCTACTATGCTCCTGATTGAGAGAGTCAAGGAACTCGAACCTGGATGGGATGTAGCTCTTCTCAAAGCCTTCGATCAAGTTATCCGCTTGAAGGAACGAATGAGGAATCTTCTCGAGATTCCTATTGCTAAGATTGAAGGAATTGTGTCCAAATTCATTGCATATGCTAAGAAGGAGCATTGGAAAGGGAACAAGGTTCTAAAAGAGAGGTTGTTATAGATGATGTGGCACCTTAATTATCATTGGTCTATGTTTCCTAGATTTTTGTGCCAATTAAATATTTGGCTATGCATTTAATATTGTTCAATAGAAGGGGAACTTTTGTAATAAAACCCTAATTAGGGTTGAGGTGTCAGAATCTCAGCCGTTGATCTTCTTTTGATCTAGGCCGTTCATTGTAATTGAGGATGCTATATATACTCTCACTCATTTTCATTTTAGAGATAATAGAAAAATAGAATTAGAGATTGAGAGGAGAAATAGATATTAGAGTCAGATAGTTAGAAGTTATTTTGTAGCAAGATTGAGCATTGAAGAGAGAATTTTAAGCAATTGTTGTCTATTTTGGCTTTGAGATCAATAAAATATTTAAGTTATGGTGTTTTATTGCAATTCTTGTGGCTACTTTCATGGTTGCTTACTTTCTTGAATCATTCTTGGTTGAAGTAGTGTTTAAATTTGAAGGACTAAGTGTTGAGCTTGATCTTTGGTGAGATTCACGTTCCAAACCACTAGCTTCTTGCTGATTGTAAGGACGCCTTGTGTGGTCAATTGGAGATATTTGGATTGCTTAAAACCTTCAAATCATTATTGAACCATTGATATGTACCTTCATGGTAGTGTCTATGATTCTTGATGAATTGAAAAATCATTAGTCACCTTAGAAGATCGCATCAACTTCAGTAGAGTTGTTATTCCTTGGCAATACTGAAATTGGTAGAATCTTACCAAGTCTAGCCTACATTGAGTCATTCCTAGGATTAGATTAGAATTCATCTCTTGCAAACCCTACCTTTTGATCTTTTGAGAACTTGTTAGTTTTAGGAAATTTTGTTCCTGTAATACGGAAACGTAAGGCCCCTTGATGAAACAGCATTCACAACGACCACTGGTGCTTATCCACACGTAGAGACCCTACATCAAAGAACCTTGGAGTCATCCTGATTGATCCTTTTTTGCGACATCTTCAGCAATCAGAGGCTTTATTCAAGAGAGGATAAGGTACCCTTGGGTATTTTATTCTGTGTTTGATTGTGTACAAAATACACGTCAACAGTGCATTCTTCTCTGCGAGAGAAGTTTGAGGTGAAAGCCCTTGTTCCACCCTCTGGGAGTAGCCATGGTGGATGTCATGTGAGAGACTCCATGACTTAACACTTGTGTTTATTCACCCTCTGGGAGTAGCCATGGTGAACGTCATGATGAGATGACGACATCACATTGAGGATTCTATGATGGACACTTGTGTTCATTTGCATTTCCACTCATGGGAGTAGCCATGATGGACCCACCCTCTGGGAGTAGCCATGGTGGTTGTCACTATGTCACTTTGATATCGATAAGGATTCCTCCCTAGCTAAGAGGGAGAGTTGGTGTATGTATAGCTGCGAGAGAATCCTTGAGGGGCCGACTTCACCAAATGTGCAATTTTCCTTTGGCTTTGCACATTTGGGGGTTGGCCGACTAATAAAGAAGGGCAATTGTATTTGATTCAAATAAAATATAAAATCATATTAGATAGCTTTGAGGGTCGACCCTTTGTGAAAGGGTGCCTCTCCCTCATATATATATGAGGAGAAATCTCATTCCTTTGACAATGATTAGTTAGTAGAAACATATGTAGTGTGCTCGAGGGTGATGGTAGGATTTTATCGTCTATGGTTGGGAAGGCAACAGATCTGATGGTTTGCCTGTGGTTAATCGAGCACTACCATTTAACAAAAAATTGCTCACACAATTGAATCCAAAAGCAATAAGTGTATCAAAAAATGGATTGTGGAAATCTCATAGCTCTAATTTTTACCCTTGTCGAACTTCATCCGAATTTTATTGTTGCCAAACTCGAACTCGAATTCGAATTTGAACCTTGTGACTTAGGTCACAACCATGTCAGGTTTCAATGGAAATTTGATAACTTCAAAAAATTGACACTTGGTTTATTTTTAAAACCACAATATGATTTTTGGACGTCTTTGCAACATTTAAAGCTTGATTAGAAGCTCAATAACTGGAACCACGATGGAAAAAGATACATAATTTGGTTCAAGAATTCAACCACCATGAGAAGTTTAGCCTTGGCACCATATGGTGTCTAGAAAGCATGGGAAAAGTTTAACACTGGACAGGTTCAAAAATGTGGACAGCAGACTACCATTGCCATATCCCTCTTTGGAATCATATGTGATTCCTCATGTGCTAGGAAAACAATGACCGTGTTTTGCATATTGCCACTTGTGTGATTGTGTTTTTGCATGTTGCCTACCTTCTAAGCAAGGCAAGAGTGGACCTCTAAATTCCACTTGGTTGGGAGACAGACTCGCCCACTGCTGCTTTACAAATCAGGAGCTATGAGGATCTCACGGAACTGTGGAGATCTCACTTGAAACTTATAAGAGTCCCTAGCTTTTATTTAAGAATTTCTTCATTTTTTATAATCAAGCAAAATTGTAGAGTGATAATTATTGTTCTTATAGATGCAACTTATGTATTGAAAATTGATGTTATAGGTTAGCAATTACCATTGTAATATTCATTTGAGTAAATTCATCTTGAAAATAGATTCATTTGTTTATTATGGACTTTGCCTGAAGAGGGGAAAATATTGTTTAAATTTTGAAAGTTATCATTTTGAATTCTGAGGGTGGACCTTATTAGCTATTGAATTTGTGATTCAATGTACTATAGGGCAGGTCTATAGGATTTCCCAATCATCTTCAAACCTTAGTTTGAAGTTCTAGGTTATTATTGAGTGAATTGGAGCTTTGGACAACATAATGGTGTTTTTTGACCATAGAGAGCTCATAATTACTATATGTCGATTTGGGAAGCTAGGGAAACATGTTCATCGGTGCTGTGTAAATTTTTATCTTCAAAAAGTGTGTTTTCTGTGAATTTTTAGTGAAGTTATGATCACATCTAGGTAGTTGCAAAAGCGTCTGGGGGATTATGGTAGCATCCATCCCGTTGCAAAAGTGTCTTAGGCATGGAATGTTTTGGTGAAATTTTCAGGGGTTGTTTCCTGCAATTTTAGCTTTCTGTTTTTATGATCAATTTCCAGAACAGATTAAGGCAGAGGTTAGTGGAAAACTTTGATGTGCAATTACTGCCTCAATATGCATGTTGAGACAGTGTTCTCTACATTGTTGGAAAGCCTTTGAGATGGACATAAGTTATCAAACCTACTGGATGGACATGACATCCTTCTTGAACTATTTTGAAAAAAAGAAAAATAGGAAAAGATAATAATACTCAAAATATTCATGATGTCATAGAACTGCTAAACAGATTTCTTATGAAGTCCTAAAATATCTGCTGAGGGATGCCCAAAATATTTTGTCTTATTTTGAAAATGAAGTATGAATTTTCACTTTGGCAAAAAGAACCATATATGTCATCCTGCTAGAGAATTCAAGCTCAGACAAAAGACTGTAAAGGAAGCAAATAGTAAGAAAATGGGAAACTATAAACTTATCACACCACTTGAGGAGAATGATATATGCAAAAAGTAGAATGACATGCTGTAACCACATGCAAATGTTCAAGACGTACATATTTTCAATGGAATATTAATGAAAAAGTGTAATCTCAAAGAAGGATACCATATCCATATGATCATAATCTTGAAAAAATGACTAGCAAGATAATTTACCTCAATGCAACAAAAGGCTTCCCTGTTAGAATACGATAGATATATGCTTCATTCAAGCTCTGGCATAAATGTTCTTCCACACCAACTATTACATCAATTCCCGAATTTCTTAGTGTTGCCACACCCTGGGATGACACAATTGGATTTGGATCCACCATACCCACCACCACACGTCTTACTTTTGATCGAATCAGTGCTTGAGTACATGGAGGAGTTCTCCCGTAGTGATTGCATGGCTCTAGGCTCACATAAGCAGTGGCTCCTTCAGCCATTGTGCCTGCTTCCCGTAGTGCAAAAACCTGCAAAATATTACACAGAGAAAACAAAGAGAGGCATATGGTTATTTCAATTTGTAAAGAAAAGAATACCATGGCTCTTAAAATTAAAAAGACAGTCATAATGGTTCTTCAAATAATTTTAGCAGAATGATACCTCAAATTTTGCAAAATTTTCAATTATGCAGATACCCTATAAACAAGTATGAAAATAAAGCTCAGAACCTCATTGGATATATAAAATAGGCATGTTTCATTCATGCTTCATTATTCAGCAGCCAGCCATTTTAGCTGCAAGGCAAAGTATGCCTTGAAAAAAATGGATTTTCTAGAAGGGAAAGGGTATCAAATAGACTTTACAATTTACAACATGGTTGTAAACCCATTCACTAAATTTAATGGCGTCCAAACTACATAACTAGAAACTCAATGAGTCAATAGGCGAGGAGTTGGTATTTAATGGGCATGGTGATGAAGAGTAAAACTGTGAAAAAAAAGTAGAAAAATATTCCTCCTTCCACGTACTTACATCATTATCTTTTTAGAGTGGGTTCCTCATGTTCCACTATCATGGATTAGCCATGCATTGCTCTCAACCTGATAAACAAGCCTTCTGGAGAACATTCCATAGCTCATCAAATTCAAAAACAAAAGGCAGATGCATGCTGCATTTAAATGAGTAACAAAATTTATCAAATACCATAACATATTAGGAATAAGCTATCGACCAGGTTATTTCAAAAAACCAATGAACAGAAGTCATGCAGTCTTATACACATTGGGCTATATTCAGCAAAAACATTGACAATTTTCATGTAGGCATGCATACATTGGACATCACCAGTTATTCTCCAGATAACAATAAATGTGTGAATAACTCAACTTGGGCATTCCTCTCAATATGGCATGCTTCTTAAATAGATAAAAATCCTGTACCTGACCAAATAAAGTACAACAAAGGAACTCATGCAGCTCCATATCTTGCATTCCAAGAAAAAGTAAACATGCTTTTGTCAACCTGGTTCTAGAGCTACTAATCATTGAAGCCAATGAATCTGAAGATTGGAAGTTTGTACATGTGCAAGTGAAAAACAATAATTTAAAAGCAGAAGATTCAATTATTGCTTTAATAGAAATTCTTATGTTGTGGGCAAAACTATGAATAAAGGGATGACTTGTTTCACTATAGAGTGAGAGACATAAGCACAAAATGTATTGCAAAAAGCCTAAGCACAAACTGCATTGCAAAAAGCCGTGGTCTCTGAAACTAAGGATTTGAAACTTCAGTTTTATTTGATAGAAGATGTTGGCAGGCAGAAAACAATTAAATTACCTGTGCAGTGGCATAATGCTGTCTTGATTACCATGTTATTAAGGAACCTTTATTGTAAGAGTTCCTTGTACTTGGTGCAGTGATACCCAGTCTAGTGCTAGTGGTGAAAAACAATAATTTAAAAGCAAAAGATTTCAATTATTGCTTTAATAGAAATACTTATTTTGCAGGCAAAACAATGAATAAATGAATAAAGGGATGACTTGTTTCACTATAGAGTGAAAGGCATAAGCACAAACTACATTGCAAAAAGAGATGGTCTTTGAAACTGAGGATTTGAAGCTTTCGTTTTATTTGATAGAAGAGATGGCAGGCAGAAAAAATTTTAATTACCTGTACAATGGCATAACGCTGTCTTGATTACCATGTTATTAAGGGACCTTTATTGTAAGACTTCCTTGCACTTGGTGCAGTGATACCCAATCTAGTGCTAGAGTGCCAGCTACTAAAGTTTAACCCTGTAGTATTCCATGAGGACACCCTAATAGGACGGACCATTGTGCCGTTGAATCATAAAGTTACTTGCATCAGAGGCCGTCTAAGATTGGGTCCTTAGGGTCATGTGCATGGAAACGACACACCAAGGTCCACTATTAACCTTGTAAAATATTCCTAGAGTTATGATACATATTTCACTAGCCAATTGTGTAGGGCTTGTAATTAAGTGGTAGTATTGTTGAGGCTACATCATGTAGACCACAAAATGGTTGCACAAAACTTATAGTAATCTCTACGATGCTCTTGCAATGGCACAAGCATTTGAGATATCTCTATGATTTTCTTGTAGTGGCACAAGCATTTGAGATGTTCTTGCAATGGCACAAGCATTTCAGATGCATCCACCCAATCATATTAGGGCTTGCAAGCCAACCTAAAATTGCTTATGAGAATTAAATTGTCCTTGTGACATGTTTACATTTTTAGCTATTAAACTTGTCTACTATTAGGTCATACAAACCTTAGAAAGACCATGGGAGCCTTTCTACTTAGACATAGCATACTAAGGTGCATGCCAACTAGTCATGTTTACCGAGGCATCTAGTCGCACAAAGCAGAAAGTGAGTGTTAGGGTCACACTTGTGCACATGTCTCATTGTGTATCTTGTAACTAGACACACATCTCTCTTGCAATGTCAAAGTTGTTGGGTAAGAATGCGTGGGGAAAGGTTGCAAAAATGACCCCTAGTTATTCTATTTTAGCTTATGCTTTTCAAAAAGAAGTATTATAATTTTTTCATCCGCATGTGATTTTGGGTGGCTACAAGTGTTGGCATTACATATGGTATTGGAAAATAGTTGGTACGTTGGGAGCTCTAGGATTATTTATTGACCCTATTCCATTTTGTTCTCATTTGTGTTTATATGCTTAACAAGATGGTGCGACATTTAGTTAGGGATGTGCTTTTGGGAGATGTTGTCTCCCATCCCAAAGGCAAGATCTACTCCTTGGGGATGACCATTAAGACATTCCAAATGGCCTAGGAATATAGATCCTTCATACCATTTAGCAATCAATTTGTGTGGTCCAAGAGATATTGTTGTCAAGACATGAAGCATCTCAAGAGTAAGACCAATGCTCTCAAGAAGAATAGAAGGTGAATGGAAGTAGAGGAGTAGAATATACTTCCTGCACTATTTTATGAGATGAAGAATGTACAAATGAGATGAAGAATGTACAAATAAATTAAATCTTTGCAGTTACAAGGTAAAAAAACAACAATATATCATAGCACAGTGGCTTACATTGAGAAATCCTAAATCCCAAACTCCAAAGAAACTCAGTGTACTAATTAGTAATGGTTACAATAAACTTGCAAAGTCTAAGACTTAACAGGAGTATCACCACCAAGAGATTTGAAGTAATTTTGGCAACATAATAGTCCTTTAAAACTCAAAATTGAAGCCTCCATATAAAGCACCCAATATGTAGGTGACCATCAAATGGTAATTAGAAAACCAAAGCTAAAACAACCCAAAATGTGTAGCTCAAATCCTTAGTTAAAAATCCAAGACTCAAATCGCAAAATGAGTCCATAATCATAGGCTAAAAATTGCATATTCCTTGCACTTGTCATAAGTTCATCAAACTCCACCAACCAACTTGGGCACTCTATTATCTCCATTCAAATATGCCTTATGACACGTCATAACATGCATCATAAACTGGTCAATAAGTGTAACTCCATCTTACAAAGCTTTTATGTATCATAGAAGTTTTTATATTTCTAATGCGGCGGGCCCAACTTTCAGAGGTCAATTAGACCCTTTTTTAAATTTATAGAGATCAAAGAGATCTATGTCCTAAGAATTCATGAAATTCACATCAAACAACTTGAAAATATTTTGGGGGTCTAAAACAACCCCAATATAGCCCAAAAATTGATTTTTTTTTGTTTTATAGCCTAAAGTTACATTTTTTGTATTCATAACATTAGGAGCAAAGTTGGCTCGTTAATAGGCTTTCTAGGGTTGATCCTAAAGAACTACAGAGACAGAACATTAAATGGAATCCCCCCGATAAAGACTGGATTAAGGTGAATTTTGATGGAGCGACAAAGGGTAATCCAAGTCAATTAGGTGCAGGATGTGTAGCAAGAAATCATTCGCAGAAGCTAATGTAGCCCTATTGGCTATCCAGATGGCAAAAAGACTCAGGGTGAGAAATTTGTAGTTGGAGAGTGATTCAAAAATCATAACACAGGGGATCTCAAAAAGGGAGGCAGCCCATTGGAAAATTGATAAGATTAATTAGATGATCATTAAACTCTTAAATGACTTCCCACAATTCAAAATATCTCACACACTGAGAGGGGGAAATCGAGAAGTAGATGCTCGAGCAAAGGAAGCAGTGGAATATCGACAAGGTGAAACTAAGTGGAATGAGGCAGGGATGACGACAGCAGAGCAGAGCTAAGCCGAGGAGAGGATTCACAACTTATTTAAGACAATAATGTAAGGAGAGAAGGAGTACACTACTCTCAAGCGTGAGAACTCGAAGCAAGTACTTAGGATTGGTGTGAGGATGAGGTGGAAGGATGAGGAATGATGCGCCGCACATCAATAGCAAAGATGAATGGCGGCAGTTAGCGGTGGCAGATCAAAGCCGACATGATATGAGATCAAAAGAGTCCACAAACTAAAAAAATCTCCCTCTTGGAGTAGGATCCGTATGTTCGGATATGTTGCCAAATTTATGAGCCATTGCCAAGTTGGAAGAGGCATTTAAGACGCAGGGCGGCCGAATGTAGATTATAAACCACAATACACGACCTGGCATATTCATTGTTTGGCATCTCGGTGAAGCCAAAGGTGGACTGAGCGAGCAGATTCGGAAGAATGGAGGCGAATTTCTTGCTGCAGACAAGCAAACAACAGGTGACATTTTGGGGGTGCATGATGGATGACAGACTAGCCATTATCTTTGCTTATGAAAAGCAAACTTTCATCATGAGAGTGAAGATTGTGCTTGAGAAGTACCTAAACGGGGAGTTCAGATACCGCAACAAGGCGGACATTGCATCAATGTTCATGGCGTGGTGTCAGGAACTGGATCCTAGAAGCTCAGTGGTGGAGATTATGAGCAGATGTGTGAAGAAAGAGTGGCTTGAGGGAATGGGAAGATTGTTGTCTCTGGTGCGGGACAGGGAAGGGTTTGCATGCCCTGGAGGGGTATGGATACATGTGAGTGAATTTGACCCTCCTCTCAGGTCGTTCCTACTGTAGAGTGTGAATTGCAACAAGGAAGTGAGGAGAGCAATGGCCCAAATCAGGATGCAAGGAGTGCAGCAATACATTGCGTCTGTGATTGCTTGGGAGATCCGTTTGGAGCAAGCCAAATGGGGGCCCTAGGAGAATTATCGAGCATTGAAGGCTAAGTCTGCACCTCCAAGGCAGAAGCGAGGACGACCTGCGGGAAAGAGGAGGACGAGGATGGTTCGAGTCCTGCTGCAAGGGGAGCATTCCGATTGCAGAGTCGACCTAGAGATCGTGAATCAAAATGTGGCGACAATGGTGGCAAAAAATAATAAAGGCAAGGCAATGGTGAAGAAGGGTTAGGAGGTGGCGGAACCCACCCTCTAGTTTTGATGTTTTTTTGACTATCGACATACCATAGGTGTAGTCGGGAAAGGGGAATGCATTTTTTGTAATTTTGTATGTAAGGGATGTAAAGGAATAATCTAAATTTGCCCCAATATGCAAATCTAAGGGCTTGATATTTTGAAATGTGTATCTCTTTTTGAATCAATACACTACATGAATTACCGATAAAAAAAAAACATTTGGAGCAAAGTTGAGACATCTAACCTAAGAGAGATCATTCCAAAACATCTCCTAGGGGAATGGAGAGCAACAAAAAGGCACCCAACTAGTCCATCAACACAGCAACAAGAATGTTCAACTTCACCCTATAAGCTAAGAGAAAGGAGATCATATCAAAGATTTGTTGCATCTTCAACCTCCTACATTCCTAGTTTCTAAGGATGGAATGCAAGCCAATGCATGATTGATGAGCCTCAACAGGTGCATTGGCTTGCAAACTTATGAGAGCAGCCTTAAGGCATGATTTGTCACTCATCTTCTCATAGGATCAATGACAACATGGTGGTGCAAGGAGGAGCAAAAACATCAATGTGTGTTAGACACCATAACTTGGGAATTTTTCTTGAAGAGATTTTGTAATGTCTTCATATTTACCAATTCTGATAGGGTTGGCTTGTTCCTAGAGGTCTCCAATTTCTCAAAGAATGTTTTGGAGATGTTTGACACTTTCTAGGGTGATTTTGGGCAACTGTTCCGAGGCTTACTATTTTTAGTAAGTGTTAGTTTCGACATGGTTTGGTCAGTTGGGAGTCTGGGCTGCCTTACTATTTTTAGTAGTTACTATTTATAGTAACTGCTGTTTCCAACAGCTGGTCATAGTTCGGTCTACTCCCAACATAATCAGTTAGCAGGTTTTGTGTGTACCTTCCAGAGCTCTTTTTGGTCACTTATGTTCATACTTACTATTTATAGTAAGTCATAGGATGATCAATGGGTATCATGGCTATTTTTGCATAGTCAGTTATTGCAGAAAGTTGATAGCGTCATGGCGACTGGAGTTTTATGGATATTATATTAAATAATATTTGAATAATAAAGTTAATTTAAATATTTAACTTTATGTTATTTAATATGATAAAATGACTTCATAAAGTTATTTTTAACTGAGAGGCAATTTTTAGGTGGGGAACCCCCATTGGAAGTGTCTCACGCTGGAAAATCTTATGCCTGTTTTATGACCATTATTTTTCCCTTCTTGCCATTTTTTGTCGAAATTTTAGGGACGATTGAAACATTCGTATTGCCAACTACAACCAAGCCCTTACACTGCCATCGCATCCTATAAAAATAAAGAAGGCACCTCTTGAGAAGTCCAATTTAATCACTGAAATCAGATAGTACATTTTTTTCTGCATTTGCTACTATTTCAGAGGTTGCAGATACCAAATTGATTTATGTCTGCAACAAAGGCATTTATCAAGATTACATTAGAAAACAGTTGCAATAGAGAATATTTTGCAGAGGACACATGTGGAATTGAAGGAGAAGGAAGGTAACTATTCTTTCATCTTTGTTCATTGTTATTTAGTTCTGGATGCTGCTTCAGTGGTGTATATAGTTTTTTTGTCGGTAGTATTAAATCTTGATGGGTAAAGTAGTTTAGAAGGATTGACAAAGTACTTTTTCTAGCTATTGTAAATTTGCGTGTTTGCACAGCATCATCTGCGTTTTCAAATAAATCCTTGAATTTCAAACTTGTTTCGTTAATAATTGACTCCAAAAGCTCCGTATATAACACATTCTCAATCCAGTACATAGAGCCCAAACTCTTTTTTTAATCCTTTTCTATATTTAATTTATATTATTAGAGGGATTAGATTGTGATTCAGATGACTTATCTCACAAGTGAATATACATACATTTATTCATTGATCTTTGAATTTCGTAATTATTTTCTTGATTTTTGTACTTGTGCATCTTAATTTCCCTATTTATGCATAGTTTGGTCTACTCTCTTATTGATTGTTAGTCTTAGCTTTCTTTATTTTTAACTAGTGTTAGACATGTTAGATATAGTCTTAGGAAACACTAATTTATATTTTATATTTGTATATAAATTCAAAATGTAATGCCCCGCACCCTTGAGGAAACAAGCCTAGAAAACTAGAATAAATTTTTTTTTAAACTTTCCAGAAGATCTTAACAACTTCAACGCCAGAGATACAACACAACATGTCACACTTGCACGACTACATGCACACAAGTGTCGCAAGGGACACCACGATACACAAGAACAACTACACCATACGTCATCATTTCACAAGCAAGGTGACAACAACGGAAGACCAACAAATGTGGAACCACTCACCATGGTGAAACGACATAAGAGGTAGAGGAAGGACGACTCCTCAATGACAATCGACACACACCACTATTGTGTCCTCTCACAAAATGACACTAGGATGAGATGAGGGGATCATCAACCTCCAATCGACATCAAAATTGGTTGACCAACTCAAGCCCAAACACTTACAACACAATCAAAAGATCACTAGCTCCAACAACTCACATACAACATCTCATCGCAACTTGACTATGCACAAGCACAAGACTTAGGTCCCTAAAATCCAACCAACCATAGAGGAAGGCTTGGGACACCTTAGGGATGATCATTAAGGGTTTTTTATCCTTACAAGTATTCACAAGATTCAAGATTTCTCTTGACAAACCTACCCATCTCCTCAGTCCTAAGTACGACGATTGGCTTCCAATGGATACAAGCACACAAACTGATGTAATCAACACTACAACCTAACATTGGATGCATAAGTGTACCCTCTCAGAGATTCCCTAGACACTCTAAGACCCAATGAGCACCTTTGGTGAACAAGTTTCACCCGTCCAAGGCCCAAAAAACCCTATCGACAAACAATTGAGAACACAAGTGCCCTAGGTCAACTTGGGCACCCACCCAGGACACTAGCATAGTGTGTTGGTATCCTTTGGGCCTGCTCATGTCCTCTGGTAGTGCTAGTCCTTGATAGACTAGCACCGCATTGTCGTCCTGGGAATCCTCAGGATGCTGGCTGCAAAATTCCTTCTCTGGCCTTGACCAAAGAATCCTTCGGTTCAATCGATGCTCTGGATGATAGTGCTCAATCCCAAGCATCTCCACATGGTCTCCATTGTTGTGTCCTCCATCCTGCATGAACACATAGGTCAGGGATTAATCATTATCTCATACTTCGTTTATTTTCCGAAGGACTTGAACACCACTATGTCTGAGAAGGTCTTAAGGTTCTGAGGAAGTGATGAGTTGTATCGGTTTGGGATGAACATCTTGGAGGGCGAAGACCTCTCCAAATTTCAAGTCTTCAATAAGCACCAGAAAGGCCTTTGATGCCTTCAATCTCGTCTCCTGTGGCCACAAAACCTAACCCTAGGAGGCAATCCTGGAGTAAGGCCCTTGGCATTGAAAGAGGAAACAACGGCATCGTTGAATGTTAGTATGGGATGAGGAAGCTCACACTCCACCTTGGCATTGGAAGGGACAATTGGCCAAAACCTCCGCTTAGGAGGGACCATTAGAAACAAGGTCATTTTTGGTTCATACCAGAATTGTGGCCTATTTTATGAGATTGTTGGCGGCTTGGTTTTGTCTTGGATACATGGGTTTTGGACTTTCTTTTAAATGCATGATAAAGTTAGGCGTTCACCCTGGCTTTGGAAGGATCGAAAAAGAAAACAACCTATTTTACTTTAGAAAACACCAAAGTTTTTTGGGTTTATGCTACTTTGAACCTTGACTTTAAATGTTTAAAACAAATTTCAGCATTATTTTCAGTCTTTTCAAGGGTGATAACAAAAAAACACGATGACCTTAACAAACTTTGACTTGCCTTCCACACTTTGGAATCTTGACCTTTCACTTTAAAATGCGATGCTGATATTATTTTGGGCCTTAGCAAGGTGGAAAATGGCTTGCAATTTCACCTCTTAGAAAAAAAACGACCGAACTTTATCTCTTATGAACTCTTACGATGCTAAGTCGTAACACAACTTTGATGTTTTTTACGGCTTTGACAAGAGCACAATCAACCTGAAATGCACGACCTTGCTAAAACGAAAGCCAAACTCAGATTTTTCGAAATTTTAAGTGCTTGGATGTTCTCAGTGACCACTTCGATGTTTTGTCAGCAAACACAAAGGATGAAAAACGAAAAACGTGAACCTCATGCCCTAAGGCTTGACCTGTTCGAAAGACCCAACACGATTTCAACATTTCCTTCAGTTAAAGCAAGAGTCGAAACCATAATATTTAAGCCCTTTCATTGAACCTAGATTGTTAAATTTTGAGTGCTTTGTTGTTTCGACACCATATTTGGTGTTTTTATCGAGTCTAGCAAGGGAGTTGTATCTGATAATGCTGAACTTTTCTATATTAAGAATTTTGTCTTTACCCTATCTTAAAATGCGATTTTAGCATGAAGTTCGGGGCTTTTGGGTGTTTGCTTTGGTATTAAGGAGATTGGAGTGAAAAAATTTTACATCATTAGCCAAAGTCGAACTTCGCTTGCATTTTAGTACCTTGAATGATTTTTACACTCTAATATCGAATTCCGTATTTTTGCCGGCTTTCACAAAGTTGGAAATAAAACAACTTTGGCTTCGTCTTAAAACTATGGCCTTTGGATGCTTGCAATAAAGTTCGGTAAGGAATTGGAAGAATTTTAGAACAGTAGCCTGATTTTGGGATGCATACCTATTGTGACCTTTTTTCACACATCGCCCCATTGCAAATGGGGACCCTCTCTTTTCCTTCTTTCTAGGGTTTTGTTAGTGTCCTATGACCTTCCGCTACAGTTTCACCAAGCCTTGTCCAGTTTTGAGCATTTCAGGCCCTGACGATTGAAAGTTAGTTTTTGCAAATTATGTGATTCCAAAATACGAACACCACCAGAGTGCTTAGAAAGGCCAAAGGACGAAGATCGCAATTGATTTGGACGAATTTGGACAACTTTCTATTTTTAGAAAGTTTGTTTTTTTTGCTTTTTCCTTTTTTTTAGGAAATTTGGTTTTTGGCATTTTCAGCCCGATCCCCAGTGTGGCTATTTTTAGAAAGTTTTTCCTAGATTTTAGGGATCCCTGCTTTTTGCTTTTTCGGGATGCAAACCTAGGGTTTACACTGCTGCCACTGACCTGCCTCGACCAGGACTCAAAAATTCCAAGTTTTGACCTAAAAGGCTAAATCCCTAGATTTTAGGCTTTTTGCTTTTTCAGGATGCAAACCTAGGGTTTACACTGCCACCACTGACCAGCTTCGACCGGGACTCAAAAAATTCCAAGTTTTGACCTAAAAAGCTAAATCTCTAGATTTTAGGGATCATATTGCTTCAGATAATCCACCTAGGCATGGATTTCAAATTTCAAGTTAATCCGGTTAAATTTGATTAAGCTGTGAAATTTTGAAATTTTTCTAAGAATTCTTCTAAGTCTGGCTAACAAGGGTTTTTGCAGGTTCAAACGATGTCATGATGCGGGAGGCCATGAAGAGAAGACCCTCCTAAAGTCCGCCATGTGTTGAAGAGGCCATGATGGCCAACACTCCAAAGTCCGCCATTGTCTTGGAGAAGCCTCGAGAGTGGTCTCCAAAGTCCGCCTAGGCCATGTAGGAGCCTTGTCTAAAGTCCACCCAAACTAGAGAACCCTTCAAAGTCCGCCCAAGGGTTGCAAGAAGTCCGCCATGTGTGTGTGGGAGGTCATGTGGGAGCACCCTCCAAAGTCCGCCATCCTAGACATGCATTCAAACTCCGCCATGTGTGATGCCATCAAGGGGGTGTGTTCTAAAGTCCACCCTAGGGAGATGTGTTCTAAACTCCGCCCTAGGCATGTGAGATAGCTAGTCCAAACTTCGCCCAAGATGCTAAGTCATGAAGGAAGAGCCACCTCTAGAAGTCCGCCCATGTTGGAGATGTGTTCAAAGTCCGCCCAAGGTCTTCACATGGGGAGATGCCACCAAAGTCCACCATGTCTTAGGACTCTCCAAAGTCCGCCATGGGGAGATAGTCCAAGACTCCGCCTTGGTGGAGAAGTCACCAAAATCCGCCCTAGGGGATGTTGCCTAAAGTCTGCCCTATGAAGGAGATGCCTTGTCTAAATTCCGCCCTCCAAGCATATTGGAGCCTTCAAAGTTCGCCTTGGTGGAGGTGACTCCAAAGTCCGCCCATGTTGGTGGAAGTAACACCAAAACTCCGACCTATCCAAGAACATGTTGGAGTCCTTCCTAAAGTCCGCCCTACCCTAGCAAAATGATGGAGAGGTCTAGAAGTCCGCCCATGTTGGAGATGTCTAGAAGTCCGCCCATGTTGGAGATGTCTAGAAGTTCGCCATAGGGGATGTGTTCTAAAGTCCGCCCTATGCCTTAGCCAAAAATTCGCCTTGATTGAGCTTTGCTCAAAGTCTGCCCTCCATGTTGAAGGGACCCTTCAAAACTCCACCCAAGGAAGTAGATACAATGTGAAAGGAAGAGTTATCAAAGTCCACCATACCCTTGGTACCACCTCCAAACTCCGCCATGTTAGCCTAGAGACCTCCAAAAGTCCGCCAAAATTTGAAGGTGATAAGAGTTATCATCAAGAGTCCACCTACACATGAAAAGTCAAGCAAAGTCAACAAGCTTGAGCGATATTGGAAAATCCTACAAGATTTCGAACTTAATTCCAAAATAGAAAGTTTTTTTTGAAAATGGGGATATTGGAAAATCCACAAAGATTTCAAACTTGAAGATCAAGATAGAAAGTTTTTGAAGAGAATATTGGAAGACTATTGAATATCTTCAAAATTAAATCCAAAATGGAAAGTTTTTTTTGAAAGAGTATATTGGAGGATTATTGGATATTTTCAAACTTAAATCAAAATGGAAAGTTTTTTTGAGATATTTTCTTAAAACTTGGAAACATGAAGTTAAAATTAGAAGTATGAGTTGGAAGATTTTAAGGGTTTCTACTTGAGGATTTAACCTTGTCTACAAATACTTCATTATCAACTTCATTATTACACCAAGAAGTTCGAAGTTACTAAGGAGAGCTTAGTAAAGTATTTCAGTTTGAAGATCATCTGGAGAAAATTTTGATATTGCTGGAAGTTGGATAACTTTTTTGACAAAAGTTTCACGGATTTTTGGAGAAAGGCAACTAGTACGAGGAAGGGTTATTTAAACTTTTCTGAATTTTCTAAGTGTTCTGAAGAGAATTCTAGCCTTACTTCTATCCAGCCTTACTTCTATCCAAGTCGAAGGTGAAATTAAAATTATGAATTTTCTGAATATTTTCCAGAATTTAATAAATGATTTTCTTTTTTCCGAAAAATTTTGGAGAAAGAAAATCATTTTTTTTGGCAAAGTATGAAAAATTTTGAAAGTTTTGACACTTGGTGGTAACGACAACCAGCCTTAAGATTGAGGGTTTTTGAGGTGAAAATTCAATTCTTTTGGCTAAGTATGGGAATAAAATGAAAATTTTCCAACACTTAGCCATTTCGCAGCCCCGTTATTTTCGAAACTTTGCAAATTATTTTCTAACTTAAAATTTCATTGTTTGTCTGCAGGCCCTAGACATTATGAAATTTCAGGTGGATAAAGATGCTCCTCCAGAGTCGAGGATGACTTCAAAATGGAAGAACATCAGTGACACCAACCTCGGACACATCAATCTGAGGGAATTTAAGAAGCGAATGTTTGGTCTGGACAACCTTGTGCCTACCGCCATTGCGCGAAAGATGATGAAGAGTGGCATCGTGCATGTTGCTGGCTTCCTCCTCACCATGCAGTGCAATGAACTAGTAGTCGAATGTGCCAAACACTACAACCCCATCAATAAGGACATTGCTGCACCTGATGGAAGAGTGCTGGTGAATATCAATGATGAGGCCATCAAAGAGGCCTTCAGGATCCCAGAATATCACAACACAGTGTATATGACAAAGGACGAAGCTGACAGTCTGTATCAAGACCACCTAGAGGAATATGATGCCATAGTTAACCATTCCTGGCTAGACAAGCCAAGGAAGGGCGCCTCCAAACTTCAGAGGAAGAGCCTAGTACGAGCATACTTCAAGGAAGACATTGGGGACATGATAGTCCTGCTCAATAGAATAATGGGAAACCCTCAGGGAGCTCCATTCGAACCATGGATGTATTATTTCATTAATGAAATAATCAATGGAGTAAAAATGATAGACTAGGCCAGGATCATCAGCGACAACCTAGACAGCCAGCTGAGGAACCTGGAGACGAGTAGGACTTTCTTCATGAGTTCTTACCTGTTTTATTCCTTGGCCAGGACCTACAGATACAGAGGTCTCACTTGTAGAGGAGAAGTAGGGAACAAGGAGAACCAGTTTCCAGTGTATGATTGCTATCCCCAGCTCCACATGGAAGAGAAATTCCACTTCAAAAGAGTGAATGATACTTTCCTTATGCACATTACTCGGACACTTCAAGGTGGGCTGCACCAGAGACTCTCTCAAGAGTCTATGGACTTCATCCATCGGTTCGGGTATTGGTACATCCAATATCCAAAGTTCACTTACCTCCGAATTCAGGGATTCTCCAGGCCTCCATACAAGCTTCCAGCTTACCCTACCAACCGAGTGGTGTTGCTCGAGGTTGTGAGACAATTGGAGGAGTATATAGTGATTCAAAGGGATAAGCAAAAGAAGGCAGGAACGTCTTCACTTACAATTGGCAATGGGCTGGAAACATGTCCGTCATCTCAAGCTGCTACGACCGCTAACAAGGAGCTAGCCTGGTATCCCTTCTATCAATACAAAGCAAGGAGGAATTTCGATCCATTCCATAGGATAAAGAAGGTCGAGGGAACAACGTTTGAGCACAGACTGGACCTAGAAGACTACTAGGCTAATGCAGTCGATAGCTTCGAGATCAGGAAGAGATTCTGGTCAAGAATCCCTTTGAGCATGGTGAGAGCAACAGAAGTATTCAGAGTTGTCGATCAGGTAGAAGAAAGCCTAGAACTTCAGTAGTCGAGCTTTGAAAAGATGAAAAACGAACCCCTAGTTTTAATAGATTGGATAGAGGGAGAAAAATCAGATCTAGCAGACCTCATGAGGTCGGTGGTTGAGTATTCAAGGTGGTGGAGGTCTGAAAAGATGAAGCAATTGAAGGCCAAAGGTGTGACCTTGACTTACAAATTGATGGGAGTAGATGATACTCTGTCCATCAATCCTTGTACCTCTGTCGGTGATGTTCGAAATCCAGAAAGTGTTGGGTCTCGAAAGAGGAAGGAGTTGGTTGGAAGCTCCACAAAGGTCACAGGGAAAAGGGTTATAGGTGAAAGAAGAGAGTCTAGCGAAGGCCACTCCATCCTAAGTGTTGCTTCCATTGTGCCCAGTCAGAATGCAATTGGGGAGCAAGAGATGAACATCTGCGTGATTGATGAGCAAGTAAGAGTTCTTTCTCAACCAGTTAGGGAAGTAGTGGAAGAGGTCGTCCAAAGTCCAGACAAAGAGCAAACTGAAGCACCTACAGTCTTCTTGGATGGCATACCAACAAACCCAGGAGAGGCAGATGATGAGTTTGACCGGAACACTGTAAAGCAGTCAACCATTCCGGATTGGCTGAGAGAAAGGATAAAGGCCAAGGTTCCCAAGGAGGCCCGCTCCGAAGAGGTCACTGCAACATTTCTGGAGAAGGTGAATGAGCCCACTATAACTAAACCACCCAAACCCGCCAGGAAGTTTTCCCTAATTCAGAGAGACAGTGCATGATTCAAGACAGTCTAGATAGCGGTGCCCAAAGAAGGGAAGACTAGAGACAATGTCACCACGGATGATTACAAGGTCACCACCATAGAGCTGGGTAAGCCCACCCAGGACCAAGAGGTCCAATATTTTGATGACTCCTACAACGTTCTAAAGACGAGTCTAGCTTATGAAAAAGAAAAGAGGAAGAAGGTTGAAGAAGAGAACCAGCAGTGGAGAAAGTACGTTCTCCATCTTACCAGCCCGCTCAACCGTGAGGTCCCGGTTACTCCGCCACAGCCTCTTCAGCAGGGATCAATGAAGGACTATGATGATATGAAGGGCTTGTACACTCAAGCAAAGGAGTGGATTTCAGACGCTTCGGTGCGTGCTGACACACTGGTAGAGAATTTAGTATCGGCACATGAGTCAGCTTCTTTACTGATTGATCCTATCCAGGATCTAGCCACCAATTGGGAAGAGGTGGATGAAATTCAGAATGAAATACTCCCTCATCTGAAGGTTATCTGAGGCATGTCGAAGAGAAGCTTAGTGGATGCAGGTATCATACAGACAGGAGACAGGTACGACTTCAGCACATGGTACTATACTTTGGTCACTCGGATTGAAGTTCTGAAGAAATCCGAGACCAAGTGCTTTGAGACGGAGGAAAGTGTTAGAGAGATCTTGGGCAAGGTATTCTGTGTGGCGTCAAAGATCTAAAAGAAGGAAAGCCTAAGGGAGAAACATTTGCAGGCAGAGAACTTGAGAGCCAGGATTCAGGGATGATTGACAAAGGCAATCTTTCAAAGATTGCAAACTTCCTCTCCATCGATGAGAACTTCCTTACCCAAGCAGTTGAGTGGGAAGGCATTCTTGCCACATGTACCGATGATGTGGACATCATCGACTTCCAGATTGGCGGTTTGCCAAGTGTCACCATGGAGGAGGTCAAACTCATTGTGTCCAGATACGTTGAATCTCTGAAAGAAGAAAGTGGACACTCACCTCAGTGAGATTAGCAGTTGCGCCACGTGTCACTCTCCTATTCATTTAAGCTGATAGTATTTTGGGAAACCCTAATTAGGGTTTAGGACTTTCAATCTTGGCCCTTGATCGTTGTTGATCTCAGCCATTCATTTAGTTTGAAAAACTATATAGGGTTGCCTCCTCTCATTTGGAGAGGGTGAGGTTTTTGATGTATTGTTGCTTAAGGTCATTTCCAGATAATATATTGCATGTGCGCTGCTTTGTAATCCCTATTGTTTGAATGATTTGCATGGTTTCAATTTCCTCAACACTTAGTTAGAATTAATTTAGATTTGCTTTCATTGTTGTTAATTTGAATGAAGGATTTGATAAGTGTCAATTGATGGTGTATCTCCGCTCATACTTTTGGTAAATGGATGATTTCCATCTTACCATGCAAAGTTAGTCTGAGCCTGTCCTCTGTGCATCCCAACATCACGATCATAAGCACAACCCATCGAAGATCGCACCAACTTTGTGTAGTTGTCCCTAGTGTGGCGAAGCAAGGTTTGGTTTCTCGAGAGCACCCAGTTGATACCGTCTCCAGAATTCGTAGGATTAGATTAGCCTTCTCAAACCCTATCCCTTTTTCCCTTTCTTTTGAAAGTCTAAATCCCAGAAAATCCAAAAAAAGAAGAGCCTAAAATTGCTAAATCCATCTAAGTCCAGCAGTTCAAGACAATTGCTAAACGTAAGTCCCCCTTGAGATTTTCAGCATACACTACCCAAGAAGCTATTCCACTAAAGTCGTTTGTTCGCACATATAGACCTTGGAATCAGTAGTGATTTTTCAAGAGAGGATAGAATACCTTCGGGTATCCTATTCTAATGTTTGGTAGATGATAAAACAGACACCAACAATACCCTGGAGCTCTCTTTCATGCAGACAATAGGTTTGAACTGGGAAAGGAGGGGGGTCCCTATCAGAGACAGGGAATGATGTGCAGTGCACAACAAATGGCGACTCGACTGGGAAATGTTCTTGAACATTTCAAGGATGACTATCCGGATCAAACCCAAAATCTCTGGTTAACACCCCACAGACCAAACCAAATTACCAAAAGATAGATTCAAGGTAAAAATGAGGTTACAAACTAAGTCAAGTCACCGATCTTGGGAATCAAGTTTGTGCAGTGAAGTTCATACCATCTTAAAGAAAGTTGAGACATCATTGTTCAATCATGGCAAGCTACGTAGGGTGACTATAACTCCAAAAGCAACTTGGATATTGCCTCGCTACCAACGAGCGTCTATAGCCCCGGCAAGGTTATCACTTGTAAGCTCATAGAGATTGCTTTATTTCCAGTAAATTTTCTTTTTGAATACCAATAGAGGTGTCTGCACTCCTAAAGCCAAGCATTTTGATATTTCTTTGTTTTTCAATTTCTTTCTTTTGATTTTTCTCTTCTTTTCGTTTTCACTTATTTTGACTTGTAAGCAATGAAGCCTACGTGGGAGTGAGCATTACAATGGTCGTTGAAGCAAAGCTTTAGATTTTTCACTTGCAATGACTTCCCTCTAATAAGACAACAGACCTTAACAATTATTAAGTGTTAGATGTGCAATGATTGCAATGTTGGTGACGAGATCCAATAGGTAACTAGATTTTAAAATGAGTAAGCTTTAAACCAAATGAGTTGACTATGGGGGCAACCGTCAATTAGGTGCTCTACCAAAGTTGACATCCAAGAAATAGACTGGAAAACATCCTGACTTCATACACCAAAGTTGCGCAAGACATATATACCTCTACAAAAATGACGAAGCAGCCCTGGCGACAGCAAACCTACACTAAAGCAAGCAAAGCAAACTATTCTAAAGCGAAAAAACAGGAAATCTAAACTAGTAACAAAAAAAGAAAACTATCCTAACTATATACAAGGAGAAACTGACTATACAAAATGTAGACTATTTGCATGAACCCTTGGCCCAGGATGACTTCTCAATGCGTGCAGCAGCAACAAGGTAAAGGGCATAGTCCTAAGTCTGGCCAATTTGTCTTTGTATTTTGAAAGAAAAATTTGCAGTGGGCCACTCTCAGGTTCAACCAGGAAATCAGGCAATATTAACAATTGGGACGGTTCGTTGGGGTACATGATCAATCCATATACAGGTTTTTTCCCAAAACATTTAGCATCAAATTAATAATATTCAAAATTAACAGCAGAAAGGAAATAAACAACCTGGTGTGTTTTCAAGTCATGCAATGTGTCGTGTGGTGGGAGATCTTCAGCAGCTTCGAGAGGTCGCAACTAGTGGTGCAGCATCCCGCTTGCATCCAGCATGTGTAAATCACCATCAAATTTGACAAGTTGTACAAGCTGAAAATCTGACGTGAACTCAAACTCAAGAAAGTAGGGTTTCGTGTCTATCGATGCATCTTCGTGTTGCATAAACCATGCAATCTTATGCATCTCTGTCAACATGTCCTCAAATAACAAGGGACTCTTTGATGGCTTGATTTTCAAAAACATTCCCAACCAGTCCTTGGAATGCATCCTCCACTTGTGGGGCTTCTGCGAATCGCTCTTCGGCCTTTGGCTGTTCCACGAGGCTCACTTGATCACTCCTATCAACATTTTCGTCCTCAAGTGCAAGGCCAACAAGGCAATCCATTGCCATATTTTGATTGCCAGCATCTGGCAACTCCTTTTCGTCCTTAGAGAATGTGGCACTGCAGTGGTCTTGCGTTATTTTGTACTTGTCAGCAACGAGGTATGCGCTCCACACTTTATCTGTGATGCATTCCTCTGGTGATTCCGGCAATCCATACTGGTACCTAACTTGATTGACTGCCTCCAGACATAACGAACAGGTAAACTCGAAATGAGGAGTGTGATGAATTTTGCACCACCAAGGTAACATCACGCTTTCCAAGCGTATCTCCTCATTGAGACTAAATTGGTACTAAATCAAAACCCCTAAATCAGGTAAACTCATCGGTACTTGATGGAGGGTTGTGATCATCTAGTTGCATGAATACCTCTAGTTTGGGGATATCCCAGAAAAAAAATCTTTCACTGCAACACTTGCTCCACTCTTGACATAAAAGTCAAGCAGTTCGGCTCGTCATGCTCAGCTATGTTGTGGATTTTGCAATGCCCTATAGATGCATACTTAAATAACTGCCTAGGATACAACTGTGCACCCAATCTCTCATGAAGTCGGGTAATGTCAACCTGAGGACTATCCCTATGAAGTGACTGCTCCCACATCTTGACTCATAGTTTTTTTGTTTTCAAATTTTCTACTTTTTTGGGTATTTTCTGATTTTCTGATTTTGGGGTTTTTTCAATATAACAGAAATGAAACATATCTCAGATATAGCATTTGAAAGGGTATAATTGACTCAGCTTGCTGCAAAATCCTATCAGCCCTCCCTCTAGAGCCAAATCCGTTGACATGCGAAAAGTACGCTCTACTTTCAATCAACACAAAATAGAATGCTGAGTATATCCTATTCTCTCTTGGATAAGAAAAACCCTAGTGCTATCAGGGCCGATCACGAGAGATAACCTCAAGGCTCATTTTGTCTAGTCTTGACTGGCTAGGGATAACTCAACATTTGATGTGTTTTGTTGGTAAACACGAGGGGACTTATGCATGTTACAAGTTGGCCTGCATCTAGCGATGCCTTGATTCTCAAACTAGGGGAAATAAAAGCAAAAGGATTAGGGTTTAGGAATCCTAAGGACAATGATAGCAACAGTTGGTGTTGTGGATAGACAAATTTCACATAAACTAGTTCTTGTTTCGCCAGAGATATACTCACAACTCCACAGGAATAGTGCAAGCTCCAAGGGAATAAAAGGATTTTCAAACTATGGATATTCATTTAGACACCCAATTCTGGTGTAGTCTGAGGCAAACACCTATAGTTGAACTAAGAACAATATTGGGCTCAAACTAACCATGCACGGAGCCATATAGTTAGCAAGCCTCCAATGGTATAAACCTGAAATCGAATCAAATACCCTCCCACTTCACCATTAAGATCACTGAACTTTAGCTAATTTGATGAAAAGAAACCATGTCAACAAAAGAAAACAAATGGCAAAACACCATGCTTCAACTATCATTACAATAATTTATGTCCAGCAAATTCTATTCTATCCTACTTTTACTCCTAATTCTAACTGCTAGCCTACATAAACCCCAACTATCTAACCCTTTACAATGAGAGAGGCACTATAATGAGGAGGCAACAGACTGGAAGGAGGGTAACCTTGAACCAGCCAATCTCTAAGGCATATAGACTTGTTGATGTGTGTTTTAGGCACATAACATTACAGAATAAAATACCAAAGGTAATTTACCCTCTCTTGAACAAAATCACCTCAGATGCTAAGAATGAGATCAACTAAAATGATTCCAAGGTTTCTACATGTCAGGTCTTGACGAGTGGGTAACTCAATGGTCGATGTGAATTGTTGTGTTCACTTGGGGACTTACGCGAATATTTGGATTATCTTCTTCGATTATGAAGGTGCGGAATAGGTGTGCTGACAACTTAAGATTTATCAATATGGCTCTGGACTTAATTCTTACTAAAAAATGGGCAAAAGGAATAGGGTTCAGGAAATCTATTCTAAACCTAGGAATGTAGGAAATGATGAACAGATCTAGTGGAATCAAACTAGGCGAGGTCTCACAAACAGGTATTGACACAAGCTTAGTGCAATCGTCTAAGATATACTTTAAGATTTTCAGACTATCACCATCAAACGTTGACACCATCCAAGTTGATGCTTGTCAAGGGATGCGTAATAGTTGAAGTTAAGCTTACTTAAATTTCCAATTGACCACACAAGGCACACTTGCGAGCGACAAGAGGCTAGTGGTATGGATTAAGGATTCCACACAAATATATTCAACAAATCTTTCACTCAATCTAACATACATGAAAATAAATTCTAAACTCAAATTCTAATCTAACTTGGAGGAATTGAGAACTATGAATGCAAACACAACACTTGAAGAGCAAAATCACCAACAATTGAACAATGATTATGATTCAAATAGCTGCAGCATATACCAACAATTCTACAAAAACTCTCTCTTACAAATGAGAGACAAGGAGGCATATATAGAGTCTCTTACAAAGTGGATGGCCCAGATTGATACAAGATCAACGACCAAGATCATGCCAACAAAACTCTAGAATTGCCCTAATTAGGGTTTACATCAAAAATGGTGCCACCTACATATGGCCCAATAAGAAGATACCTAGTCATCAAATAAGGAATCTTCTAGAAGATTCTTCCCTGTATCTCTCTCTCCTAGCATACTCCAAGAATCTAGCCAATACTGAATCTAACTCCTCCATGGAAATGCTAGGCAAGGTATCCTGTTGTAAATCAATCACGTCTAGTGAATCTGGGCAAGCATCCAAAGTGTTCTCCCAATCTGGCATGAGCTTCTGCGAACTATGAACATGAATCAACAAAGAGACCAAGTTGTCTATCTATCTCTTCTTCAAAGAGTCCAACTGGCAAAATACATAAATTTCATCTCGTCTCTTAATTCGGCTAAGTGTAAACCACAAGCATCACTAACATCAACACCCAACAATTCTTCAATCAAGGCAAGGATCTTCATCTGAATGTCCTGAATCAATCCTTTCATCTCCATACAACTTGACTAGGCGTTCTCATAAGTTGATCTCTTCACGGCTAATGAACGATACTAGCCATGGAAATCGTATCTGTCTCCACTGTGCACAATGTTCTCTCTAACCAAGGTGGAATCAGGAATCCTCTTCAAAGTCTGGAGGCATGGAATAGTCTTCTCTTGGATAGGCCGAAATTCTTCCCAAACTCCCTCCAAATACTGGATTCTAAATACGAGCCTTGTTGTCCTATCATATGCATGGGCAAACTGAGTAAGGAAATCATCTGTCTACTTTCTTGTACTCTCAATCCACTTTTCCACCTCTGAAAGTGTATCTCTCGCTGCCTCATAGTGTGAATGTATTCCATGGTCAACTGCAATAGGAGAAATAAGGGTGGGATTTTCACGCCTTATCCCTGCAATATACTCTCTAAGTCTGATATTCTCTTCTCTGTACCTTTCTTTCTCCGCAATCTCTCTGTCTAACCTTGCATCGGTTGCCTTGAGGTTTTCACCAACCTCCTGGGATTCTTGCTCTCTGGATGTACGACCAAGAGCAACTGAAGTGATCTAGAAATCCATAGGAGTAGCAATGTCCGCCATCACGCCTGCAATAGGAACAGCAATCTGCGCAATCCACATTCCTGTCTCATCTCTAGCTATGTGCGACAAAATCTCTGCTCTCTTGGGTTCTTTCTCCTTAGCACTCCTAGCTAGGTAGTCATCAATGTCGTCAATAGGCTGTAACTCTATCATTTTCTTACTTTTCTCCATACTTCTCATCAGCCAATCAAGAATAGTGGCCATCTCCATACCATCATCAAGACACATTTCTCAATCAAGCCCTCTCAATGCCGAGATAACATCATCATCATCATCTAGATTATTCCTGGTCAAATCGTATATCTCATTTCCCAAACTAACTTCCAAAAGGACAATAGGCAATCCCGACTGATCATCTTTCTCATTTGGAGGTGCAGATGTCACTGTGGCATGTAACTCTTGAATATTTTCTGGTAGTATCACTGTGTTGGAACACTGTTGGGTTTCCTTGTTCTACTCTGTTACTTCAATCACTTTGATTGATGAGACACTGAGAGGTGGTGAAGGAATGATAGGTGGAGGAATGATAGTCTTTTGTTTCTGCTTCACCTCCTCAATCTTCTTCCCTCTGGCCTTGACTTCTCCTAGTGTGTTCTTCCTTCTCTTAGGAGCTTGACTCTCTTCGTCTGCATAAATCCCGACATCACTGATAGACCTCTGATCATCCTCGAAAGTAGACTCTTCCGGCTTCGTCCTTTCATAAGTGTAGGGAACACCCATATCAACTAACTTATTCATTTGTATATCTACCCATGCATGGGAGAAACTCAAGACCTCTCTTATCAATACATTCAAGTCAATCTCTTCTGACTCTGACCAATTAGGCAATAGGATTCACTCTCATACTGTGGATGCGTATGATCTCTGTCATCTAACACTTGATCAGGAATGAGGAAAAGTCCACACTTCCTCATGAAATCCACTGACATTCTAGACCACATTCTTCTCTTTACTGCTTGCTCGTCCATCAGGTTGGCCCAATAATTTTCTATGTCTACTTTGTGGATGAACTTTTCTCCCCTGATCCTTCCAACTTTCTTATATGGATCAGATCTTTCTCTTTTTCTATATGTAGCAAATCGATAGAATGCAAGCTCCTCACTCGCAGTGCTAGCGGCTATGGCAGACTGGCAAACCTCTGATGTCTTCCCAACTGAAATAGGGAATGTCATGTCTGTCCTATGCTTCTCTCTTTGAATGGCATCAAACTCTAGAAGCTGTCTCACCACTTCCAACAAGATCATTATGTCGGTCGGATACCTAGGAAGTTTGTAGGGTTCGGATTGAGACCCATGAATCCTAAGGTATGTGAAAGTGGGAAACTAAATATACCACGATCCATATTTCTCTATTAACTCTGTTGCCTCCTTGGACAATCTTCTGTGGATTCCGCCTTGCAACATCTGCGTGATGTACATAGTGAATGCATCATTCACTCTCTTATAGTCTTCAATTCTATACATGCTCAGCTGGGGGTAGCATTCATGACTCCTGAATTGTCCTTGCCCATTCCCGACTTCACCTTTGCATATCAATCCTCTGTATGAAACAAACCGTGCAAGCAGGTATACCAGGTAAGAAGTCATGGCGAATGACTTGGACCGCTCTACATTCCTCAGCTAAAAGTCTAAATTGTAATTCTAATCTTAGACCAATTTACCAATGTCCCTCTAAGACAATCCTGGATGAAATAGAACATCCATCCATCGAAAATTGCTCCCTGCGGCATCCCCATCACTCTGTTGAGTAGGAATATTAAGTCGCTATACTCCTCTTTGAAGTCTATGCACATGAGTGTCTTGGGAGCCTTGGAATGATAAGACTTAGGCTTAATCATCCACTCTTTGTTTATCATATTATTGCAAGCACCCATCTTCTTTGTGTATCTTTTTGTATATTCATCCTTGGTCGCATCCTTCATATCTGTCCCACATGGAATTCCGAATACCTCAAAAATAGCATCCTCAGCAACGTAGGCAATAACAACGCCCTTAGAAGTTTTGATCATTCGCGTGAGCAGATCATAACATCGTGCACACTCCAGGATAAGCTCACTGCACTGTATGGACTGTGGAAATCCAACGGCATGAAAAATACCGCTCTTCATAATGTTCGCATATGCTAGGGAAGGGCCCTGATTTCCGACTCTGAACATCCGTTGTCGCATCTGGTTCAAGTCTAGGAAATGCATGTTTGTATCTGTGATCTCCTTCCATCTAGATGAAATCTTGAGCTCTGGATAGAATCCAGTCTCCAACATCTTCAATAGTTCTTTCCTTTCCTTAAATCCGGACTTCGACATCGCACCTGTACGAAACTTGAAGTTAGACTTAGGAAAATAAATAATGTTCTTGATAAAATTCCTGATTTTCTAAAGATGTTAAGCTAATTAGAACATAAAGTCAGGAAAATAGTCCATACTCTTGGTAGATTTCGACAATTAGATTCAAAATGTGACAACACTAGGGCATGGAAACCCTCTATAAAATTTATTAATACCTCCTTATACTTAGAAATTGTGCAAACTAAAGTGCAAAGGAGTATACTGGATCAGCGATGACTAAGGAAAGGTGTGAAAGGTTGTGTTTTCACACAAGGTATGTTTAAGGACACCTTCCGCAATCAACAATGGAGGTCACAAATCTGAAGGCAACCTGCAACTAATAAATTAACTTCAAAAAACATGTTGCAATCCTTCAAAAATATGCACAAACTTGATAAAAATCAGTTTTGATGATGAAAACAACTAATCTTGGAAACATAGTTATGGCTGGTAAAAGATAAATTTCTGAAGACAAGCAGCCATTAACACAGTTGCAGACCTTAAGACAGCCTTCTAATGGTCTAAAAATGATTTAAAAATGCCTCCAAAATGTCTCCAAATATAAATTGCTAAAGTTGTAGCTGGCTGAGCAATAAAAGTTAAAGTCTGAAAATTGAATGTACAACCAACAATGGAGGTCTAAATCTAAAGCAAACTCAGATCTGAAGCAAATGACAGCAAGTAGGGGGGCAAAGGTGGCATCAAACATGCATGGAATTCACCAAAGTAAGCTCCCAGCACTTGCAAAATAAAAATCGAACTTTCTCAGCTATAGCGCCATTTCTGAAAATTCTGACAATGTCTTCAATGTAGCTCAAATTTGCAACAATGGAGGTCTGGAACAGCAAGCAATAATGGTAGACAAAATTGTCAAAGTCTCAAACACCAAAAATTGCCAAACTTGGAAAATCGAAAAAATTTGGAAATGAACTTCAATGGCAGCAATAGAAAGGATTGCCAAACTGGAAAAAATGGAGGAAAGAAATCGCTTAGAAACTTCAAAATTAAACTGGACTTAGGCAAGTTTTCCAAAAAAACGAGCGAAATGCAAAGAAATTTGTCGGGATGAAGTGCGAAATCAATTTAAGTAATACCTAGGAGCGAGAAAACAACTCCAAAAGGTCTGGGAATACCTTGGCACTTTAAAATCACTGATGTGCGTGTTTAAAAACACGTTCATGCTCAAGAAGGTTAACACTTAGACAAAATTTAGGATCATCAAAATATCAACGTTTGCAACTTGATCCTATAACTTCAAAACCCTAGACGGCACTAGACATGATCAAAACTCTGAGACTCGGGCACAGGAGACACAAAATTGCCCACTAAGTAGCCAAAACCCTAACCTAACAACGCAGAAAGCCGGAAAAGAGGGGGTCCTTGTTAGCAATGGGGCGATGTGTGAAAAGGTCACAACAAGACTCAACCGGTAATCCCTGTTTCCAATAATCCTTACACAATCACCAAGTCAAGCAATGGTTCAATGACACCAATCAACACCTTTGAAAACCCCAAGGCTCCACTATGTCCACTTACAGACAACTAACACTTCTCAAGTTCTTGTGTGACTACACACACCCTTGCATACATGAGTGGGCTACTACTAGGCTTAAGAGTTTGAATGGCCCACTTGACCAATTCAATACAACAACCCTTGGAGGGAGGGGTGTTCTCACATTGTCTTAACACCAATGAAACATGATTTCATGGTTTAGGTCCACCGGAACATCAATTTTGACCCACTCACCCACAAACTAAACCGGTTGCTATTAGGCCTTTATTTGAAGGAATCGGGTGATAACTTTTGACACCCTGAGGATCTAGGCAAACAAATTATATTTCCAGATACCCTTTTGGGAGTTCTCAACAATATCTCAGTTTCCGGTACTGGTCCAACTTGCTGATATTCCAACCAGTACTGCACTAACAGACCTAATAGGGCTATTAGACCTATTTGGTTGAACGCCTTTCACAAACTGGTTTGGTTCTCCTAATGGGTGACCATCACTTACCATGAAATACTATGTAAACCTCCAAAGTACTCTTCTACCACATTCAAACCCTTTTCCAGTGCTCTACCACTCAATTCTCACGCACTACACTCATCAAACCGGTCTGTCACATAGAGATGCCAGACCTAGGGTTAGTTCTCCATCCTATTCACCCTGTTGTATCCTCTTAATGACTTTTGGTACTGACATATGATACAGTGGCCTATCATCTCCTATAACGGCAGAAGGTTTAGTTAAGGATTGATAGGCCAAAACCCATTATTGCAGTCAAACCCTAGGGGTTTAAGGGTTTAGGCTACTCACTAGAGATTTGCTTGTAGAATGGGGCAGCGATCACTTCAAGACTTCACACTGAAAGAAAAACAAAGGTAACACGATCTATTTACAGGAACTATGCCATGAGCATTCTTGCCAATCCACCTTCAGTATGCAATCAATAGAAATTAGATGGTTTTTCCGAGTTTCCAACAGTTCTTGATGCTTCAATTTCTTTCCAAATCAACCAACTCAACCAACATACATCCTTCGGTGTTTGGGGCCTTTAAAGGTATTTCCCAAACGACCACAACTTCTCCAATTATCTTACAAACTGATTGACCGTTGGAGAATCACGGCTTACAAAAAAGTGCAAAATTTTCATGACAACAAATTGACAATATGACAACTGTTGCATAATTCGACCAACTTAAACTCTAGACTATCATAGTCCCCCAAAATGATTACATTTGATTCCAAAACATCATAAATGACTCAAATAGACTTGTGGTCACTTGATCCCTCAATTTAGACCATTGTGACCCTTATTGACTCAATTTACTCTACCAGACCCTAGATGACAACTTGACCTAAACATGGACAAACTTGTCACACTCCTAGGACACTGAATTACAAAAAAGGACCCATAGGGTCTTATTACATTCCTTCTAGCTAATTGAAAATCATCTTGTTCTTGGTTCATGTCTTCATAGGTAGGTGCTCCTGCACCACACTAGCCTTTTATATATTTTACATTCTAGATCAATGGACAGGATTCAATTCATCCAATGGCTCGAATCTGCCCTCTAGAAGCTCTAACAGCTTTTTGGTTGATGATCTCAACCACCTCCAACTACCTTTTCAGCTACCTACAACTGTTTTCAATTAATTTTGCTAGAAGACAAAGTTTCACCGGGCTTGAGGCACAAAAAGGGTAATCCTAGTAGCTAGGAAATAACTAACTTGTGGTACCTTTTTGAATTTACATTAAACGGGGCCACAAGTAGTCACCTTACAATAAAGCAATTTCTTTTACAAACAAATTCTCTTTCTTTTATTTCCAACTGTTCATTTTTTATTCTGCATACTCCTGTAGCATTCTGTGTGAGCACCTACATTCAATCTTGTCCCTGCCCTTTAATTTGTTGCTAGTAGTGGTGCTGAGGGTTCTTGCTCATCAAATCCTGTCACTTTGTTCATGGCCTCCATTTGCGAGTGTCTTCAGTATGCTAGCTATGGAATTCCTTTTCTGGCCTTGTCCTAGGAATCCTCTGGATCAATCAATGCTCTAGATGGTAGTGCTCAATCCCAAGCATCTCCACATGGTCTCCTTTGTTGTGTCCTCCATCCTGCATGAACACATAGGTTAGGAATTAATCATTATCTCATACTTCATCTATTTTCTGAAGGATTTGAACACTACTATGCCCAAGAAGGTCTTAGGACTTTGAGGAAGTGATGAGTTGTACTGGTTTGGGATGAACACCTTGGAGGGCGAAGACCTCTCCGAATTTCAAGTCTTCAATAAGCACCAAAAAGGCCTTTAATGCCTTCAATCTCGTCTCCTGTGGCCACAAAACCTAACCCTAGGAAGCAATTGTGGAGTAAGGCCCTTGGCATTGAAAGAGGAAACAACAACATCGTTGAATGTTAATATGGGATGAGGAAGCTCACACTCCACCTTGGCATTGGAAGGGACAATTGGCCAAAACCTCCACTTAGGAGGGACCATTAGAAACAAGGTCATTTTTGGTTCATACCAGAATTGTGGCCTATTTTCTGAGATTGTTGGCAGCTTGGTTTTGTCTTGGATACATGGGTTTTGGACTTTCTTTTAAACGCATGATGAAGTTAGGCGTTCACCCTAACTTTGGAAGGATCGAAAAAGAAAACAACCTATTTTACTTTAGAAAACACCGAAGATTTTTAGGATTATGTTGCTTTGAACCTTGACTTTAAATGTTTATAACAAATTTCGGCATTATTTTTGGCCTTTTCAAGGGTGGTATCAAAAAAACACGATGACCTTAACGAACTTTGACTTGCCTTCCACGCTTTGGAATCTCAACCGTTCACTTTCAACTGCAAAACCGGTATAATTTTCGGCCTTAGCAAGGTGGACAATGGCTTGCAATTTCGCCTCTTAAAAAAAAATACGACTGAACTTTATCTCTTATGAACTCTTAAAATGCTAAGTGGTAACACAACTTCAATGTTTTTTGCGGCTTTGACAAGAGCGCAATCAACTTGAAACACACAACCTTGCTAAAACGAAAGCCAAACTCAGATTTTGCGAAATTCTAAGTGCTTGGATGTTCTCGGTGACCACTTTGGTGTTTTGCTGACAAACACAAAGGATGAAAAACGAAAAAACATGAACCTCACGACCTAAGGCTTGACCTGTTCGAAAGACCCTACAAGATTTCAATATTTCCTTCGACTGAAGCAGGAGTCGAAACCATAATATTTAAGCCCTTTCACCAAACCTAGATTGTGAAATTTTAAGTGCTTTGTTGTTTCGACATCATATTTGGTGTTTTTATTGAGTCTAGCAAGGGAGTTGCATCGGATAATACTGAACTTTTCTACATTAAGAATTTCATCTTTACCCTATTCTAAAATGTGATTTTAGCATGAAGTTTGGGGCTTTTGGGTGTTTGCTTTGGTATTAAGGAGATTGGAGTGAAAAAATTTTACATCATTAGGCAAAGTCGAACTTGGCTTGCATTTTAATACCTTGACTGATTTTTACGCTCTAATATTGAATTCGGTATTTTTGTCGGCTTTTACAAAGTTGGAAACAAAACAACTTTGGCTTCGTCTTAAAACTATGGCCTTTGGATGATTGCAATAAAGTTCGGTAAGGATTTCCGCATTAGAAGAAAATCAGAATAGTAACCTGATTTTGGGATGCATACCCCGGAGCTCTCTCTCATGCAGACAGTAGCAGGTTTGAACCAGGAAAGGAGGGGGGTCCCTGTTAGAGACGGGGAATGATGTGCAGTGCACAACAGACACCACTCCCATTATTGACTCTAATACTTAGCCTAGAATCATCATGTTTCAACGAACGCATAATCAAAACCAAAATCAAATGATACAAAACTTTCCATTTTCACAACTATTCACAAAATGAGCCAAATTTCACAAACTCAACAATCACATGAAACAAGATTTAAATTGATCCAAATCAAAATTTCATACTACGAATCCATCATTTTACATAACAATCCATCAAAATTTCACCAAAAAATCACTTTTAAGCAAATTCCAAAATTTTATCAATAACCAAGTGAATATTGAAATCCACCATTACAATAGCTTAGAGAACACCTAAAAATTCAAAAAATCAAAATCAAAAAACTAAGAATACCCTTTTGGTTATTAGGTTCACAACACCCCAATTCCATCACAAAATCAATAATTGATCCATTCAAACAAAATTTGGGCATGGTAACGTTATAAGATGGAAAATTCCCAAAAATTACTCATAACAATTTATCTAACAAATTTTCTCTACTTCAGATTTTTCAAGCCCACAACGCATCTACGATGGTAAATGGTTGTTACAAACAAGACAAACATTCTAATTCTTTACATGCAATTCTAGGATGTTGCACAAAAGAAATGGAGAGCGAGCTGGGGTTGAGGGCACATAATCTTACTCTTAGTCTGGCTCTTGTTAAATCCTTATCGATCCTAATTTTACTTTCACTTATACCGATTCCATACATTTTCCAATTACTCATCAAAATTGTACCCCCATTCACTCTTACTTCCATATATTCATTCCTAACCTTGAGATCATCACATTACCTCTCTAGTTAATTTCCACATTATTCAAAATTGACTGAGTTTGATCTTTGAAGAGTGCAAGAATGACTCCAAAATTCAAATAGTCAAATTAAAATTCCATTTTTCCCACCCCCTTTTGCTTGTCATTATGAGTTGAATTAACAAACATTTTGTGAGACATGTTGCTATGTCACGGTATTTAAATACATTCAATGAGCAATTAATTTACATGTAATTGCAAACAAGAAAATCATTATAAACACACTTTGATTTCTAAAGGGCAATAAAGAACCAAATCTATATCATTATCATATAGGTCATCTTGCAATCTCCCTTTTTTTGCCCCAGCTCCAAGATTCTTGGAGAACACCAACTTTATCGAAAAGGAATTCTGATAGTGGCAATGAGTTTAAGAAATCAGGACAAGTCTGTTGATGTTAATTAGGGAATGTCAGATTCCAATTGCCTTGGGCAACATTGGAATCCACCCAAAAGGGCTGGCCCCTTTCCTCAAACATGTAGGGCAGAGCCCTATACCTCACGGCAACATTAAACCTCACACCTCACAACTTAAACCGCACACTCAACGTGTTGATAAATAGGGCCGACCCTATTCACAAGGCAATTGCTAAAAAGGAAAAATATAATTAAAGTTAATTATAAGGAAAGCCGACCTATCTAAAGGTTTTGCTCCACATATAAGTAAATGTAAAACCTCATTGTTATTCACTCATTCATTTTTCATTCATGGGAAATATACATGCCTGTCTAATGCGAACTTGAGGGAGACATATTACATCTGCACTTAAAACAATTTACATCTGCCATTGGAGGTGCGAAATCCATCATTAGGAGTCAGCGAACTCAGTGAATACACAGCGAATTCCTTGAAGGTCTGCAATCTAGGTTAAAGGAGCAGCAAAATGGCAGCAACCATCACTCATGTGACAGCAAGCTAATATTGAAGGCAACCACCTCAATCTGCCATACTTCTTGTGACAACAACATCTGAACCTACAAATACATGAGATAAGTGTTGTAATGATTGCATAACTATAATCCATAATCAGATATGAGGATCTTTTCTGGCTGGGTTTTTCCTCCTAGGAGGTTTTCCCAGGGTAACTGTGTCTTGTTCTCAATTTGTTCATTTCTACGTTGTCATTAATTCCAATTTCTTTCAGTTAATCAAACTAATTAGAAACTAAATATAAATTCTAAGTTTATATCAATCTGAAAGTGTTAAAATTAACATGATATCAGAGCTATAGGCTAGATCAACTTTCAGATTTCAGAATTTAGTACTCCTTTATTTCCAGATTGTTGTCTCATTTGCAGGTCAAGTCAATGGGGCTGAAAGTTGAAGATAGGCTTGATGGAAATATCAATTTTGCTGCATGGAAGGTTCGAATAATGTTGGCTCTAGAAGAAGAAGATCTTCTCCACTTTATAGAAGCGAAAGAGCTAACTGAACCTACAGATGCTGCTAAACTAAAACAATTCAAGAAGGATGTTGTCAAGGCCAGAAAGCTCATCATTGATTCAGTTAAAGACCACCTTGTCACCTCCATTGCCTCATTTACTTCTGCAAGGGAAATGTTCAGTCATCTACAAGGTACATATGAAATTAACAATCTCAGTAGGGCAATCACCTTAAGACAACAACTACTTAATATCAAAATGTCAAAAGAAGATTCTGTTGTTTCATATTTTATGAGAATTTCAGAACTAAAGAATCAGCTAGGTACAATTGGTCATAACATGGAAGATAAGGACCTTGTCATGATTGCCCTGAATGGTTTACCACACTCATGGGAGTCATTTATTCAAACCATAAGTGGTAGAACTGAGTTACCTACCCTTGATCGCCTTAAGAATGATTGCATCCAAGAAGAGTCTCGCCTCATCACAAGAGGGCAAACCAAAAATCCTCATGTAGATGATCAACACATGCTTGCAACCCAATGCAAGAAAAGTGGAAATTGGAAGAATCCTTATCCAAAGAGAAATAGGGAATTCAGACCATCTAGTTCCCAACACTCTTGGAAGAAACCAAGAGATACCTCGCATGTTCGATGTTTCAGATGTGACAAGTTTGGTCACTATGCTAAAGAATGTCAGAATAACCCTACTCAAAGAGAAACCAACCTAAATGAAGTCTCAGAACAAAACGATGACTTCTTATTCATCTCTGCTCTGTCTAGCAGCATTCCTACAGATAGTAATACATGGTTGATTGACAGTGGTGCTTCCAGACATATCACAGGCTACCGTGATCATCTTTCAGACTTAGTAGAAAAGGATACCAGCCTTCACGTGGTAATTGGAGATGATGCTCGTTATTCGATAAGAGGTTCTGGCACTACTTCTTTAAATTTAAACTCTAGTATTTCACTGCATCTTAGTGACATCTTGTTTGTTCCTGGAATTAAAAGAAACCTAATTTCCATTTCTACTCTAGAAGATAAAGGTTATCAAATTGCATTTTCTGAGGGAAAAGTGCTTGCTTGGCCTAAGAAATCTAGTTTTAAATCTGCTCGTGTAATTGGTAATAGATATGATAGTCTTTATAAGCTCTCTACTAACCCTGTTCAAGCCCTCATTAATGAGGCTCCCGAATCCTGTGAGCTATGGCATAGAAGACTTGAACACTTACACTATCAAGCACTTCCCTCTCTTGAAAAGTTAGTCAAAGGTATGCCTAAACTCAGTCAAATTCATGATAAAACTTGCAAAGGTTGTGCTATAGGTAAAAAATGTTAAAAGTCCCTTTCATAAAAGTGAGAATAGAGCTAGAGATAAACTAGAACTTGTTCACTCTGATTTATGTGGTCCTATGTCTATAGCATCTCCTAGTGGATTTCTTTATTACGTAATCTTCATAGATGATTTCTCTAGGAAAACTTGGATCTACTTCTTGAAATCTAAAGAATTTGATGAAGTCTTAAGTAAATTTAAAGGGTTTAAAGCATTAACTGAAAACTCCTCTGGTAAAAGAATTAAATGTTTAAGATCTGACAACGGAGGTGAGTACACCTCCAGTAGCTTTTATGATTTTTGTGTTGAGTCAGGAATTAAGAGGGAGTTTTGTGTTCCATACAATCCTCAGCAAAACAGAGTTGTTGTAAGGAAGAATAGAATTATTGTTGAGGCTGCAAAGGCTATGATTAATTATCAAGATTTGCAGACCTTCCTATGGGCTGAGGCTTCTAGAACAGCAGTATACATCCAGAATAGATGTCCTCACCGTGTTCTAAAGAACACGACCCTTGAAGAAGCCTTCACAAGAACCAAACCAGACATCAGTCACCTCAAAATCTTTGGAAGTCACGTTTATGTTCATGTGCCCAAGGAAAAACGAACCAAGTTGGAACCCTCTGGGAAGAAAGGCATGCTAGTCGAATACAGTGAATCCTCCAAGGTATGTTGAGGTAAGTAGGGATGTTACCTTTGAAGAAGATATTGCTTTTAAGAAATCAAAAGGTTCTTCTCTTATTGATAAAGCTAATGACAATCAAGACATGAATGTTGATACTAACCCTAAGATTCAGAGGGAGCCTGTTGAACCTCCACCTCAAGAAGAACATGATGATCCACCAAAGCCCATGAATCCCACTGACATTCCTAGTGACATTGTTGTTACCAAGAAGAGGCCACTTTGGGTAAGAAACACCATTCAAGAAGCTGAAAGATTTGGTGCTCCCAGTGGCACCTTTCGTGAAATCAAGAGACCTCAAGTATTCTCCAACTACATTGCATTGATGAACAATCTCATTGAATCTGAACCTTGCAATGTTGAAGAAGCCTTGAACCATCATGCCTAGAAGCTTGCTATGGATGGAGAGTATCAGTCAATCATCAAGAATGATGTTTGGGATATTGTGCCCACACCCAAAGGTAAATCTGTTGTTTCCTCTAAATGGTTATTTAAAATTAAACATAATGTTGATGGTAGTATTGAAAAGTATAAGGCTAGATTTGTAGCTCGTGGTTTTTCTCAAAAGGAAAGCATAGACTATGAAGAAACATTTGCTCCTGTTGCTAGATATACTTCTATTAGAACTATAATAGCTATTGCTGCTGCTAGAGGTTGGAAGCTACATCAGATGGATGTTAAGACTGCCTTCCTTAATGGTGTCATTGAGGAAGAGGTCTATATTGAACAACCTGAGGGTTATGAGATTCAGGATAGAATAACTCATGTGTGCAGGTTGAAGAAAGCTCTGTATGGCCTCAAACAAGCTCCTCGTGCTTGGTATGAAAGAATTGATAAATACTTGTTAAGTCTAGGTTTTTGTAAGAATGATGCTGACTCTAACATCTACTTTAAGTTATCCAATAATGAAATGCTAATTCTAGTTCTGTATGTGGATGATTTATTTCTTACTAGTAAAGATGAACTTATCACTAGATGTAAGAAAGAACTAGCTTCAGAATTTGAAATGAAAGACTCAGGTCTAATGCATTATTTTCTAGGTCTAGAAGTATGGCAAGGATCTAACGAAATTTTTCTAAGTCAAGGGAAGTACACTATTGATATCTTGAAAAGATTTAGAATGATGGATTGTAAACCTATGTCTACTCCTATGGAATCTAACTTAAAGAAGTTAAGTGTTTCTGCAGCTAACTCTGATTTTGCAGATCCATCAAAGTACAGGCAGTTGATTGGATCACTAATGTATCTAGTTAACACTAGACCAAACATATGTTTTTTGCAGTGAATGCTCTCAGCCAGTTTATGAGCATGCCCAAACATGTTCATCTTGTTGCAGCCAAGCACATTCTAAGATACTTGCGAGGCACAGTTGGCTATGGGCTGAAGTATCCACTTAACACTTCAATAACCTTGGAAGATTATTTAGATGCAGACTGTGCTGGAAGCGTCAAAGACAGGAAAAGCACTTCCGACATTTGCTTCAGCTTAGGATCCGCAGTGATCTCTTGGGCTTGCAGAAAACAATCCTCAGTGGCACTAAGTACTGTTGAAGCTGAATATATTGCAGCAAGTGTAGCTTCTAGGGAAGCAGTATGGCTTCACAAGCTTCTTGCTGGGTTGTTTGGCCAGCCTTGGGATCCTACAATTATTCATTGTGATAATCAAAGTTGTATCAAAATGTCTATCAATCTAGTGTTTCATGATAGGTCAAAACATATGGAAACTCATTATCATTTCATTTGGGATATGGTGCAAAGAGGCGCCATTCAACTGAAGTATGTCAACACTGATGAGCAGGTTGTAGATATTCTTACCAAGCCTCTGTCCAAAGTGAAGTTTGTGTACTTCAGGGACAGACTCGGTGTTGTGGAAAATGAAATCCTGATTGAGAGGGAGTCTCAACCTCAGTGATACATTGTGTTGTATCAAACCACCCTCTGCGGGCAATGTAAGGTGGTATTGTAATCTTCTCAGGGAGAAGTGTAGTTATTAACCATCCTCTGCGGGCAATGTAAGATGGTATTGTAATCTTCTCAGGGAGAAGAGTAATTGTTAACCATCCTCTGCGGGCAATGTAAGATGGTATTGTAATCTTCTCAGGGAGAAAAGTAATTGTTAACCATCCTCTGCGAGCAATGTAAGATGGTAGAAAAGATCCTCTCCACCCTCTGCGAGCAATGTAAGGTGGATCAAGTCTATGCTTGTGTGCAAGCTGGAAGATTATATTATGTAGTTCCATTGTATGCATGTGTGCAAGATGGAAGCCTACAATATTCTGATTATGTAATTCATTCTTTGCTTGTGTGCAAGATGGAAGATTATAGTTATGTTTCTCCTCCCTAATTAAGAGGGAGTGTTGATGTTAATTAGGGAATGTCAGATTCCAATTGCCTTGGGCAACATTGGAATCCGCTCAAAAGGGCTGGCCCTTTCCTCAAACGTGTAGGGCAGAGCCCTATACCTCACGGCAACATTAAACCTCACACCTCACAACTTAAACCGCACACTCAACGTGTTGATAAATAGGGCCGACCCTATTCACAAGGCAATTGCTAAAAAGGAAAAATATAATTAAAGTTAATTATAAGGAAAGCCGACCTATCTAAAGGTTTTGCTCCACATATAAGTAAATGTAAAACCTCATTGTTATTCACTCATTCATTTTTCATTCATGCGAAATATACATGCCTGTCTAATGCGAACTTGAGGGAGACATATTACATCTGCACTTACAACAATTTACATCTGCCATTGGAGGTGTGAAATCCATCATTAGGAGTCAGCAAACTCAGTGAATACACAGCGAATTCCTTGAAGGTCTGCAATCTAGGTTAAAGGAGCAGCAAAATGGCAGCAACCATCACTCATGTGACAGCAAGCTAATATTGAAGGCAACCACCTCAATCTGCCATACTTCTTGTGACAACAACATCTGAACCTACAAATACATGAGATAAGTGTTGTAATGATTGCATAACTATAATCCATAATCAGATCTGAGGATCTTTTCTGGCTGGGTTTTTCCTTCTAGGAGGTTTTCCCAGGGTAATTGTGTCTTGTTCTCAATTTGTTCATTTCTATGTTGTCATTAATTCCAATTTCTTTCACTTAATCAAACTAATTAGAAACTAAATATAAATTCTAAGTTTAAATCAATCTGAAAGTGTTAAATTAACAGTCCAATGGTACTATCCAGACACAATTTCAATATTCTTGGGGCTCTCCACACTTCTTGGAGTAGTTTCTAAAAAAATTTGGAAAGCACCAATTTTCATTAAATTCAATATCCTAGGAACGTAAGGTTATATTGACATGGTCAAAACTTATAGTTGGTCAATACTAGGTTGTAGAAAAATAAAAATTAAAAGACAACTTACGTTTGATTATTTAAGAGTCTAAAGTCACTTTTGGAGAGAAAATAAGGGCACAAAAATAATAATATTTCATTAATTGTAGACATTAAGTTTCCACAGTCCACAATTGCTATGGAGTATAGAGCTTTTGGATTTGATTGCGTGTGCCTTTTTCTTATCAACGTTTCAAATCATACTCTATGATTCATCATCAAGATAGTGAGAGCTAGAGAAGAACGTTTAGAATCATACTCTTATGATTCATCATCAAGATAGTGAGCTAGAGAAGAATGTTTCAAATCATACTCTTATGATTCATCATCAAGATAGTGAGCTAGAGAATCATAGAGTATGATTCGAAACATTGATAAGAAAAAGGCACACTCAGTCAAATCCAAAAGCTCTATACTCCATAATATTTTATTATTCCAAAAGTGCTTATAAAAGGATATTTTGAGGAGAAAAAGCCCATTCTGAATATTTTATCAAACCCTTGATTGTTTGGGATATTGAACCAGGTTCGTTCTTCAACCAAAAGACAAAAACCCTTTTGGTCATCAATTTCATGGACAAAAACCCACCTAGCTGACCAAGTGGATTCATACAGAGTTTAGTACAGTGCTAAACATTTGTGCAATTTGATTTTGCAATGTTTTGGGTTTTGAGATTTTATTCCCAAGTTTTGCCAAGTTTACAATTTACAAATCTATAGAGGTTTTCAAACAAAAAACATTTGTTGTAAAGTTATTTTGTGAAATTTTAATTTCAATTTATGTTCTTATCATGCCAGTCACTTACCTGCGGTTTGAATTTTCAGCACCTATAGTACTGGCCGCCCAGCTATGGGTAATCTCTAGTTATTCATATGTGGGTTGTTGCCATTTGCCATGCCCCGTCAAGATTAGATCCTTCAGTGTCATAACCCCAGCTATGACACATTCATCGTCATTAAATAAACTCGGAAAATTGTCTTACTCCGTAAGACTTCACAATTTTCTTAAGTACAATGCTAAACACTCATTAGTAAGAGAAGATCGGGTGGTTATTGGGATAAGTCAGAAATAAAACATGGCACATTGAATGAGAATCACTTGGATCAATTAATGTTTGTCTAGCGATCAGACTTAGCAATGCAACGATCTTTTATGAGAAAGAAGATGCAATTTAGAGCAACGATTAATATTAGTAAAGCAGCGATTGAGATTGTTTATATTAACTATAAACAATAGACATCAAACAACAGTTTCATTAAAATATTAATTTGTATAAAAATCAGCGACTGGGATTTGTTTATATGAGCAGTGATTAAGACAATGATTGTTTAACAATAAAGAGGGACTTCATAAGTGTGACTTCATAAAGGGAATGTTATTAAAACAAATAAATCATTTGTTTGGAAGACAGCAATTTACATAAGACAACAATTGTTTGGAAGAGGTGCAACGTGTATGATGAGGTGTATCCAATAAGACTAGTTTATGTTTAAATGAATAAGTGGGATTTTCTTTTACAGATGCTAAACAGTGATTAATGGATACCTAGCAATTAAAGCATCTTAAGCAGCGATTTTATTAACAACATATAATTAAGATCAAGAAGCCATGATCAGTTAAGAGACACGTCCTTATGAAACATGACATCCATTGCAAAGAGGGGTGACTCTTCGCCTTATCTTAGAAGCTATATAAGATAAATCTGAAAGGGAGAAGGAGGAGCATCAAAGGAGGAGATAAGACATTCGATCAAGAAGAAACGTTGAGTTTCATAATTAATGAAACTAGACTGCAGACTTATAATTGTTCAAGTCATTGGTATGATCCATAGTGCATTCTGATCTGGCTGATTTGTTATCTTCCACTTGATAGCAAGTAGGAATATTATGCAGATAACATATTGCTACTGATATAGATTTATGTTGCTATTCTTGCCATTATGATATCAATGCGTAATAGAGTAGATATGTAAGATTCCTTATTACTTAAAACAACGAACTATCCCATTATGGGGGGGAGAATGGACATATGAGGGATGCAAGTAGCTAGGGATCAATTCAGGTAGAAACACCCCAAGTGGGGTTGGGAGGCCGAATGGCAAGTGTCATTCCAGACTCCTGGGCCTGATCGAACGGCTCGAGGCGCCTTGTATGATCTCCCACAGTGCTTCATAATGTGGATGGATTGTTAGGGAAAGTATCATTGAATCCCACATACACATTATGTAATATATAATGATAATTAAGATTATGTTCCTAACCCTAGTAGGAGAGATCCATTTTATATCTAACACGGTTGAGGGGTCTCAGTCAGGGTTTAATGGGTGAATAATATCTCTATTACGTTTCTGACTTGGAATAGGGATTTTAGGGCAAAAACTAGGGCATTTACAAAGAGGGGACATTACACCATTCTAGAAAGGTGTTAAAGTATTGTGATTGTTGTTACAGGGGTTTCGGAGGACAAACTACATTCTTCATAATGTTGTTCAGATTTCCATAACATTAATTGTCTAATTCTACAGTTCTAGTATTCATGGCAGCATCATTTGCAAACTTTTGTTAGCTTCACATTGAGGTCAGAAATTAAGTTTTCCAGTATTGCATATATTTCTGCTTTTAAATCAGCATTTACCTCTATTTATTGTAAGTTTATCAGGTGGTTTCTTGAAGTTGCCAACCGTTTGATAAAAAGTTCCAATGAAATTCAATGCATGACAAGTTGTTTTTGAAATTGCCCTAGATTATTATTTATAGTGCAGCTGTTCTTGATCTTTAATTCAAAAATATTGAATACTACAATGTTCCTTCGACTGTTTGATGAAATGTCTTTGTGCTCTAGATGAAAAATCTGCAAGTTTGTTTTTAAATTCATGTCTTTGTATGCTATCTTTGATAACACTCATAGCCATTAATCCGGTCGCAGGCATTATTGATTAACTGTTCTAAATATCCATTTGTGCATTTAGCACTATGAAATATAATCTAATTCGAAGGACAGAATGTAACAGAGATAGCATACCTCAGCATGAGGTTCTCCTGCTTTTGGATGGAATCCTTGACCCACAATTTGTCCATCCTTGACAATCACACAACCAACCATGGGATTGGGAGAGGTGCAGCCTAGTGCCTTCCTTGCAATACTTACACACATTCTCATGTATTGAGCATCCTCTTCTGTGGCTCCATGTGGGAGAGGTGAAACTGTAAACCCATCATATCTAGCACACCCACAAGTTCCCTTTCTTAAGTTTCTGCTCACAACTTTAGCAAACTTAGAGATATCCAACTCCCCAAAAAGTCTGGATTTGCAACATCTGGGGATGAATGACAATTGCAGGGCACCAAAATTGAAGTGTCCTCCTGCAATAACGGAATGCCTTGCTCTTGTTGGGTAGCTTGTATAACCTCTGTTGATATTATTACTTACAGGCCTGAGAATGCAGAAATCCATTCGCACTTGGTTAACTATTTTCTCAAACGCGTCATTTACAGACGATTGCACCATTTACAAACATCGGATCATTTGCAGCCGATTTTTTCAGAGTCTTTTTCTTTTGTCCCGTTCTTCCCCGGATGAGCTAATTTTGCGGTGTTTAACAACCTCTGAGTACGTTTTCCTTGGGACGATAGAATAAAGCAGCAGTTGTAGGTAACTTTTTATTTGATATTTATTTTTTTATAATAATAAATATAAGGTATAACTAGTTATTAATCATATATTTAAAATATTTTTTTAGTTTTAAATTTTAGCTTTACATATAAATATTCAAATTTTAAAAACTTTTATTATCTTTATTTATTTTAATAATTATTATATAAATATAATTGATTTTAATATATAAATAATATGGTCCAAGGGGTTGAGCTTAACTGGTTAAAACAAAACAGGTTCTCACTGTGGAGACCCAAGTTCAATTCCCAATAAGGACATATATATGAAAATTTAAATATATAAAATAAGTTTTCAGTAAATACATATTTTTAATTATTTAGTAATTAGTAAATTTATTAATTATTATTATTTTTATTAATATTTATATTTGATCTATTTAAATTTTACATTTAATTTTTTATTTTAATTTTTAACTTAGATTTGAAATTTATTTTAATTATTTCTGGTTTTTTTAATAAAATTAAAAATAATAATTAAATGTTATTATAATTAATATGATTTATCTTTATGTCTTATTGAAATTTAAATTATAGAATTTAAATTTTTATTTTTATTTATATAACATTATTAATATTTTAATTATAATGAATTAAAAAAATAGTTTTATTTCTTATTTATTTTTTATTAACTTAATGAGTTTATTTTTTATATTATCATCAAGGTGTTGATCTTAAGGATGACATACAAATTGAGTAGTGACGGTGTAGAAATTCAATTAGAATTAGTTAGAATTATTTTATACATGTTTATTTTTAGGCAATCTTGAGATAAATTATAGCATTACCATCTGATGCCCTCCTAAATGGCACAAGGTTAGTCTAAGATCAAAGAACACAAAACACACAAAGCATTAGCGGTAGTCAATCGAAAACTAATCTAAAAAGGCATACCAAAAGAGAGACTAAAAGCATGCAAGCATATTTAACTATCAAAGCAAACATGATGAGGCATCTCCAAATACCTCCTAACATACTCCTAGTTCCTTCTCCCTTGTTCCTCTCCTCTCCAAGTTCCAAAATAGTGTAGCTCTCAGCAGCTTTTTGCACTATGGATGCTTATGGAGGATTGAGATTTGTAGAATAGCTCCAAACATGAAATGAAAAGCTATTTTTAATGCTAAAATGATTGATTTTACCAAAAAGACAAGATTTAGTTATGCTATGCTAAATGCTCTCTAAAATGGCTATAGTCTAAATGCTTACAGGTTTTCAGGATCTGGATTATGAAGGAATGGGCTCTATTTATAGGAAAAATGGAGCAATGGATGGTTGAGATTGAGCAATCTCAACAAGGGTCAGGATTGAATGATTTCAAATCCATGTGAGGGCTTTCAACCCAATCCCAGGATGACAAGTGTCAATGTGAGACAGGTTAAGAGGAGAGGGAATAAGCATTAAATGCCTGATATGACCTTGGGATTTTGAGTCAAGGTTGGTTGAATGAATAAACTCTTTATTCAAAGAATAAAGCTTTTATCCAATGGATAAATTCTTGTGCAAATGTGAAATGGATGAATATGGTCAAACAATAAATGTTTGGGGAGACAAGATTGAAATAACCATAAATGGTTATGTAAGAGACATAAATGGTCATGTAAGAGCCATTAGTGGTCTTAGAAGACTTTGGGGGTTAATTTGTTGAACACACAAAGCATTAAATGTTTTTCAAAGACTTTGGAGTCTTTGAGAAGTGACTCCATTTTGCTTAGGAATGTGACAATAATTAGGAGATGGATTAGGCTAATTAGGAAAGGGTTAGAAGAATCTAGAAGGGGATTAGGTTTGCAAGTGGATTTGGTGGGTGAGGGAAAATAGGATTTTATTAAAATAAAAATTCATTTATTTCAATAAATGTGTGCAAGTTGCATTTGTAGGAAAATGCAAGTGGGGGGGGGGGTTTAAAATGATTTAAATAAATGTTAATTTATTTAAAAGGGGGATTTTAATTAAATAAATTGATTTTATTTATTTAATTGATTGAAATTTGATTTAATGAATTAATTAAAATAAATTGAGTAATTTATTTAATTAATAGAAGAATGTTTGGGGATGAATTAATTAAATATTTATTTAATTAACTGATGGCTAGTGGATTTTTAATCAAATAAATACGAAATATTCATTTAATTAAAATGGACAGATTTATGTGACTACATTTGCCCCTCTTTGAGACGGTGCAGTTTATCGCATCGTTTCAAAGAAAGAAAAACTGGTGTGAAGAAATGCCCCATAAAATGTAAATTTAATGGGTGGTATGCCCCCTCGAGAGATGGACCGAAAAATTTTGAAAAAATCGGGCGATCTCTCGAAAAAGAATGAAAATTGGCAGGGTGATAGAAGAGAAGAAGTTAGGTATACTGGTGAAAAATAGAAGAAAACGGGAGAAACATGGAGAAATGGGGGGCTCGGGAAGTTCACGGGGACCACGGCGATGAGCGGGGCGAAGTTACGGTGACGGCGGGAGGTATATATGGGGTGAAAGGGTTGAAAACAGGATCATTTGTGACCGCGACCAATTGAAAACTATAGCTCTGACAGTGACAGTTTGGAGGAGCAAGGAGGAGCTACGATGTCGTTTTCGATTACTGAGCACCGATTTGAGCGAGTGCGACGATTCCAGCGCCCAGCCGACTATGGACCAGCGGTACGCAAATTCGAAAACTTTCTTTTCATGCATTTTTAATATGTTTTTAGCTGAGTCCAAGTCAAGTCGGAGCAAGAGCGTTGGAACTATGGTTTTAGCGCTTTTGCTCCATGAATGAGCGCTATTGTGCCGCAATAGCGCTTTTGTAAGCTAGTTTGAGCGCTTTTGCTATTAATTAGCGCTTTTGTAGGCAAGTTTTAGCGCTTTGGACAAATTAGCGCTATGGTAGGGTCAATTGAGCGCTATTGATGGGTAATAGCGCTATTGTATAGCGTTTTTAGCGCTTTTGGTGTTTTAGCGCTATTGTAGAGAGGTTTGAGTGCTATTGATGTGATTGTAGCGCTATTGTGTATAACTAGCGCTATTGTAGATAAAATAGCGCTTTTGCCTTAGGATAACGAGATGCCCCAGTTTCGGACAAAATAAATCTCCTGATGACTAACGATTGATGGATGGCGAGGTGAAGTGGGAGTTGTTTTGAACCATAGCAGCCCGATGAGACTTAGGTCATTTGTTAGGATAAATGTCTGTTGAAGTCTAGGCGGCCATGATTGCTTACCTGTTGAGACCCGAAGATACTTGATCAAAGTATCTGATGATAGTCTAGGTTTAAACTTAAGAAAGTTTGATAACAAAACAACTGAGGGTGGTTGGATGAATGTCTATGTGCAGGAGGATCTGCGCGTGTTGCAGTTACGCGAGCGCCACCCCGCGACACAGAGATTGCGAGATCGATTGACACAGATAGAGATAGACTGTATTGCAGCTACTGGCCTCTACGAGGTGATGCATATGCCCGTGATTCGGATGAATCACGGCCTGATCACAGCATTGGCAGAGCGATGGCACAATGAGACGTGCACGTTCCATCTAGCTCAGGGCGAGATGACGGTGACTTTAGAGGACGTGTGGCGTATCCTTCGGATTCTGATTCGGGGGCAGCTGGTGACATATGATAGGTCCCGGGGGACGGTGTCTTATCAGCGGATATTTGATGAGGACGTATACATCGATGATGGCTCGATCGCATGGGAGGATATAGCGGCACTATATGAGCCCCTTCCAGCAGTTTTGTCAGGGATCGTGGGAGGACTTCTGTGTCCAGACAGGCGGTCACATGGATTGGCGATCGGGTGGGGACAAGTTATAGAGATGATGGTGACGGAGGGGACCCGATATGCCTGGGGGTCATGCGTGTTAGCGCACATGTATCAGGAGTTACACAAGGTAGTGTACCGGGGGAGAGGTTCTCTTGCAGTAGGCATGACACTGCTGCATGTGTGGGCATGGGAGCATCTACCAGTGACTCGACCAGTGAGTCTCAGATTCCGAGCTGTGGACCAGCCATACATGTTTATGTATAGTGGCATGATGAGTCAGCCCCACTTGGGGAAGTTAGAGTGGTGGCGGCGAGCATTAGATGACCTGGATGCAGTGATCTGGCGGCCATACGTAGAGTGTGAGCCATGGGAGGATGATGCAGAGGCACTACCGTATTGCTTCATGACCTGATTCCTCATTGGGAGGACCTCGTATCATGTAGAGAGACAGGTGCCGGGACGGGTGATGAGGCAGTTTGGACGGCAGCAGGGACTACCTAGCGGATCAGGGGAGTATGCACGAGTGATCCGAGAGCGGTATGCATGGGGTCCAGTGCTACCGTATGATCAGGCACTGGCAGAGTTCCGGACACTGCAGGCGAGGCCATGGGACTTACGACCGAGGGTCGTGGATGCAGGGGTTACAGCAGAGTATACACAGTATCGGGTGGCGCACCTGATCCTGCGGATATCAGACCCAACAGAGCCGATCCCAGCATTTGAGGATGAGAGGGGACGAGGACGGAGAGCAAGAGGCCGAGGAGGAGGAGTTGGAGGAGGAGGAGATGGGGGAGGAGGTGGAGGTGGAGGAGGAGGAGTTGGAGGAGGTGGTGGAGGAGGTGAAGGAGGGGGTGGAGGAGGTGGAGGATCTTTGGGGATGCCGAGACAGCGGAGAGGGAGAGGTGGATTACCGCTGCAGATATCACAGGGTCCTCTGATGCAGGGAGGAGTGCAGCTGAGTGGGAGAGGGATGGATGAGGCGTCCACAGAGAGATGGATCAGGTGGTGCCGGTACCAGTGGTGGAGTAGGTAGGGGTGGGGCAAGTACAGCATCTGGCCAGAGCGGCATTTGAGAGAGCATTTTTGCATATATGTATTGTATCTTTGTCTATTGATGGACTGTATCTTGGATGGCTCTTGACAGCCGATTTTGTAGACTTCATTGTACTCTGATATATGAGATGATATATATGAGGAGATCCCATATTGTGATGATTATGCATATGATTATGGATGGATGTTTATGCATGATGATGATTTATTGCTTAGATGTATATGTATACATGTATGTATTTGATGAGATGTTTCTTTTATGCATGTTTTTATGATGATTTATGATGTTGTATACTGACATATGAATGCAGGTTTATATGTGTATGATGTATTTGAATTTTGATGTAATGCTTTATGTATGGAATGCCATGATGAGGATATATGCTTATGCTTGATGCATGAACAGGATTTTTGATGTTTCCTATTGCAATGTAATGATGAGATGATTTATGTGACGATGTTTGAATGAATGATGTTATGTATGAATACGCATCTAGATGTGTTTTAGATGAATGTAATATGGAGAAGCAAAATGTAAAGTACAAATGTTTATATGATGATGCCTAAATGAACGTATACATAAAAATGGATAGATTAGATGGTATGAACCAATGTTGTGAAAAAAATGGACTTATGGATCTAAATGCTTTTAAATATGTTTGTAAGTACAAATGATAATGGGATGATACGATAACTTATGGCTATAATAACTGCACCTTTATGTAATGATAATGAATGCAATGTGAATGAATTTTACAATGAGCATAATAAGATACTTAGTGATGAATGAATGCATCTTTTAACTTATAAAGAAATGTATGCAAATGATAAATGATGAAAAGATTAATAACATGATAATGGATAATTTACACTGGATGAAATGCTTAGTAAATGATTTAAAACAAACAAAGACAAGTTAATCTCATGAATGAATCTAATTATTTATGATTGATGCAATGATGAAAATGATTTTGTTAATGAAAACTAATGTCAATAATGAACTATATGCAATGTTTAAGTTTAAAAATGACATGAATGGTCGCAATGCAAGATGCACCTAAATGCAATGATGATATGACCATGAGGAATGCAAGGTTTTTAAGACTTTGCATGATGCATTAATGATGTATCAGAGTACTCGGTCGTGATTTGTATCCAAGACAAGCTTTTAGTTATTTTTGCATGTAAATGCTACATATGAATGAATGGATGGGTGATATGCAATGGAATGCATTATATAAACAGATGAGGTGAAATGACGATCCATAGTGCTCTTTTTTTTTTTCTTTTTTTTTTTCATCATTGAGCTTTAAAATGTTGGAAGAGAATACAAGCATCTTGACACAATGATTCAAGATGACCTGAGTATTTCTTTCATGGATTTGATATAGCAAGTTAATACAAGTGACTTGATATAAGGGTCAAGTCGACCAGAGTATTGCTTGCGGAACAGACAAGGATTATCACCGTTCATGCATGACTTAGATCGTCCTCCTTGATCTTAGGCTGATCATATCCTGAGACAAGTTCATACCGTACTAAGAAAATAAAACCTTTATCCAATTTGGAGGAAGAGGAACCAAAGAATGAGCATTGTACCTGCAACCAAACAGTATATATACATAAAGAATAAAGAATAAGGATCCTTGGTAATGGTTCATGCCCATATGGTCGAGGTATATGCTGTAGTCAGCAAGCCGTAGTGATCTATGACTGTATTTTGCATAAGATCACGTAGCTTAGTGAACTTCCCACGTAGACACCATTAGTACATGCCCCAGAACTTCATCGGAAATAATGCGCAAATGATACAAAACAATGCTGAAAGATCCCGATACAGATAAACAAACGATTGTACTCACAAATCAACCAAGTATTTGATAGCTTAACAGAATTTTCTTGTCAAAGAAAATGTCATCTTGTCTTTGTTTTGGTAAGGAAGGATGCATCCTTGTTGAAAAGACAGTTTGATTGTTGATGTTGATTGTTTTGGTCGAGTGATAAGTGGTCATTTGTGTGAGTATTTGTCAATGTTTGTTTTGGTATCTGCATGGATGAGTATGTACAAGGTGTTGCCATGTTTTTGTGTGATTCTTGATGTTTTCTGATGTTTTTGGATTTTGTGAGACAATTTTGAATGTTTTTGGTATTTTGAGAGACATTTTTTAATGTGTTTGGTATTTTGTTGAGACATTTTTGAATGTTTTTGGATTTTGTTGAGACATTTTTGAATGTTTTTGGATTTTGATGATTGCTTGAATGAAGAACTGAATGAATCATAAGACAATGTAGAATCCACTTCCATCAATAGTTTAAAGGCATTGCCCCCAGTTTTAGACATGACTTATGAAGAAGCGGGATGCAAGATGCATGAAGTATTTATCATAATTGCAGAGAAATAACAAGCCATGTTTTTTGGATGGATGTATGTGTGCATGAATGTGATTGCAACGAGCCTGAAAGATACTAGAGCCATTGCCTTTACGAGTGGCGCCTGTTTGCCAGGTTTTCACCATCGTACTTACCCAAGGTGCCACCGGAGTGTTTGTTCACTGTTTGGATGCATGATTTTTCTTTACTTTTTTGAATGTTTTTGTATTTTCTTCAGGACATTTTCTGAATGTTTTTGGTATTTTCTTTAGGACATTTTTCTGAATGTTTTTGGTATTTTCTGATATGCAGGGGAGCCTGATGCTCTGTACACCTTAGGTATAAAATCGTTTGAGGTGCATGCTATTGATTGGATCTGCGAGTGGTTCTCCGTCTGATGTAGCCAACTGATATGCCCCGGACCCGAATACAGCAGTGACAACATATGGGCCCAACCAGTTTGATTCAAACTTGCCTTGATGTTCTCTGTTTGGTTGGTTGCGAGGATTTTCTCGAAGAACAAGATCACCTACCTCAAATGTACGAGATCTAACTCGGTGATTGTAGCTTCTACTCATGCGCTGCTGATAGGCTTTGAGGTGATTGTATGCAGCTTGTCGCTTCTCATCAAGTAACTCTAAGTCCTGAAGACGTGAGACTCTGTATGCTTCATCATCGATGAGATTATGTAAGGAAACCCGTAGTGATGGGATCTCGACCTCAATAGGTAAGATAGCTTCAACACCGTAGACCAATGAATAAGGAGTTGCACCTGTAGGGGTTCCAATGCTAGTGCGATATGCCCATAATGCTGGATTCAATTGAACATGCCAATCACGACCGGCATCATTGACTGTCTTCTTTAGGATTCTCAATATGTTTTTATTGGATGCTTCGGCCTGACCATTGCCTTGTGGGTAATAGGGAGTGGAAAAGCGGTGTTGGATATGAAATTTCTCACAAAGCTCACGGACATCCTGATTTTTAAAAGGAAGACCGTTATCTGTGACAATGGACATGGGCACACCATACCGGCAGATGATGTAGTTGAGGATGAATGAGGCGATCTGCTTGCCGGTGACTTGGGTAAGTGGAACAGCTTTGATCCACTTTGTGAAATATTCGGTGGCGGTAATAATGAATTTATGGCCATTGGATGAAGATGGATGAATCTTACCCACAAGGTCAAGGCCCCATTGACAAAAAGGCCATGGTGTTGTGATTGGTTGCAGTTCTTGTGCGGGTGCATGTATCAGGTCACCATGAATTTGACATTTCTTGCATTTCCTGACAAAGTAGTAGGAATCCTTTTCCATAGATGGCCAATAGTATCCAGCTCGCATGATTTTCTTGGCTAGTGATGGACCACTTGAGTGAGTCCCGCAAATTCCTTCATGTACCTCTTCCAAAGCCTTTGTTATCTCATCTTGTTCCAGACATCGAAGGAGAGTACCATCAAGACTACGTCGGTATAGGGTTTCGACAATAATGGTATATCGAGCAGTGTGGCGAATGAAGGTTTTTCGTTGGTTATTCGATTGGTTGGGAGGAAGGGTGTGATCGCGGAGATAGGTGTAGAACTCACCGTACCATGGGGATTCAGAACCAACAAGGTGACATATCGTTTCAGATTCAGGGATATCATAAGCAGGAATCCAAAGCTGTTCTACCAAGAACTCGTAGCGGATTGAATTTTGTGGAAGATCTAGGAGAGATGCGATGGTAGCCATGGCGTCAGCAGCTCGATTTTGATCTCTTGGTATCTGCTCAAAAGTGATAGTAGTAAATGATGTCTTTAGATTGTCCACCATTTGTTTGTATGGCATGAGTTTATCATCTTTGGTCTGATATTCATCAGTTGCTTGTCGAATGACCAGTTGTGAGTCGCCATATACTTGTAGTTCTTGTAATTTCCATTGTATGGCTAATCTGAGTCCTGTGATCAAAGCTTCATACTCTGCTATATTGTTGGTGCATGGAAATGTGAGCCTGTAAGACTTCGGGATGCTATCACCTTGAGGTGTGATAAACAAAATGCCTGCCCCCGAGCCATGCCTAGTGTATGAACCATCAAAATATAGTTTCCATGGTTGTGCTTCTGTGATCATGAATATCTCTTCATCTGGAAAATTGGAAATGAGGGGATGATCACCTATGAGTGGTGTATCGGCCAACTCATCTGCAATAACCTGACCTTTGATAGCTTTACGGTCCACATACTCAATGTCAAATTCACTTAGAATCATCACCCATTTGGCCAAGTGACCTGTCAATGCTGCTTTGCTGAGTAAATACTTGAGTGGATCAATCTTTGCGATGAGTTGTACCTTGTGTGTTAACAGATAGTGTCGCAATTTAGTGGCTGCTAAGATTACTGCTAGGCAAGCTCGCTCAATAGGTGTGTAATTGAGTTCATAGCCAACCAGTGTGCGAGAGATGTAGTAAACAACACACTCTTTGCCTTCTGCATTATGTTGTGCCAGTAGTACACCCAATGTTGTACTTGTTGCCGAGATATAGAGTAATAATGGTCTACTTGGATCTGGTGGATTCATGAGATAGTCTTTAAGTGCCTGAAATGCTTGCTGGCATCTGTCATCCCATTGAAAGCGTATGTTCTTGTGTAGCAGGTGTGTGAAGGGGTGACACTTATCAGCCAATTGTGCAATGAATTTGCGGATGGATTGAAGCCGTCCTTGTAATGTCCTTAGCTGACTGATATTCTTTGGAGGTGGCATGTCCATGATTGCTTTTACCTTTGCTGGGTCGACCTCAATACCTTTGCTTGAGACAATGTATCCTAGAAGCTTCCCGGAGGTTACTCCAAAGACACATTTCTTTGGGTTGAGTCGAACATGGTATTGTTCCAGTCTATCAAAGATTTGATCTAAGATGTGGAGATGCCCATCTCTAGTGAGTGATTTTGCTAGTAAGTCATCCACATAATCTTCCATCATAGTATGCATCATGTCATGGAAGATGGTGGTCATTGCTCTCTGATAGGTCGCTCCTGCAATCTTTAGACCGAAAGGCATTACATTCCAGCAGTATGTGCCCCAGGGACATGTGAAGGCTGTCTTATGTTGATCTTCGGGGGCGATCTTTATCTGATTGTAGCCGGAAAAGCCATCCATGAGTGAAAGCATCGCATGTCCTGCTGTTAGATCCACTATGATGTCAATATTTGGTAGGGGGAAATCATCTTTAGGACAGGCCTTATTTAGATCTCTGAAGTCAGTACAAATGCGGATGCCCCCTTTTGGTTTGCCGACAGGCACAATATTGGAGATCCATTCTGCATAATCAATTGGTCTAATGAAACCAACATCCAGGAGTTTCTTGAGTTCAGTTTTGACTAGCACGGCAATCTGAGGATGCATCTTACGAAGCTTCTGCTTGACAGGTTTGGCTCCTTTTGCTACTGTGAGATGATGCATAACTAAATCAGGATCCAGCCCAGGCATGTCTGCATATGACCATGCAAAGTTGATCTGGCGCTTTTGGAAGAACTCTATGAATTGAGGTTGTTCCTCTGGAGTAAGAAGAGATGCCAGATGTATGATATGAGGGTTTTCAGGAGTCCCCACATTGTATTCTTTGGTTTCCTCGATAAGAATCGTTGATCGTTCCTGTTGTGTACTAGCAGGGAGGATGTCAAACCCTTCATCCTCAGGCGCCTCAGAGAGGTTTTCACCATTGGATACGCTCTTTCTTTTTACTTTTGTTGGATCAAACAGTGCCACAGTGTGGTTTTCACTGGAAGATCCATGTTTTATTGTTATGTTTTTGCAGTTGAAAGGTTTGGCATCCGCCCCAAAGTATGCTGCGCTATTAAGTTCAATGGCGAATCCAGCTTTGTGATCCCCGCTTGGTAGATTATCCCTTAATTCCAAAAAGTCAATGATAGCCTCATCGTTCTGGAAGAGGTCAAGACATGGGGGATTTGGTTGGTTCCATTCAATGAGTTCAGGGTGGATAATGGGCATTACTTCATCGATTAAGTTAAGTGCGGGAGATGTATCAGTGAGGGTTAAGACAGTGTGGTGAAGGTCGTTGATGGTACTTTCCCTGTCAGAATCAGGCGTAGGATGAGACGTAGGGTCTGTGGAAGATGTTTCCAGCTCAGGTACCCAAGTGGTCTTTATCTGTGCTTCTCCGTAAACAGGGATGTCTTTGCGGGGTGGAGGTGGTGATGTGTCTTCCTCATCTGAAGTGTTAAGTTGCACTGAATCGAATTCCCACTCATGTGAGTCAGTCTCTGAATCACTCTCCAGCATCCGATTGCTATACCATACTGGGATGTCTTTGGAGTTAAATACGGCAGGTGTGATTGGTTTATGTATCTTTGTAGTGATCGGTGCTGCAGGAATCGTGATGGGGTTTAAAGGATCTGTCACTGGAAGTATCGGCAGTGTTGATTTAGTAACTTCTGTTGGAAGGGCTGGTGCCATAGATGCTGCTGCGGGTTCTGATATAGTTGCTGCTATGAATGGTTTTATTGATGTGATGACTGTTGTGGATGGGATTACTGGTTCGATTGGTGGTATGTTTGGCACTGTAGATGGTTGTGGTGGGGTTGTGAGCCTCGATGGGGCAGTGGGGATAGTGTTTGATGGTGCTTTGATTATGAAAGGTGTCCTCTTTGCAGTAGGTGGGTAAAATGGTTTGCTGGGTTTTCCTTTGAATCTGAGTTTAGGAAGGGCTTCTTTTTCAAAGCCTAGGCCTGTATTACCTTTGGGCTTGAATTCTGGTAGCAGAGGTTCATGTCGTCCTTGTTTGCAGTATCCTAAAGCACTCTGACCATCATATCCCATTCTTTGCATAATAAGGAGACCTTTGCCATACTGTTCTGTAGGAAGTGTAACTCGCGGTTTATCAGTGGTGATGGGATCTTTATAGATCCATTCCGCTAGGTCCTCATCTTGTGTCTCTTCCTCTTGACTCTTTCCAAGAACAAAAGGCGTTAAGGCACATGCAGGTATGTTTAGTGGTTGCTGGAGTATCTGCTGTGGTTTACCATGTGTTCTAGGAGAAATGGGCATTTGTCCCACACAAAAGAGCTGACTCAAGTTATATTCTCCAGGACCTTCCTCTGCTACTTTCATTTTAAGCTTTTCTTGCTTGGCTATAGGGGTGTTTGAACTGGCCAGAGAGGCAGGATTTACATATGATGTGGAGGAAATGGCTTCCCTATTATTAGGAACAGTAATCTCTGGTTGATGGCTGATATTATGGCAAAATGCAAAGGGATTTGCATCGCCCAGGATTGTGATCTCTACACCATTATGTGGGAACTTGATACATTTATGGTAGGTAGATGGAACGGCTTGCATGGCATGTATCCAAGGTCTCCCTAATAATAGATTATATGGCAGGGGAAGGTCCAGAACCTGACAAATGATATGCTTTACCACAGGGCCCACTCGGATTGGTAGTACCACAGCTCCTTTGGATGAACGCTTTGCATCATCATAGGCCTTGATGGTGATCTTCTTGCGAGGATCCACTGATTCTATTGCATATCCCAATGCTGAGACCAACTATAGTGTGCAAATGTTTAGGCCTGCTCCATTATCGATCAAGACTCGCTTGATCCTGTGTTGGTTGACAAAGCCTTCAATGTGGAGTGAGGCGTTATGAGGTTGTTGGAAAGAAGAGTTGTCACTTTCAGAAAAAGTGAGACAAGGTGATGACTTTAGATTTCCAACCATGGCTTGAAATTGGTCCGTGTTCAGGTTTGCAGGGACTGACGCCTGTTGGAGTGCTTGATCCAAGATTGTTTTATGAGAGGGTGACAGACGCAAAAGCTCCAAAATGGATATAAGTGCAGGGGTTTTGTCTAATTGTTCCACAAGATTGTACTGCTTTGGGATGGAGGTGGTGCCTTGTGGAGCTGCCTTTATGGTAACTTTGCCGCGACGCGTAACAACATTGCAATTGGAGTTGGGATTTTTGAAGGTTATGGTTGCAATTTGTTCACTGGCATCATACAGATGATTTACAGTGTAGTTATACGCAGCCTGCGTATAATCAGTGGTATCAGGACCTCGTCTGGAAGTGGAAGGACCCCTTTGATCTTGCAATGGAAGTGGATTCTTGAACATCTGATGATCATTATTGGTTGTTTTTGGGTCATGCCCTTCAATTTCAATATCTCCCCGGTCAATAAGATCCTGAATGAGATCTTTCAATCGGTGACAATTACTTGTCTTGTGTCCTCTTCCTTGATGGAACTCACAATGTTCAGTATCTCTCCACCATGCCGGTTTGACTTGAGGCTCATAATTTGATAACTTAGGTAAAGTGATCAAATTCTGAGAAATGAGTTGTCGCATCACTGTTTCAATGGGTTCCCCTAAGGGAGTGTATGTGCGTTTTTGTTTTTGTGGACGAGGTCTTGGTTCATCATGAGATGTGATGCGACCTTGATTAAGAGGAACATTTGTGTTATTTTGAGGTGGAGGATTTTGTCCTGCAAACCGAACCACAGGTTGTGCATTTTGGACAGTCCGAGCATCCACAACTCCATCGTTGACGATATTCTTATTCTTGTTCCAGAAGTTTGGTTTATCACTATTGAAGCGCGGGCGAGGACCATCTTTTGGTTCATTAAAGATTTTGATGAGTCCTTTTTTGATGAGTGCCCTTTCACATTTTATACCTTTGGTGATCATATCGTTAAAAGAATCTGTATCTTTGACATCCAGGTGAAATTCCATTTCTTCGTTTAAGTTGGAAATGAAAATTTCCACTAGTTCTCGTTTAGGTAACTGAAGAGAACGTCTGCTAGACATTTGGCGCCATCGTTGCAAGAATACTGAGAATAATTCACCTGGTTTTTGTTTGGTGTTGCATAGATCAGCCATGGTGATGTTGCGTTCAATATTATAAGAGTAATGAGATAGGAACTTCTGGATGAGTTCCTCAAATGTTCTTATGCCACCTGGTAGTCGGGAAAACCATGATGTGGTTGTTCCTCCCAAGCTTTGGGGAAAAAGGTGCATTAAGTATGTGTCTTCATATGCAACTTCGAGACAAGCGGAATGAAATTCTCGGACATGATCGCGGGGATCTCCCTTTCCTCTATATTTTTTGAATTTTGGTGTTTCGAACCCGCGTGGAAAGGGTGGCATATAAAGATTCCTATCAAACGGATAGGGACAGATGTCGTTAAGTGAGAATTGATTGGTCTTAACACCACTATGAAGTTGTTGGGCGAGATTCTCAACTTGTAGCCGCAACATCTCCATTTCATTAGGAGGAGGAGGTGGTGGGTTACCTCGAGGGATGTTATATCTGATGTGATTTCTACCTCTTTCCTCCTCATGGCGACTTTGTCTTTCTGATGCTTGTCTTAATTGGGCAAGATCAAAGTCAGAGGGGAGTTTGGCTCCTTCTTGAGCGAGTTTTAAGAAGTGAGCATCTGCGTTGCTCCTTAGTATTTCATCAAATAATCTGTTAAAATGAGGATTATGCTGAACCCTTTCGATTGTTGAAGGAGTGGGTGTACCTGGGTTTTCATCATTCCCATTTCCTCCAAGTGCTTCTTGAAATTCATTGAGGTTGTCCTCTTCTTCCTCAATTTCTATTTCTCGTTGCCTTGATCGTGATCGGGTTTGAGCCATTTTGTTTGCAAGTTTGTTTTTTGAAGTTGATTGAAGATGATGATGAGTTGGTGATGAAATGAAAGATTGATGGTTGGTGATTTGTGTTGTATGGGGATCTCTAGCACTTTAAGGTAGATGTAACCGAAATTCCTTCTTTGAATTGCTTGTTTGTTTGATAAGTTTGGATGTGATAAGGTGTAGAGAAATCTGAGATGTGTTACAGATTTAACTACCTAGCAATGAGAGGATTCACTCATGAACTAGTTTTAACTTGCGTAGATGTGTCTCTTAGGATGAGCTTATCCTAGATGTAGAAACAATCTAAAAAGTGATGTGATGTGTTTGATTCAAGCAATATCTAAAAAGAGAATTTGGGACAAGAACCTCTTAATGCTTTGAGAATTTTTGGGATGGATTGATGATGGAATAATGATGTATGAATGAGATGATGGATGTTTTTGTTTTCAACTTCAATAAAAACTTTGTGTTATAAATGGGACAAACTCTATCTCTTCCCTTTTGGGCGTTGGTGGCACTTCTCGAGCTGTGTTGTAGGTGATACAGATGTTGGAGAAGAAGTTGGGATTAATCTTTCCTCCTTGATTTTTTGTGATAACTCAAAGCTCTATATTGCAGAAAAGCTCTGTGGTTCAATGATTCCGAATCAAACTCGTTTGTTTTACCTTGAAGGTATAGACGCATGCGATGTAGAAAGATTCTATGTGAGACAAAGATTTGTCTATTGATATAGAAGAACTTTCTTCTTTTGATCAAAGCCTTTGAGCTTAATGGTCTTCTTTTCAAGGTAATATTCTGATGACACTTCTTCTTTCGCAAGATGTGAAGAATGGTCATAAAATGTGATTCTTTGTTTATTTGTACCTTGTTTTTGATGTTTTTGGTTGTGTTGACAGATGTTGGATGAATACTTTGTTTTTGGGATTGATTTTCTTATTTTTCTTTGACAAGAAAACAAAGCAAGCACACAAACACAAGATTGTAGCCTCAAAGGCACAAATGAGTATGGGTCTAGATCAACCCAATCCTTGGACTTGTTTCTGACCCTTCTTTTAGATGTATTTTAAGATGTATTTCCAAAGCCTGAAGTCGGCTCAATTTGCACTTGGTCTTTAAAACGAACACACTTCAAACACTCTTTATCCCTAAGGTCAAATGGCCAGTTGTGATAAATTTAGCCCACATCTTGATATTCTTCGACTTTGGTACTACATACCTTATGAATCCCGCCGTGGCAGGTAAGGATGTGATATACTAAGTCTTGCACGAGCATAACAAATAGATGATCCCTATGATGGGGGAGTCACCACTTTTATCAAGCCACAAGTGACTTTTCAAAAAGCTATGTTTCTACTCAAGGAAATATGTATGGTGAGTATCTTGGGAGCAAAACCTTCTATGCTCTTGCACTAAATTATATCACAAATATCCTCAATCAATAGAACGGGTGGGCTACTACTTAAAGGTGTTTAGTCATGTTCGATGTTTTTGGACATAAGTTCATTCTGCAGTGACTCACTTAAGAGCCTTGTAACTGGTGGTGGGGCCCATTTGTCCTTTCGGTCAGTTACACTGTAGGAACAGCTATACCCAAGGCTACAGCTTTCGCTCTCACCTGATTTCTATAGCGGCTCGAAGGATTTACCGCTCGAGGTCATTCCCAAGAGTATCGATCCCTTGGCAGGCCTCTCTTAAAAAGATAAAATGTGAGCGTTACTAACACTTTTCTCTTGCACCTAGGACCACGAGAGCCAAGGGAGAGGATAGTGTGTGTTAGAAGTAGGTCCACTCGACTGACTTTTTGTGCACAAGCGTGCCAAACACGAAATTCACTTGTTCTTTTTAATCCAACATTTGCAAAGATGATCTAACTATTTGGAGATGTTGCTCCAACAGCCATGGTGTTCTTTTTAACTTCAAAGACAATGTGTTTTGTAATCTAGAATTTTGAAAATCCTGGTCAACTTAATGAAAAACACGTTTTGCTTTGAAGGAAAATTTGTTTGTCAAAAATAAATTAAAAACAAGTGGTTTGTCAGTTTTATTTGCACCAAATTTTTGAAATGTGGATTGTAAATTTTAGGTCCCAATTGATGCAATGAAATCAAATTTTGTGTTTGTTAATTTTAAGCACCAAAGAAAATGAGGCCTAACTAGAAAACAATGAAAAACTTTTCTTTTTTTTTTTTGTGTTTTTTTAAAGTTCTTTTTAAGCACTTAAATGAAATTTTTTTGTGATTTTTGTTGGGTTGTTAACCTGCACAAAGAAAAGAAACAAGTTAATAAAATCAATGCTCAAGGGGGGGGGCTTCCACAAGCCTAAGTTCTGATTTTTTGGTTACAAGTCAATTTGGGCGACACTCTGTCGCAATAGCGCTATTCTGTGTTTTTGCAGAAGCGCTGATTAATACAATAGCGCTAGTCTGCGTGAGCAGAAGCGCTAATTTAAACAGTAGCGCTGAAAGAAGAGAAAAATCTGAGACGACAAAAGCGCTGGAAGTGTGTCAATAGCGCTGAAACTGTGACAATAGCGCTGGAATGTTGTCAATAGCGCTGAAACCTTTTCAATAGCGCTATTTTAGGGTCAATAGCACTAAAAGAAATTGTTACAATAGTGCTAAAACGCGTTCAATAGCGCCGAAGCGCGACCTGTGTGGCAATTTCAACAAGCAAAATGTTAATTTCAAAAAAAATGATCAGAAGGTTGCGTGTTCGATTCACGTCGGGTTCACCAAATGATGCCCTCCTAAATGGCACAAGGTTAGTCTAAGATCAAAGAACACAAAACACACAAAGCATTAGCGTTAGTCAATCGAAAACTAATCTAAAAAGGCATACCAAAAGAGAGACTAAAAGTATGCAAGCATATTTAACTATCAAAGCAAACATGATGAGGCATCTCCAAATACCTCCTAACATACTCCTAGTTCCTTCTCCCTTGTTCCTCTCCTCTCCAAGTTCCAAAATAGTGTAGCTCTCAGCAGCTTTTTGCACTATGGATGCTTATGTAGGATTGAGATTTGTAGAATAGCTCCAAACATGAAATGAAAAGCTATTTTTAATGCTAAAATGATTGATTTTACCAAAAAGACAAGATTTAGTTATGCTATGCTAAATGCTCTCTAAAATGGCTATAGTCTAAATGCTTACAAGTTTTCAGGATCTGGATTATGAAGGAATGGGCTCTATTTATAGGAAAAATGGAGCAATGGATGGTTGAGATTGAGCAATCTCAACAAGGGTTAGGATTGAATGATTTCAAATCCATGTGAGGGCTTTCAACCCAATCCCAGGATGACAAGTGTCAATGTGAGATAGGTTAAGAGGAGAGGGAATAAGCATTAAATGCCTGATATGACCTTGGAATTTTGAGTCAAGGTTGGTTGAATGAATAAACTCTTTATTCAAAGAATAAAGCTTTTATCCAATGGATAAATTCTTGTGCAAATGTGAAATGGATGAATATGGTCAAACAATAAATGTTTGGGGAGACAAGATTGAAATAACCATAAATGGTTATGTAAGAGACATAAATGGTCATGTAAGAGCCATTAGTGGTCTTGGAAGACTTTGGGGGTTAATTTGTTGAACACGCAAAGCATTAAATGCTTTTCAAAGACTTTGGAGTCTTTGAGAAGTGACTCCATTTTGCTTAGGAATGTGACAATAATTAGGAGATGGATTAGGCTAATTAGGAAAGGGTTAGAAGAATCTAGAAGGGGATTAGGTTTGCAAGTGGATTTGGTGGGTGAGGGAAAATAGGATTTTATTAAAATAAAAATTCATTTATTTCAATAAATGTGTGCAAGTTGCATTTGTAGGAAAATGCAAGTGGGGGGGGTTTAAAATGATTTAAATAAATGTTAATTTATTTAAAAGGGGGATTTTAATTAAATAAATTGATTTTATTTATTTAATTGATTGAAATTTGATTTAATGAATTAATTAAAATAAATTGAGTAATTTATTTAATTAATAGAAGAATGTTTGGGGATGAATTAATTAAATATTTATTTAATTAACTGATGGCTAGTGGATTTTTAATCAAATAAATACGAAATATTCATTTAATTAAAATGGACAGATTTATGTGACTACACCATCTATAATGTTAAATATTAAGATAACTTCAAGGTGTGTAAAAACTAAAGATGAGTAGTGGTATTAATATGAATTTAATACAGGGCAATAAAGAACCAAATCTATATCATTATCATATAGGTCATCTTGCAATCTCCCTTTTTTTGGCCCTTCCAACATTCTTGAAGAGCACTACCTTTATTGAAAAGGAATTGTAATAGTGGCAATGAGTATAAGAAATCAAGATGAGTCCAATGGTACTTTCCAAACATGATTCAATATTTTGGGGGGCTCTCCACACTTCTTGGAGTAGTTTCTAAAAAAATTTGGAAAGCACCAATTTTAATTAAATTCAATATCCTACAACGTAAGGTTATATTGACATGGTCAAAACTTGTAGTTGGATCATTTTAATGTTTTCCATAACATTGGGTGGATGTGCAAAAAATAATTTAATTGTTAAATACTAGGTTGTCAAAAATTAAAAATTAAAAAACAACTTATGTTTGATTATTTAAGAGTCTAAAGTCACTTTTGGATGGAAAATAAGGGGACAAGAATAATAATAGTTTATTAATTGTAGACATTAAGTTTCCACGGTCCACAATTCATTCTGAATATTTTATCAAACCCTTGATTATTTGGGAGATTGAACCAAGTTCATTCTTCAACCAAAAGAGAAAATCCCTTTTGGTCATCAGTTTCATGGACAAAAGCCCACCTAGCTAACCAAGTGGATTCATACAGAGTTTAGTATAGTGCTAAACATTTGTGCCATTTGATTTTGCAATGTTTTGGGTTTCGAGATTTATTCCCAGGTTTTGCCAAGTTTACAATTTACAAATCTATAGAGGTTTGCAAACAAAAAACATTAGTTGTGAAATTATTTTGTGAACTGTTAAATTTCAATTTATGTTCTTATCATGCCAGTCACTTGCCTGTGGTTTGAATCTTCACCACCTATAGTACCGGTCACCCAGCTATGGGTAATCTCTAGTGATTCATATGTGGGTTGTTTCCATTTGTCATGCCTCGTCAAGATTACATCCTTCAGTGTCATAACCCCGACTATGACACATTCTTCATCATTAAATAAACTCAAAATATTGTCTTACTCCGTAAAAATTCACAATTTTCTGAAGTACAATGTTAAACACTCGTTAGTAAGAGAAAATCATGTGATTATTATGATGAGTCAGAAATAAAACATGGCACAATGAATGAGAATCGCTTAGATAAATTATTGTTTGTCTAGTGATCAAACTTAGCAATGCATTGATCTTTTATGAGAAAGAAGATTCAATTAGAGGAATGATTAATAATAGTAAAGCAACAATTGAGATTGTTACATTAATTATAAACAATAGACATCAAACAACAGTTTCTTAAAAGATTAATTTGTATAGAAATCAGTGATTGGGATTTGTTTATATGAGCATCAATTAAGACAACATGATTGTTTAACAATAAAGAGGGACTTCATAAGTGTGACTTCATAAAGGGAATGTTATAAAACAAACAAATCATTTGTTTGGAAGACAACATTTTTTTGGAAGAGGTGCAACATGTATGATGAGGTGTATACAATAAGACTAGTTTATGTTTAAATGAATAAGTGTGATTTTCTTTTACAGATGCTAAATAATGATTAATGGATACCTAGCAATTAAAGCATCTTAAACAACAATTTTATTAACAAAATATAATTAAGATCAAGAAGCCACAATCAATTAAGAGACATGTCCTTATGAAACATGACATCCATTGCAAAGAGGGGTGACTCTTTGCCTTATCTTAAAAGCTATATAAGATAGATTTGTAAGTGAGGAAGAGGGACATCAAAGGAGGAGATAAGACATTCAATCAAGAAGAAAATTTGAGATTCATAAATAATAAAACTAGAATGCAGACTTATAATTATTCAAGCCATTGGTATGATGCATGGTACATTCTATTGGCAATTTGGAGGAATTGATTATGTGTTGCATTGATGTTTGTCATTGATGTCAACACTAGCTTCTTTGGTTATCTATCGGGTTCTGGTAGAGTGGTTGGACTTTGATGATGATCAGGAGATTTGTCTCTGGTATATTTCGATTGGTGGAATTGGTTTGGTTTGGTCATTCATGTCGTTCATATACGTGTCACATTCAATTGGTTCAGGATTTGGTGCTCCGGAAGCTATCATATGTTCTAGTAAGCCTTTTGGGTACCGGCAAGGGTTCTACTGGCAGAGCTTTATTGAAGATCTTTTGATGGATTCGATAAGTGGTGTTGGTGCAGCTTCTAGAAGGTTTTCAGGATACTGATGGTTAGCGTGTTCGTGTTCCAGTTGATTGGTGGTATTTCATTTTGGCTATGGCGACCTATTTTAGGTTTGATCTTCTTCTGCTAGGTTATGGACCGGTTTATGTAACGTGTTGGTGGATGCTCTCGATGCGTTACTGGTTGGATTTATTGTTTGGTAAATGTTTTTTCGGTCTTAGGCCAACTTGGATGATCATTGGTTTGTGGGTTTATGTAATGGATTTATTGTATTATCTTTTAGGTGGCCAACCTAATTATTTAGGTCTCGGGTTGGTATAAATATGATGTAAGATCTCTTTGTAGATCGTGGCATGTGGTCGTGGTTATGCGATTATCTGTGTGCGAATAAAGTTGTAATCATATTCAGAAGGTTTGGTCAATCATAGGTGATCGAATTGGGTTTGTGTAAGAGGTTTAAGACCTCTGGCATTGAGCTTAACTGAAACTGTACTCAGGCATAGGAGATGATATTCTTGCAGTTCATTCTTATTTCTGGATTGTAGTCTGGATATATTTTGTAGTCAGTGAGGCTCCTTTGTGATGAGCAGTGCGCTCTAGGCTATTGGCCTTCCTGCATGTGCAGGCCCCTTATTGTAATCACATACATACTACAGAAGTATCATCTGACTATGAGTAAGCTTTCCACCGTGGTTTTTCCCTTTACCAGGTTTTCCAAGTACAAATCTTGGTGTTATGTGTTGTGGATGCATGGTATTTGGTTTATGATTTATGTTTGTGCTTAATTGATATATCTGATATTCTGGTATTTGGTTTATGCATTTCGGTAAAAGGTTTTGTGTGCTTAAAGTTTCATATTCTGTTAAGAACTAATTCACCCCCTTCCTCTCAGTTGTTCACCGGTTATCCTAACACATTTTGATCTAGTTGATTTGTTATCTTCCATTTGATAGGAAGTAGGAATACTATGCAAATAACATTATGCTACTGATATAGATCTATGTTGCTATTATTTCTATTATGATGTATATGCATAATAGAGTAGATATGTAAGATTCCTTATTTCTTAAATCAATGAACTATCTCATTATGGGAGGCAAAATGGACATATGAGGGATGCAAGTAGCTAGGTATCCATTTAGGTAGAGACACCCCAAGTGGGGTTGGAAGGTTGAATGGCAAGTGGTATTCCATGCTCTTGGCCCTGATTGAAAGGCTCAAGGCGCCTTGTATGCTCTCCTATGGTGCTTCATTATGTGGATGGATTGTTAGGGAAAGTATTATTGAATCCCACACGCACATTATGTAATCTACAATGATGGTTAAGATAATCTTTTTAACCCTAGTAGGAAAGAGGATATATCTAGCATGATTTAGGGGTCTCAATCGGGGTCTAATGGTTAAATAATATCTCTATTACATTTCTTAATTGGAATAAGGATTTTGGGGAAAACAAACTAGGGAATTTACAAAAAGGGGACATTACACCATTCTAGAAAGGTTTTAAAGTATTGAGATTGTTGTTATGGGGGTTTTGGAGGACAAACTGCATTCTTCATAATGTTATTCAGATTTCCATAACATCAACTATCTAATTCTACAGTTCTAGTATTCATGGTGGGGTTACACTCAAACCAACATCATTTGCAAACTTTGTTAGCTTCACATTGAGGTCAAAAATTAAGTTTTCTAGCATTGCATGTATTTCTGCTTTTATATAAGCATTTACCTCTATTTATTGTAAGTTTATTAGATGGTCTCTTGAAGTTGCCAAATGCTTGACAAAAAGTTTAATGAAATTCGATGCATGACAAGTTGTTTTTGAAATTGCCCTAGACTATTATTTATAGTGCAACTACATTTTTTATATTTAATTCAAAAATATTGAATAGTACAATGCTCCTTCGACTATTTGATGAAATGTCTTTGTGCTCTAGATAAAAAAATCTGCAAGTTTGTGCATTATTGATTACTTGTTTTAGATATCAATTTGTTCATTTAGCTTCTGAAATATAACCTAATCCAAAGGACAAAAATATGATAGAGATAACATACCTTAGCATGAGGTCCTCCTACTTTTGGATGGAATCCTTGACCCACAATTTGTTCCTCCTTGACAATCACACAACCAACCATGGGATTGGGAGAGGTGCAACCGAGTGCCTTCCTTGCAATACTTACACACATTCTCACATATTCCTCTTATGTGGCTCCTTGTGGGAGAGGTACAATTGTAAACCCATCACATCTAGCACACTCACAAGTTCCCTTTCTAAGTTTTTGCTCACAACTTTAGCAAACTTATTAATCATTTTGAATTTTTACATTGCTCCACTCATGCGGTTGCCGGTAGGAAAGAGTGGAGGCGAGAAAACCTCCGGCCTTGCTCGGGACCATAGTCCAACTGATCTTATCTTAATATACAATAGTTTTAGATTTTAATAACACATCATCACCTCGGGCCAGGGTGAGCTGGTGGGAGGGTGTTTCTATTTTTCCCTCCCTTATAAGCCCTAAATTACAAATTTCAAATTTCAAATTTCAATAATCATTTATCCCTCAACTTCCTGCAGCTTGGATCTGAAGTTATTCTCTGATTGTATATATTATCCCTTAATTGCCCAAAGATATACCTGTTTGTCCTGCATGGTTAGTTTCTCAAACACTAGGAAAATT